>NC_090448.1:362520688-362830376 GCF_031143425.1 Pleurodeles waltl | reverse complement strand
TCTGCCTCTTCCTCTTCCTCTGGAGGGGTGCAGCAGGGAAAGCAGCCATAGTCCTCCACCACTCCCTGTCCACTTGTCTCCGGTAGAGGGGAGACTTGCCCATTTTCTTCCGATGTGGGAGTTTATAACAACGGACTCTTGGGTCATCGATATTGTGAAGAAGGGGTACTCTCTTCCCTTTCGGGAATTCCCTCCTCCCTTCCCTCCCCGCCCATCCTTCTGTTCGGAAGATCATCTTCTGTTATTACAACAGGAAGTGTTATCCCTATTGGCAAAAGGCGCGTTAGAGTTGGTTCCCGAGCAGGAGAGGGGTCAGAGCTGTTATTCAAGATTCTTCCTGATCCCCAAAAAGGATGGTCGGTTAAGGCCAATTCTGGACTTGAGGATTTTGAATTGGTTCCTCAGGCAGGAAAAGTTCAAAATGCTGACCCTTTCACAGGTTCTTTTGGCGTTGAACGAAGGAGATTGGATGGTGTCTGTCGATTTGCAGGACGCATATTTCCATATTCCGATCCTCAAATCGCACAGGAAGTATCTCCGGTTTGTGGTGGGATCGCAGCATTATCAGTTTGCGGTTCTCCCGTTTGGTCTTACTTCAGCACCTCGAGTCTTCACAAAGGTGATGGCGGTGGTAGCGGCAGAGCTCAGAAGAAGGGGCATAGCGGTGTTTCCCTATCTGGACGACTGGTTGATCAAAGCCAAGACTCCAGAGCTTGTGCGGCGTCATCTCCAGTCGATAACTCAATTGTTGTACGACCTGGGTTTTTCAATCAATGTGCCCAAATCTCACCTGGAGCCCTCTCAATGTCTCCTGTTTATAGGGGCAGTATTGGACACGACATTGAATCGGGCCTTTCCTCCGCCTCAGCGGGTTCAGGACATCCAGGCGTTGATTCCAATGTTTCGAAATGGAGCGGTAGTTCCAGTCCTCAAGGTCCTTCGTCTGCTCGGTCTGTTTGCTTTTTGAATACTGCTGGTCACTCATGCACGCTGGCACATGAGGGCTCTTCAGTGGTGCGTCCGCAGGCAGTGGTTTCAGCACAAAGGGGATCGCGAGGAATCGATAAAGATCTCCAGAGACAGTGCAGTGGATCTTCAGTGGTGGGCAGCGGTCGACAACCTGTCACAAGGAAGGCCGTTCTCGCTGCCACCACCAGTGGCCACAGTGGTAACGGATGCTTCCACTCTAGGGTGGGGAGCTCATCTGGGGAACCTGGAAGTCAAAGGCCTTTGGTCTCCAGTGGAACAGAGACTTCACATCAATCTGTTGGAATTGCGGGCAGTACGTCTAGCTCTCAAGGCCTTCCTCCCTTCCATTCGCGGTCAGTCAGTCCAGATCCTAACGGACAATACTACCGCGATGTGGTATATAAACAAGCAGGGAGGAGTGGGATCGTATCTTCCCTGCAGAGAAGCTCTTCGACTCTGGTCCTGGCTTCAGGATCACAAGATTTGCTTGGTAGCACATCTTTTGGCCGGGGCTCTGAACGTGCGTGCGGACGTTCTCAGTCGACGCAACTTGGTCGACCACGAGTGGCATCTTCATCCAGATCTGGTTCTGTTCATATTCCAGATGTGGGGATATCCACAGATAGATCTGTTTGCAACTCAGGAGAATGTACAGTGCCCGCTATTTTGCAGCCTCCAGTATCCGGTGCAAGGAGCTTTGTGGGACGCGTTTCAGATGTCCTGGAAGGGTCAGTTGCTTTACGCGTTTCCTCCCATACCCTTGATTCCATGAGTTCTGAGGAAGATCCGGCAAGACCGAGCCCAGGTCATCTTAATAGCTCCGGATTGGCCAAGAAGGGTGTGGTATTCAGACCTTCTCCAACTCTCTCAGTGCCCTCGGCGCCATCTCCCGTACAGGGTGGACATCCTCTCGCAGTCACAGGGGCAGATTCTACACCCCCACCTCCAGAGCCTGCACCTTCATGCCTGGAGATTGAACGGGGCAATCTGACTGCTTTTTCTCTCCCACCAGAAGTGGTGGATGTTATTTTATCGGACAGGCGACACTCCACCAAATCGATCTATGCAAGTTGTTGGGCTAAGTTTGTATGCTGGTGTGGAGAGAACAGAATTGATCCCTTAAAGGCTCGTTTGTCTGACATATTGTCGTTTGCTCTTTGTCTGGCACAGAACGGTTGTGCGGTTGCCACAGTCAAGGGTTATTTATCTGTGCTGTCGGCTTTTCTGTGCCTTCCAGATCAGCCTTCCTTGTTTAAATCTCCTATTGTTTTAAGGTTTGTAAAGGGGCTTACTAACAAATTTCCACCATCACCATTTGTTATGCCTCAGTGGGACCTTAATTTGGTATTAACATTTTTAATGGGGTCCCCATTTGAACCGATGCATTCTTGCTCTTTGCGGTTGCTAGTTCTCAAGACTGTGTTCCTGGTGGCCATAACATCAGCCAGAAGGGTCAGTGAGCTTCAGGCTCTTAGTATAGAGCCCCCATATCTTTTTTTCTATAGATACAAAGTGGTGTTGAGGACCAAGGCGGCTTTCCTCCCGAAGGTTGTTACACCCTTTCACTTGGGGCAGTCTATTACTCTCTCTTCCTTTTACCCTCCACCTCATCCATCCAAGGAGGAAGAGAGGCTCCACTGGCTGGACCCACGAAGAGCGCTGAGCTTCTATGTCGACAGGACGAAGGAGTTCAGGCAAGATGATCAGCTCTTCGTTGGATACGTGGGGAAGAGGAAAGGTAGAGCTGTCCACAAGAGAACGCTATCCAGGTGGGTCATTCTGTGTATTAACATTTGTTATTCTTTGGCCAAGAAAGAACCACCTGTGGGGCTTCGTGCCCACTCCACCATAGCTAAGGCTGCTTCTTCGGCCTTGGCTAGGGGTGTTCCTGTGGCTGACATCTGCAGGGCAACGACTTGAGCGTCCCTCCATACTTTTGTCAAGCATTACTGTTTGAATTCTGAGGTTAGGAGGGATGGCCATTTTGCTCGCTCGGTGCTGCAGGATTTCTTGGTTTGACCATTTGGGCACCCACCTCCGGAGGTAGTACTGCTTTGGGACTCTATTCTCTAGGTGAGGAATCCACAGGTAGGTGTATCCATCAGAAGAATAAGTTACTTACCTTCGGTAACGCTTTTTCTGGTGGATACAGTAACTACCTGTGGATTCCTCACGGTCCCACCCGCCTCCCCGTTGCCTGACTGGTCATACCATGAAATCCATGGGTGAGCATCCTTTGTCTTGTATATATGTATATACCTGAGTCATGTATATAGTTGTGGTATGTATATATGCATATCTTCCTCTAATTTAGTTAAAAAAATAAAAAAAAACATGTTTGGGCTTCACTGACATATTTTACTCTCATATAGAGCATTTATTGCTGTTACCTAATTTTATTTTTATTGTAATAAATGTGGTATTTTCATTTCATTAGATATGACTATGTTCTCTTTGAGATCAATGTTCACCTGTTCGCCTCTATGGCACGTAAAAAATTGTGATAACTGACGTCTGCACGTCGACGAGGGCTTCTTATTGCCTGGATGACGTCATACGGCGTCGCGTGGAGTCGGGTGATTGTGACGTCATCGTCGACGTGCAGAGCTAGAAGAAATTTCCGTCGAGGCTGGCGCGAGGGGAGAATTCTTTAGGTGAGGAATCCACAGGTAGTTACTGTATCCACCAGAAAAAGCGTTACCGAAGGTAACTTATTCATCATGTTTAGAGGTCGTCTGCCATTCGGGGGATGATGTCTGGGCCCTTAGTCACATCCAGGAGTGTTGATCTAGAGCTTCACGTGTCTGAATCTGGAGACATCTGTGGACAATCTTGCAGCGGCGCGAAAGCGTTTTCAGTGTGGAGTGCCGTGTCACGCAACACCCTCACACGTTCTGCAGCTGCTTGCGTTTTAGTAGGTTTGGCTTGAAATCATTCCCCTTTTTCCTCTTCTTCCGTTGTGGATTTGGCGATGCTTTTAGCATGCATCCATGTCCAGGCATCCGCAGGCTTGGGGAAGATGTGAATTCTATCATCAACAGATACTTAAAGTTTAGCAGGAAACATCAGAGCGTATTTGATATTATGTTCCCGGAGGCGTTGTTTAAGTTTTACATAGCATTGTCATTGGCGCTGTACCTCTGCCGTAAAATCTGGATAGGCCATAATGGAGGACCCCTCGCAACGCTCAGGACCACTGTTCCAGAAGCATTGCAGTATCATGTCCCTATCTCTGTAATTCAGAAAGCATGCTATAAAAGGGCGTGGAGGCGAACCTTTGGGTGGCTGCCTTCCTGGAACCTTAGGTCTGTTCTATGGAGAAAAATTTTGGTATTGACCCTTTCAGTACTGTATTTGTGAGCCAATGTTCTAGAAAAAGTTCTGCGTTCTGACCTTCCACTCTTTCCGGGAATCCCATGAATCGTACATTAATACGCAAGATGTCCCTTCAGCATCCTCTGCTCTTCGGAGTTTTCACTTCCGAGTCTAGTCGCTACACGTGATCTTGCAGTACCAAGACGGTGGGATCCATGGAATTTATTTTCGACTCGACCACTGTTACCCTGTCTGTCAGCTTACGGCGGTCGGCTTTAAGTAAATTAACATCTTGCGAAACAGAGTCTATTCTATTCTCTAGGGACAGTTTAGTGTCCATGATAGCGTGCAATATTTGTACCCAGTGCAATTGTAAGGTGGCCTCCAAGTGCTGTAGAGTCAGTGGGGTAAAGGTCATCGATGACAACTCGGGTGGTCCCTCTCAATCACACTCTGATGACGATCTAGTGGTGTTAGTATTCCCCATCATGCCTTCCAATCAACTCTTGCTTGCAGTATTTGTAAAGTAAGCCCTCGCCTAGGGATCTGAGTCTCAGGGTTCCGCAGCAGCAAAATTCCCCAAGTGGTACCTTTCTTCACTCGAATGTTTGTGGCAGGCTATGTGATTGCTATGATCTCCATTTACAGTTAATTTCTCATCTGTCAATGAAGCGCCCTCGGGTGTGGCCACCAATGCGGGGTGCAACACTTGTAGGGAGTATGGTTCTCAATTGCCCCTCGTGGTGATTTCCACTTAAAATTGAGGGGGGAGTCCTCTACTTTCCCGAGTTAAGGTGTTGGAGAGGGTGGTGTTTCCTCTGGTAATACGTCCAAGGCTATTAGCGCCAGTGTTGGGCTGTTGTCTTGTGTCTGGTCTTAACTTCCACCACCCCCTCCTAGATGTGAGTAGAGGCTATGATTATCCACTCACCCTCCCAGTCTAACTGCATGGCCTCCTCAGTCCAGCGCCGGTTCGCACATCAGATTCCCTTGTGCGAACGTAGCGTGTGATGGCCACCGGCCAGAAGAGGACTCAGAGGAGATAACGGAGTGGCAACAGGGTCACCGATGAGGCCGCCGATCAGGACCGCTGCGCAGTCCCACTACAGGTGATATCACTTTGCGGGTGGGGCCGAACCAGCGCTGCCCCAGCCTGATTGGATACATCCCATCGGCCCCTGCCCAGGTCGCGTCCCGTGGGTCCCAGTGCGGTCTGCAGGTCTCCTTCAATTCTAGCGTCCCCGGTGCCGGTTTGGATGTCCCATAGCTCCAGTCCGGCTTCTGCACGACTCCCACTACTGCCTGGATGTTCGGGCTGTTGGATGGGCAATGTTTGGCAGATTTTTCATGGGTCTGAGGCCGGGCTAATTTCTAAGCGTCCGACTAAGCCACCATCTTGGCCACCCCCCTTCATCTAATAAAAATATATAGGCCGGGATCTGGTTTTGTGAGAAGTATTCCAGTGCCTCAGTTAATAATTTGTATTAAATAAAAATTGTTTCCATGAATAACTCCACCCTAGTCTGGATGTATAATCGCCCCCAGCATTTTATACATCCAATTAGCTAACACTTTCGCTATAACTTTGTATCTGTATTTAACAAACAAATAGGTCAATACGAATAAATATCCTCTTTATTTTTATCTTTTTTTTTAAAACTCATCACTATCGCTGTAGGGAAAGAGGCCGGGACGTCACCCCTCTAATATGTAATTGCCCAGTCTAACCAGTTCAGAATTCAAAGCAGTTGCAAATTTCTTTAAAACCTCAGCTGGGAGCCCATCTTTTCCACACACTTTTCCATTTGGTAGTGATTTTACCACTCCCTCAAGGGTGAGTGTGGAAAGCAGAGCCTGTGCTTGGGTATCACCCAGCTTCGGAAGAGACAGCCATGATAGAAAGCTTTAAATTCTATCTATCTCTCTCTGGTGTTATACACCATAAAGAGCTTTGAGATTTTTCGTGACTCTGAGAAGGCTCTGTCAGCCTGGCTTTACTGTCATTATCGAATATGGCAGTGACCTTATTCTGCGTCTGAGCCTCACGCCTCTGCCAAGCTAAAAATCTTCCAACATATTCACTCTCCTTTGACACCTTTTGCAGATAGGCGGCATTTTCTGTATGGCCACACTCATAATAATACTCCTGCATATTCACACTTGCTTGCTTAAGTGCCAACTTGTTAGTTATATTCTTATTGTGGAAGTATGCCAGATTTGCTTGTCGGAGAGCAGTCTCCAAGCCCTCCTGGCGAGCAGCTAAAGCC
Source organism: Pleurodeles waltl (assembly GCF_031143425.1). Lineage (NCBI taxonomy): Eukaryota > Metazoa > Chordata > Amphibia > Caudata > Salamandridae > Pleurodeles > Pleurodeles waltl. The sequence continues at coordinate 362,823,825 of NC_090448.1, read as the reverse complement.
CTTCTAAACCTGATACTTTCACTGTTATTTGGCTGCATATTTCAGCCTTAAAATCTTCCCAAACACAATCAACACCTGTGGATCCCACATTTATTTCAAAATAGCAAGCTATCTCACTGTTAATTGTCCTACACCATTTTTCGTTTTCAAGATTAATTTTATCCAAATAACACTTCGGCATGGGCCTCTCAACCTTTATCCCTAGGATCTCCATCTCAACTAACGAATGGTCTGAAAAACTACTTAGAGTTTGGGTGTAATTACTGTTGTATCGCAGTTTTAATTAAATAAGCTATATATATATTGTTCTATATAAATAAGTTTATCCTAATAGGAGTTTAATATTTACACCGATAGAAGTAGTATGTTCCACCTCCCCTTCCCCTTAGAATGGTAGAGTCTGACAGTTATTGGGCTGGAGTTGACAGTAGAACGTTGAGGAGCTAGAAGAGCAGCTGTGTGGAGAACTGTTGCTGAGGCAGTAGAGATGAAAGAATAAAGACTGAAGCAAAAGGAATTTGATTGAAGTGTCTTTATATCACTGGCGACGAAGGTGGGATACTCGTTCCGCAGTTTACCGCGCCTTCCACATTACCATATTGGTCTGTATTTGTTTTCCTTTCTGGTTCGAAATGCAGCTTGTAATGTAATTAATTCCGTCTTAAATGCCAGTTCTAAAATCTTTAAGGCAACAGGAAAACAGCCTTTAATTTAATCATATTGTTGTGCTGCCAGGAACAGAATGCTGCTGACATGAAGACACACGATCATTGCACTTTACCGCACTGCATGTGCTTATTATTTTTATATTTTCTTTCCTCTGTGAAATGCCACTTGAAAAATTACAGCCTGGAATACTTTTCTTGTTTTGTGTCAACGCTTAGATGAAATACTGGTTTTCTTTCCTAAAAACGTTTTCACTTTGTTATTTCAGTGTTCTCTGTCAGCGCAGGAAAGGTCAGAAAGGTTAAGTGTTCCGAAGATATAAATAGAACAGCAGTTTAAGTCTCTGTGCTGATGTGAGAAATTTGAAAAATGGATTGAATTTTGCTGTTGAGGGCATACCAGCTACCCTTATTACTGATAATGGGGTTCAGTTGACTTCTTTAGCAATGAAAGACTTCCTTGCATCTCTCAGTTTTAGCAAGGATAGAGATTCATCTTTTTGACATGCTGAATTCCATTCATCTTCATTGATAGAAGATGTAGAAACTACCAATATAGGATATTCTGGAGTATCAAAGTCTTCTACTACATCCAACGGAACTCTAGATAGAAAATCCGCAGCCAAATTTCTATTGCCAGGGAGGTACTCAACCTTGAAACAGAAGCTTTCAAGGCCCAAGGTCTACCTCGCAATCCTTGGAGTGCTGTTGTAAAATCCCTTAGTGGAGAATACATAAACTAAAGGTTTGTGGTCTGTGCATATGGTAAATTGTGTACCCCAAAGAAAAAATTTAAAATGTTTAACAGCCCAGAAACATGCCAGAGCCTCTCTTTCAATGACTGAGTAATTGGATTCAGCTTTGCTTAGAGCCCTTGATGCAAAAGCCACAATCCTCTCTTTGCCATCAATGACTTGTGATAGTGTAGCCCCCAAACCCAATTTACTGGCATCTGTGGTGAGAATAGTTTTCCTTTCATGATTAAAATTACAAAGATATGGTGCTGATAAAATGGCCTGTTTAATCTTTTCAAATGCATAATCATGACATTCCCTCCATTTATAAGGTATGTGACTCTTAAGTAACTCTCTGAGATCATATGATGTATCTGAGAAGTTTTTGACATATTTGGCCATATATTCAGTGAGACCCAGAAATGACTTGAGTTCATCCTTATTTTTGGGCGCCTTTGCTTTTTTAACTGCCTCTACCAGGGAAGTTTTAGGTTTAAAACCATCTCTCGATATTGTATACCCTAGATAATCTACAGAACTCACACCAATCTGGCATTTTTCCTTCTTTAACGTTAAGCCTGCTGTTTTCAGTATATTCAGAACCCTCCTCAGGTTTGTGTTGTGTTCCTCAACTGTCGCCCCATAAATTAAAATGTCGTCCTGGAAACACAAAGTTTTAGGAGTGTCTCCTAAAATATGCTGCATGATTTTCTGAAACACTGCAGCAGCCGACGCCAGCCCGAACGGCATCCTATTGAACATAAAGGAACCCATAGGGGTGGTAAATGCCGTAAGCCACTTAGAATCTGGGTGAAGTTCTACTTGATGATATGCACTGGAAAGATCCAGCACCGAGAAACATACTGCATCTCCCATGGTACTTAAAATCTCATGGATTATAGGAAGAGGGTGTCTTTCTACCCAAATATTCCTATTCAGGTCTCTTAAATCAATACATACCCTGATGTCTTTTGAATTACTTTTCCTAGCAATCACAATGGGGGATAACCATTCAGAGCTGTCAATAGGTTGAATTATGCCTTGAGATTGCATTCTGTCAAGTTCCTCCTTGAGCGCCTGTTTCAGTAAATGGGGTATCGGTCTGGAAAAAATCATTAGGCTGGCTCATGAGGGCCATCTGGGCAGAAGCCTAACAAAATCACGTATTAGGGAACGGTACTGGTTCCCTAATATGGACTCCATGACTGAAACAGAAGTCAAAGATTGCACCATATGTGCACGCAGTGATAAAACGAAATTGATTCGCAAAACCCCAATTTCTCCTGTGTCCATACCTGACAAACCTTGGTCCAAACTGGCATTAGATATCATTGGGCCAATCAACATGACAGGAGTAGTCAAACGCTTTGCCTTAGTATTAATTGACTACCACTCGCATTGGATAAATGCAAAATTAGTTAACCAAATCACAACTGAATCGGTGATAAATTTCCTCAAGGATGTGTTTGCTGTTGAGGGCATACCAGCTACCCTTATTACTGATAATGGGGTTCAGTTGACTTCTTTAGCAATGAAAGACTTCCTTGCATCTCTCAGTATAAATCACCTCACTACAGCTTTGTATTGCCCAAGGGCAAATGGTCTGATTGAGAGAACCAATCGTATGATCAAGGAATGCATACAGTTAGCTAGTGTTAATCATTTGAGTGTGGAAAATGCTATCAGAGACATGTTATGGGCATACCATACAACTCCAAATTTAATCACTAAAGTTTCCCCGTTTTCTGCGCTAAAAGGCAGAAAACCAAGCACAAAATTCTTTCCCTCATGGTTAGGTGGAGGAGAGAAGAGTGAACCTGCAACCCCTCATATCAAACTTAAATTATCTCTGCACCAAGATAAATACAGAAGAATGTATGATAAGAAACATGGTACGAAACAACAACAGTGGGTGGTAGGGGACAGAGTGTATGTTAAAAATCCATTGAAGGGAATGAGGTCAAATGTGAGAGACACCAAGTTTATGGGCCCATTCAATATTGCCAAAGTAAAAAGAAATGTAGTTGTATTAGAGAATGGACAGTGTTGGAGCATGGATAGGATCGTCAAACAGCCACCGGGTGTAGAAAAGACTGAAAGCAATCCTGAGGAAGCGGAAGGAAGTCAGGAAGTTCCACAGAATCGCAATGAAGGAGGTTATGAGAAAAGAACATATAGCCGACGAATTAAACCTCCTGTTTGGCATAAAGATTACGAGATTACTACTTGAGTATAATGAACTGTAATTAATGATAGCAGATGACTGTACTATTTCTAGTTTTGTTAGAAGGGAAGATGTGTTGTATCGCAGTTTTAATTAAATAAGCTATATATATATTGTTCTATATAAATAAGTTTATCCTAATAGGAGTTTAATATTTACACCGATAGAAGTAGTATGTTCCACCTCCCCTTCCCCTTAGAATGGTAGAGTCTGACAGTTATTGGGCTGGAGTTGACAGTAGAACGTTGAGGAGCTAGAAGAGCAGCTGTGTGGAGAACTGTTGCTGAGGCAGTAGAGATGAAAGAATAAAGACTGAAGCAAAAGGAATTTGATTGAAGTGTCTTTATATCAATTACCTAGACCCAACTCACAAGAGGACAAGAAGTAATCTAATCTAGCTGCAGAATTATACTTCCCCGAAACACACAAATATTCGTGTTTCATCACATACTATTAACGCCACAGATCAGTAAGGCCCAGGATTTCAATACATTTAAATATCGCTTTTGCAAGCTTTGGCTTATTCTGCCTACATGTGGGGAATGTGAAATCCAAGACTGAATTTTAATAAGCAATTAAAATCACCCCTAATAATGACAAACAAGGGAAAAGATACCAATGCCTGATTGAGTTTGAGAATTGGAGTCGGATCATCAGTGCCAGAGGTGTAAATTGTGGGTATGCTTTATCTACAGTGATTAACCAGCCAGGTAGTAAGGGCCCAGCGCCCAGCTTTATCTACTTGAGAAAAGGAAACCTGAAATGGGAAGAACTTATTCACATAAGTAGCCATCCCTCTGTGAGCAGCATGGGCAGTCCATATACATTGATGACCAGCCCACTTTTCGAACATTTTATACTTAGATATCTTCTGATCTTGACAATTTGTCTCCTGGATGAAAACCACATCAGGAGAGTGGCCTTTTAACCAATCCACAATTGCCCAGGCTTTGCATTTATTATTTAAGCCATTAGCATTAAATGTGATGATGCGAAGCCCTACCTTCTAGGATGTCACTGTCCCATTCCAATCTGCCTTTCCCAATAAGCTACATTAATACTAATTGATTGATGCAGACAGCTATTAATACATGTCAGAATCTTCACCCAAACCCTGGCTGTCACACCTCCAACCATGAAATATGTAAACATTGAATCAGGACACTTTAATTTACTACTACTATAGCTATGCTAAATTGATGGCACTTCATCAAAAGTTTGCTATGGAGTGCATTGTACAAAACAAGTACATTATTCTTCAAAATGCTATACAGTAGCGACTGGGGGGGAATACCTAAGCCTGTACACCACACCAGACCCCCCTTTTAACCTTTGTGCCATGAGCACTGCACCCTGCCACACTCTACCCTCCTAGGAGCCCCTAGGTATCCCATCCGGCTCCCCTGGAGCATTTATCTGTAGGAAAGTACCCTCTTTCTTGGCATGGTTACCCCCATTTTCAGCCTGATGTCAGTGTGCTTGTCTGTGTCTACTGGGATCCTGCTAATCAGGACCCCAGTAGTTATGCTCACTCCTTCTGAAATTGGTTGTAGGATACTGTTAACACAGTATTTCACCCACAATTGGCATACTGGTGCCCCCTTATAAGTCCTTAGTATACGGTACCTAGGTACCCAGGGCACTGGGGTTCCAGTGGATCCCTATGGGCTGCAGCATATATTTTGCCACTCATAGGGAGCCCATGCAAAGGCTTCTGCAGGACTGTCATTGCAGCCTGCGTGAAAAGGTTCATGCACCCTTTCACTGCCATTTACACTGCACCAGGTCACTTACAAGTCACCCCTACCGCAGGCCCTTCAGCCCTGAGGGCAGGGTGCAGAGTACCTGTGTATGAGGACACTCCTGCACTAGCAGAGGTGGCCCCACAACCTCCAGGACCATTTTCACGGACTTCGTGAGTGGGGGATGCCATTTTACGCGTGTACTGGGCATAGGTCACTACCTATAGCCAGCTAAATAATGGTAACTTCGAACATAGGCATGTTTGGTATCAAACATGTAGGAATCATACCCCCATGCTTTTGCAAGCATTGGTTGTATGATCCCATGCACTCTGGGGGCTCTTTAGAGGACCCGCAGTACTGCCATTACAGCCTTCTGAGGTTTTCCAGGCAGCCCCAGCTGCTGCCACCTCACAGACAGGTTTCTGCCCTCCTGTTGCTTGAGAAGCTCAAGCCCAGGAAATCAGAACAAAGGGCTTCCTTTGGGAGAGGGGTGTTACACCCCCTCCCCTTGAAAATAGGTGTTACACAATTGGGAGGGGTAGCCTCCCCAAGCCACTGGAAATGCTTTGAAGGGCACATTTGGTGCCCTCCATGCATAAACCAGTCTTCACTGTTTTCAGGACCTCAGTCCCTGCTCTGGCGCAAAACTGGACAAAGGAAAGGGGAGTGGCCATTCCCCTGTCCATCACCACCCCAGGGCTAGTGCTCAGAGCTCCTTTAGAGGGTCTCTGGGTTTTACCATCTTTGATTCCAAGTTGGCAGGGAACTCAGGGAGGATCTGAGTGGCCAGTGCCAGCAGGTGGCGTCAGAGCCCTCCCCTGATAGGTGCTTACCTGATTAACTGACCAATCCCCCTTTCAGGGCTATTTACAGTCTCTCCTTTGGGTAGTTCTTCACATTTGGATTGCAAGACTCCAGCAGGATTCCTCTGCATCATTTAGTTCAATTTCTCACCGAAGAAACTGCATGTGGACCCTCCAGGAACTCTACAAACTGCAACAAAGAAGCAAGATGCCTCCTTCAACATTGTATCTTCAGCTCCTGCCAGCAACTGCAATGGTTTCCATGTCTAGCATCCTCTGAGGACAGCCTGTCTTCAGCCTGTACCAGAAGAGCAAAGGAATCTCCCTTGGGGTGAAGGAGTTACTCCCCTGCTTCAGCAGGTATCTACTGCAGAGACGACTGGCTGCATGGATCCCCTCTCCTGCTGAGCTGTGTGGATCCTGCATCATGGGTGGTGGACTGAAGTGGTCCCGATGGTCCTGACATTCTAATGTCGAACTTTGGTGGAGGTAAGAGCTTGCCTCCCCACGCAACATAGTACCCCCTTGCACCCAGTGTTTTGCAGTTGTTAAGGCTTGCTGGCATCCTTCTACAAAGTTCTTCATGCATCTTGCAGCTCCGGACCCCAGCACTCTTTCCTGTGACGCATATCTTCCTGAGTTGTTCTCCGGCAGCATGGAAGCCTTTGTCGCAGTGCTGTGTGGGCCTCTTCTTGCACCTCCTTTGTCCCCGTGCTGTGGGACTCTTGTGCACACTGCCTGGTCTTCTATGGGCTTTCTGAGTTGGTGAGAGCCCTCTCTGACTCTCCCTCCTGGGTAGAGTCCACCTAGTCCTTTCTGGTTCCGGGTAGCGACATTTTCCACTAATCGTGATCTTTGTGTGTGCCAAGGTTGTTGGCGGACTCCAGTGATGCAAACCAGACAACAATCCTCCATCTGGCATGGGACATCTCTTGCACCAACCAGGAACCTGACTCCATCTTGTTGGGTGCAATACTGACTGTTCTTCTTTGCACTTTGAACTGGGTTAGCAGGGGCTCCTGCTCTCCCTGGACTCTTCTGGGCTTCTTGGACTTGGTCCCCTTCTTCCACAGGTCCTCAGGTCCAGGAATCCACTGTTGGTGTCTTGCAGACTCTTCTAGTTCTTGCATAATCTTCTTTCTCGTTTCTGTGTGTGTCCTGGGAAAGTTACTGTGTTTTACTCCTGCTTTCCTGGACACTAGGGTGGGTTCTAGTACTTACCTTAGGGATTTTCTAGTACTTCCAGCTCCTCTCTACACACTACACTTGCCTAGGTGGGAAACCGACATTCACATTCAACTTTCTTAGTATATGGTTTGTGTTCCCCCAGGCCCATTTCTAATTATTGTGATTTGCACTAATTGCACTGTTTTCTAACTGTTTATATGCCTATTTCTGCACATAGGGGGTCATTACAACATTGGCGGTAAAAGACGCTTACCGCCGTGCTGAAGACCGCCAATACACCGCCGCGGCCGCGGAATTCCGCCACAGCTATTATGACCCACATCTTGGAATCCGCTGAAATTCAGAAACCCACACAAGACCCCCACACCAAAGGTCAGTGATAAACTGGCGGAAACAAATCCTCCACCTCCACGCCAACAGAAACACGCCCATGCTATTACGACCCACGAATCCACGCAGCGGTCTTTCATCCGCGGTATTCCATTGGCGGTACACACCGCCGCGCTCAAAATACACACACTTCTCCAAAACAACGCCACATTGGAAAATTCCAAATACACACGCCTGATACACATACAAACACAACTCCCACACACCCAATACAATATAAAACACACACCCACATCACCCACAAACCCACTACTACCAAAAATTAGAGACGAAGGTGACAGAGAGAGAGCACAGAATAGACAACCCCACTACACAGAGGCACACAACACCATCACCCACACAACATCCACGCACAAAACACCACACACCACTACACTCACCACAACCATCACCACATACACCACCCCACACATCACACACACCACCCATGGCACGGCAAAGACACCCCTGCTTCTCCGAGGAGGAGCTCAGGGTCATGGTGGAGGAAATCGTATGGGTAGAGCCACAGCTATTTGGCTCACAGGTACAGCACACATCAATAGCCAGGAAGATGGAGTTATGGCGCAGAATAGTGGACAGGGTCAACGCCGTGGGACAGCACCCAAGACATAGGGAGGACATCAGGAAGAGGTGGAACGACCTACGGGGGAAGGTGCATTCAACGGTCTCCAGGCACAACATCGTGGTACAGCGGACTGGCGGCGGACCCCCACCTCCTCCCCCACAACTAACAACATGGGAGGAGCAAGTCTTGACCATCTTGCATCCTGAGGGCCTCGCAGGAGTCGGTGGAGGATGGGACACTGGTAAGTCAATTCTTAACTATCATATCCCCCACCCTACCTGCATGCTATCACACACCCCCTCCCTCACCCCCTCCCCTATCACTACAACTCCTCACTAATGTACCCATGACACAAACCACCCATCCCAACACCAAGCCCTGCATGACACAACTAAGCATGGACACCCCTCACTAAAGCATGCCCACTGCACATACCCAGTACACCCCCCCCCAACCATCACCACACAATCCCACACACAGGAATGCTTGCACTGGGGTACACAAACACCCACCCATTGCACACCATTACACACACACACATGCAATAATCATGCACTTATGTCCCTGCAGGAACCCGAAGGACCGTCACCACACCAGAGGGTCCAGACAACACCACTCCACCCCCAGAAGAGGCCCACAGTGACGAGAGCAGCTCTGCCCTACTGGATCCTGATGACCAGCCCGGACCATCGTAGGCCTCAGGACAGTCGGTTCCCTTTGCACAGGCACAGCCCAACACCGACCTTCCACCCTCTGGTAACACCAGCACAGCACCCACCCAGTGGGCCCAAACCTCCCTACCCAGGACAAGTCAATCAGCGGTGTGTCCACCACTACAGGGCACCCAGCGTAACCCACCACCCCAACAACAACAGGGACCTGGGGGCAGTGGCAGTGGGCACACGGTCCAGGGGACGGAGGCACAGGAACACAGGGGAACTGGGAGGGCTGCTGTGCGACAGGGGGCGGAGAGGCCAAGGGAACCCACTCTCCACGAGGTCCTCTCCTCCATCATGGGAGCATACCACCACTCCCAGGAGACGATGGCGACAGTCTTGGACAAGTTGCAGGAGACCCAGTGCCTGCAGGACGAACTGTATTTGGGGTTCAGGGAGGAGCTCAGGACCATCAGCTCCGCCCTGGGCACCTTCGTAGGGGTGCTGAAGGACATACAGCAGACCTTGAGGGACACCGTGGCACTCCAAGGGGCCCCTGACACTAGCATGGACGATGAACTGCCCACCACCTCCGCCGGCGCTAGTGGACAGGACGCCCCGCCACAGGAACACCACACTAGCACCCCACCCCCTGCAGACGGACAACCACCACGCAAGCGGTCCCTGAGATCCAGGAGCAGGACAGAGCAAGATGGCAAGACCCCCGCCAGGAAATGAGACCACCCTGATTGTCACCCCACTGTCCCACTTTGTTACCCTGTCCATACTTAAACTGCCCCAGCTCCACTTCCTATGCCCATATGGGCAGTGCACCTGTGAGACTAATAGACTGGACTCTGCGATGGACATTCCTCCGCCATCACCCATCACCATTTTACAAACCCCTCACATTTCTGAGCACTTCAATAAACACCCTTGCAACACAAAACAATCTGGAGTCAGTCTGTGATTAACTAAATATGTATTATCAATGACAGTGTCATAATGGGTGTAACATTGTAAAGCTAACATACCTATGTCACACATCACAAGCCTTTGAAGGATGCAAGCAGTTGCCACGTAGGTAACCACACCTGTGAAACCGTAATGGGAGGGTACAACTCAGTTGCCAAATAGTGATTTAAATCGAAAAACAGGATAGAGGTAGACGTGTGAAAGTAAATGTAATGCTAAAAATGAAAATGTTCTCACCTGTGTCTCACTGGAAATATTGCTGTATGACTGACTCCCTGTTGTCGTTGTCTTCTTCATCAGCTTCATCCTCATCACTGTCCACAGGCTCCACAGGCTCCACAGCTGCTACAACACCGTCATCGGGATCATCCTCCTGCAGTAAAGGCACCTGGCGTCGCAAAGCCAAATTATGGAGCATGGAGCAGGCGATGATGATGTCGCACACCTTCTTCGGTGAGTAGAATATGGATCCACCTGTCATATGGAGGCACCTGAACCTGGCCTTCAGGAGACCGAAGGTGCGTTCGATCACCCTCCTAGTCCGCCCATGGGCCTAATTGGACCGTTCCTCTGCCCTGGTCCTGGGGTTCCTCACTGGGGTCAATACCCATGATAGGTTGGGGTAACCAGAGTCCCCCAATAGCCATACACGGTGCCTCTGGAGTTGACCCATCATATCATGGATGCTGCTATTCCGCAGGATGTAGGCGTCATGCACTGAGCCAGGGAACATAGCATTTACCTGCGAGATTTACTGGTCTGCCAAACAGACCATCTGGACATTCATCGAATGATAACTCTTCTGGTTCCTGTACACCTGTTCACTCCTGTGGGGGGGGACCAGAGCTACATGGGTCCCATCAATAGCACCTATGACGTTGGGGATATGTCCAAGGGCATAGAAGTCACCTTTCACTGTAGGCAAATCCTCCACCTCAGGGAAAATGATGTATCTCCTTACGTGTTTCAGCAGGGCAGCCAACACTCTGGACAACACGTTGGAAAACATAGGCTGGGACATCCCTGATGCCATGGCCCCAGTTGTCTGAAAAGACCCACTTGCAAGGAAATGGAGCACTGACAGCACCTGCACGTCAGGGGGGATTCCAGTCGGATGGCGGATTGGTGACATCAGGTCTGGCTCCAACTGGGTACATAGTTCCTGGATTGTGGCACGGTCAAACCGGTAGGTTACGATGACATGTCGCTCTTCCATTGTCAACAGGTCCACCACCGGTCGGTACACCGGAGGATTCCGCCATCTTCTCATATGTCCCAGCAAACGGTGCCTACGAAGGACAACAGCGAAGAACCAGTCATTATTCCTCCAGGTATGTACCCACAGTCACACACAAGACTACACCACTCACAAAACCCTTCCTGTATGTGTGTTGAGTGTAGGCCTAGCTATGTGTGATGCAGTAGTAAATGAAGCCATGTGGGCCCCTGAAATGGCGGCTGCCTGACCTCTAAAGTGGGACAATGGGATTGTGGGGTAACTGCGCTGGTGTTGCACACCGTCGCGGTAGGCGGTCGTAGACCGCAGCGCAATGCTGCATTGATTAACATTGGACCCTATGGGTCCCAGGAGCCAATGAACAGGTGCGCTGGTGGTGATGATGCGCACCGCCGCGGACGTCACCGCCATTTTCTATCTGTTCAATCACTAGATACCTGACCTTCAACAGGAGAGGACCTACACTGCAAGTGCTGCTGTGACCTCGGTCTGGAAGCGATGATGGCTGCTGCGTCTGGGGAAAGGGCCCCTGCCTTCACTGCACAGGAGTTGGAGAAACTGGTAGACGGGGTCCTCCCCCAGTACACACTACTCTATGGCCCTCCAGACCAACAGGTTAGTACACAGGGAGCACGTTGTATGGGCTAGGCGTGGGTGGAGAGGGCTGGTTGGAAGAGGGAAGAGTGCAGAGTTCATAGAACATTAATGCATGGGAATGAATGGGCCACCTGGTCAGAGTAGGGAGGGGGCCACTTACAACGACGGTGCAGTTGGTAATGACTGTTCCTCTTTCCTTGTGCATGTCATGTAGGTCAGCGCCCACCAGAAGAGGGACATTTGGCGTGCCATCGCCAAGGAGGTCCGGACCCTGGGGGTCCACCAGTGACGGGGCACCCACCGCCGTAAGAGATGGGAGGACATTCGCCGCTGCAGCAAGAAGACGGCGGAGGCTCAGCTGGGGATGGCCTGCCAACGTGGGAGGGGTGCCCTTTGCACCATGACCCCCCTGATGTTCCGGATCCTGGCGGTGGCCTACCCGGAGTTGGATGGGCGCTTGAGGGCATCACAGCAGACACAAGGGGGTGAGTACAACCTCATTCTGCTGACTTTGCGTGCAGTGGAGGTGTCTGGGTGGGGGAGGTGGGCTGTGGGTGTCCCTAAGCCAGGGCGAGTTCGGTAGGCAAGACCCCTCCGTAATGTTGGCCATGTGGCACTCTACCCCACCTCAGCAGAGTGCCAAGTCGAGGTATAGTTGCCCCTGTGGCATCCATGTGCGCAGATGTCCACCATTACCATATCGGCCAAATCAAAGAAATTGCATGTGCAGAGGGCAGGAGTACGGCGTAATGCAGGGGGCAGCTGCGTTTGTCTTGTCCGCCAACGGTGGCGGTATGCCATGCACTAAAACCCTCTTTCTTCTGTCTCCCCCCCTTTTCTGCTCTCCCTGTCCTTTTGTACATCAGCATCAACAGGCGGAGGTACAGTGGCACCGGAGCACGAGGGAGCTGCATCCCACATGGCCATGGAGGGCCACACCACGGACTCTGAATGCACCAGTGGGACGGAGGGCGAGGGGAGCTTCACGTCGGCCACCGGATCACCAAGCAGCGACACAGACTCGTTCGACGATGTGGGCTCCCTTGTGGTGGCGGCACCATCTGTGCCCCCCACCTCTACAGGTACAGCCGCCACCTCCCCTACCAGCACCGCCCTCCCAGCAGCCCCTCAGCGTTCGCCCCGTGCCCGCTCACCCAGGAGGGTGGGCATCACCTTCACCCCAGGCACCTCAGGCCCTGCCCCAGTCACCCCTGCTGCCCTCAGTGAGGAGGCCATTGACCTCCTCAGGTCACTCACTGTTGGGCAGTCTACCATTGTGAATGCCATCCAGGTTGTAGAACGAGAGTTGCAACACGGTAATGCATTCCTGGAGGGCATTCATTCTGGTCAGGCTGTCCTTCAGCGAACCCTGCAATCTTTGGCCTCAGCACTGATGGCAGCCATTGTCCCCGTGTCTAGCCTCCACCCTCCAACTTCCTCCACCCAGACCCAATCTCCTGTACCCCAGCCCATCCCAAGCACACCTACAGACCAGCATGCACACAAGTCAACACACCCAAGTAGCTCAAGCAAACATAGGCACCACACACACCACAGGCACTCACGCAAGCCTCAGCCACATACAGACACAACAACATCCACTGCCTCCACTGTGTCCCCCTCCTCCTCTTCTCCCTCCTCCCTCCCTGTCTTGTCTACACACACACCTGCATGCACCACATCTACAGTCACCATGAATCGCACCAGGACACCCAACACCACAAGCCGCTCACCTGCACTCACCACCTCCACTGCCATTTACACGTCCCCTGTGTCCTCTCCCAGTGTGTCTGTGACGCCCCCTCCCAAAGTACACAAACGCCGGCAATCACTCACCCAACATCCAGCCACCTCACGACAGCCTCCAGTACCTGCACCTGCATCCAAAACAGCTAAAGTGACACCTCCTACAACCACCTCCTCTTCCTCCACTCCCAGACCCCCTCCAGCTACCCATCCCAGTGTTTGTCAGAAACTGTCCCTCTGTAAAGTTGACCTTTTTGCCACCACCCCCCCACCTCCAATTCATCAGTCCCGTCGTAGTGCCTCAGCCAAAAATCCTCCAATACCAGTGGTGCCTGTTCAAGGTTTTTGGAGAGCACCGGCCACCAGGGCAGGCAGTAGGACCAGGAGCCAAGGCACTGGCAGCCCACCCCCTGTAAAGGCTCTAAAATTGGAGAGTGGATGACGGGACCGTGTTAAGACTCCTGGTGGGAAAACAACTGACATGGGTTCCAAGGGGATTGGAGAGTCAGCTGTGACTCCACCAAAGGTGGGGAAGGGCCAGAGGAAGTCTCCCCAGCCTGTTGTGAGTGTCACGGCGGAGAAGTGCACCATCATTTCCGCCTGTCGAGACACAACCGTCAGCACCGTCGTTACTGGTCCAGAGACCACCGCCAGAGTCACAGCCTAGGAGGGCCCAAGTATCGTCACTGGTCAGGAGACCACCGCCAGAGTCACAGCCCAGGAGGGCCCAAGTATCGTCACTGGTCCAGAGACCACCGCCACCGCTGGAGTCAGTGCCCTGGAGGGCCCCGGCTGCCACAGCCCAGCTGGGCAGTGATGAAACATCATGCCACACACCATTGTCCAGTGTAGAAGACGTCATGCCACACACCAATGTCCAGTGTAGAAGACGTCATGCCACACACCAGTGTCCAGTGTAGAGAACGTCATGCCACACACCAATGTCCTTATCCGAACCGCCATGGCAAAGCACCGCTGAACAGGGCAAAGACCGCCATGGCAAAGCACAGCTGAACAGGGCAAAGACCGCCATGGCAAAGCACCGCTGAACAGGGCAAAGACCGCCATGGCAAAGCACCGCTGAACAGTTCAGAACCGCCATGTCAAAGCACCGCTGAACAGGGCAAAGACCGCAATGGCAAAGCACCGCTGAACAGGGCAAAGACCGCCATGGCAAAGCACTGCTGAACAGTCCAGAACCGCCATGTCAAAGCACTGCTGAACAGTCCAGAACCACCATGGCAAAGCACCGCTGAACAGGGCAAAGACCGCCATGGCAAAGCACCGCTGAACAGTCCAGAACCGCCATGTCAAAGCACCGCTGAACAGGGCAAAGACCGCCATGGCAAAGCACCGCTGAACAGGGCAAAGACCGCCATGGCAAAGCACCGCTGAACAGGGCAATGCACCGGGTAGGAATGAATGGACCGCCACATCAGGCATCCTTATCCCATGTGCAGCTGGGACAGTGACAGGACACGACCTTTCACAGGGAGACTCATCCATTCTGGGCACCAGTCCCCCCCAGTACCAGTAGAGACCTGCATCAACTTGAGAGACTGTGGCTTTGCACTCACCAGGATTGAACAGTGGGCAAGCCACCCACTGTATAGACTTGGGAGACTGTGGCTTTGCACTCCCCAGGATGGCACAGTGGGGAAACCAACCACTGTATGGACTTGAGAGACTGTGGCTTTGCACTCCCCAGGATGGCACAGTGGGCAAACCAACCACTGTATGGACTTCAGAGACTGTGGCTTTGCACTCCCCAGGATGGCATAAATGGGCATGGAGCCCTGTCGTGGATCTGGCTTTGCAGTCATCCGGCTGAGGTGCCCCCCCCTTCCCTTCCCCCTGAGGTGCCTGTAGTATTTCTAACTGATGCCCTGGTAGTGTTCTCTCCGATTGTGTTCAGGTATCGTTTGTGGGCCTCGCCCATGCATTTTTGGACTGTTGGTGCACGGACATTGTTATGTACATATCTGCACTACTTCTCGTATTGTATATAATAATGACTGATTTTCATATATATATCTGTATATTTTTGTGTGACATGTATATTGGCACATTACATTGTTTGACCGATTTTCGCTTTATGTATTCATTCTTCCGGGGGAATTGTGGGTTGTTACTGTGATTTTTTGTGAATGCATTGGTGTGTATGTTGTAATATGCGAGGGTGGGGATGGGGGTGTTTGGTGGGTGTCCCCCTAACTTTTGCCTCACCCCTCCCCCATGTCGTAGGTGCAGTACTCACAGTTGTCTGCGGCGCCTACGTAGCTGTTGGTCATAGAGGAGCAGAAACACAAGGGAAGGGAGTATTTGGAGTTCCGGCTCCATGGATTCCTCATTCCTCGTGGGATATGTTCAGGTGAGCGTTTTCTCATAGCAAAAGCTGTTTCCGACGTGTTTTTGTCCACGGTGAATCCGCCCCGGAAAAGGTGGCGGATTGGCGGGTTGTAATACTGTGGGCGGTACATTGTCTTCCGCCTGTCTGTTGGCGGTGACCGCCGCGCTGCTTGTCTGTACCGTCGTGGCGGGCAAAGTGTTAAAGTGGCTGTCTTTGTTGGCAGTTTCCGCCAGGGTCATAATTCCCTTTTTTTGTCTGCCGGCCTGTTTGCGGTATTTCCGCTGCTTTAACACCGTCCGCCAGGGTTGTAATGACCACCATAGTGTATATAATTTGTGTATTACTTAACTCCTAGGGGAGTATAGTCACTATAGTATTTTTGGCATTTGTGTCACCAAAATAAAGTACCTTTATTTTTGTAACACTGAGTGTTTTCTTTCATGTGTGTGGGTACTGTGTGACCACAGTGGTATTGCATGAACTTAGCATGTCTCCTAGATAAGCCTTGGCTGCTCCTCCAGAGCTACCTCTAGGGGGCCTGGCTTCGAGACACTGCCTACATTTCACTAATAAGGGATAACTATACCTGGTATAAGGTGTAAGTACCATAGGTATCAACTACAAACCAGGCCAGCCTCCTACAGTATCTATAAATGTGTAACGGTAGAAGCTCGGATTCTGCCCTGCTACCTCGGAGCAGGAAGGCGCAAGTTCTATTTGTGCTTGTACAAAGTTTTGCATTGCAGCACAAATCTCAGTCTTAGTCACAATTCAGAAACGATTCAGGTTATCTGAGGTAGATTCTGCAATACGGCCTGTGCCTCGCCAATGTCAGTGAACATGTGAAACTGGCCATTGTCCAGGGCTTTAAGTTTAGACTGCTGAAAAATTGAGGCTAGTGCACATTTGGTTTTAAACAAATCAATCAATTTAATAAAATCTCTGCGCCTGCGTGCAGCAGCTGCTGACATATCAGAAAACACCTTGAACTGAGGGTCCTCTGGAGTAGACAGCACTCTTTTCTCTATTGCATGTGAGGGAATGCAGTCTCTGACTAGACAATCAGTAAAATTCACCAGTACGTGGGTACACGGAGTTTGGAAGACAATGGGGGTTACCCGATGTGCCCGAGTCAAGTCTCTTGTTAACTCCGGGATAGTTTTTTCAGTTGATTGTCTACCCAATCTGACACCTCTTAACATCAACCCCTTCTGGCACCCCAGTGATCCTGGGATTATTCTGCCTATTATAATTTTTCAAGCCCTGGAGTTTATCCTCTAGCAGACACTCGCTTTTTCTCAGCCCGGTGACTTCCTGTTGCATACTCCCCAGCTTATCTTAAGAGTTGGAGAATCTATCCTCTACAATACCCTCCATGGTGGCAATCAGAGTGATACTCGGGCCAGGCTGGAGTCTGGGTATCGCCCGCTAAGCAGATAACCAGCAGCACCCCCCTGCACCTCGCCATTAAGTACTGGCACAATACCAAGTAATTCCAAATCCCCAGCAGACAGCGAGGAGAGTGCAGCATGCCACAAGGAGTTGTGGAGGACGCGGCTCACCCAGCGCTAACTTGAAGATATGGGGTAACAGCGCAAGGGTGGCAGACAGAGTGGGGGAGGATGGCTGCGCGGCCCATGGCAATGTAAGAATTAATGCGCTCTGATAAGCCAGAAACTACAGTTGGAAATACTGTGACTACTCCTGGAGCTGCCTAGGCTTGCCCCTTCTTATTTACAATAGGGGGATTTTTTTTTTACATTTTTCATGGTCAGCTTTATGGTCAGTTATGTGGCACTGAGGCTCTCTTCAGCTTTTTTTTAAAAATAGACTGTTGAAAAAGTTTAAATATGTCTGACTACTGCTGTCAGTTGCTGGCTCTCATTGATAAATCTTCACCCTCCAGTTCAATAAGTTCATTACAGGATGGAATTAGGAGCCACGGAATTCTTCGAAGAACAGCTAAGCGGCACAAGCAGAAATTCAGTGGGGCTGTGGTCAGATGGGATGGGGAGAGTGAAAACATGGGGATAATGGTGATTTTCACTAACTGATATATCCTCAGAGCCACCTTTATCTGACACTGAGGCAGGGAACGGTAGCACTCCTATTAAGGGGGATGATCATGGTGTGCTGGCACCAGTTAAACAGTACCCTTTATTTTCAAAGATAACTAAGCGTTCTACAAAAACTGAGGACTTAACACTCATCACAGATGGGGGTACGTCAGTAAAAGTCTAACAATTTCATCTCCTGAAAGAACACCACTAGTAAGCACTCCACCAGTTGGGGGTCAGCGTATGGGGGTAACTACAGTTTCACAGGAAACACAGGGAACACACGAAAGTCCGAAACCCTTGCCATCGCCCGTTATTGCTCCTAAGGAAAATTCCAATGCCAGGTATGAGTCTGAGCAGTCCACCATAAAGATGTTTGAACTAATTTTGGCCAAAATCAAAGACTTGAAAGCTACGCAGGAACAGGAAATCATGATTCTTCATAATCACTTGGCCAAAATCGAGGCAGCAATGGTCCAGGTTCCCAGAAGGTTAAAAGAGGCAGAGGATAGAATCTCTGACTTGGAAGTTAATGGCTCTTGTTGTTGAAATGCATATTGTCCTCAGACAGTGGACAAGGGCCATGAATGAGGGTAGATGTTTTTCCCCCAGACTGAATGGCCATCTGGGTTCTGCTCCGGAACTTAATTACACTTCAAAATGTTCCTACCCTGTCGCAAGCAGATGTAATTCACAATTAGGCCTGTCCCGTCATTGTTCTGCTACCCATCCATGCGCCAATCCCAATGTCCCCGGGATCCGTTTAGAGTGATCACCAGGAAGGGGTTGCCCATTATCATAGCCACACACCATGAGTTATGACCAGGGAAGAAATGTTTGCAATGTTGTATTTGGGTAGAGAAGGGTACTGTGAGATAGTTTACAGTGCAATATATAGGAAGTGCTGTTAAATTGTGTAGGGTCACCCCCTAGGAAACATTTACCCCATTGGTCAGGGAAGGGCCAGGCGTTTGCCACACCCACAGTTTGTTACTGGGAATAAATGTGGCACCCTCATTACCATTACCTTCCTTAGAATACTTTTGGACCTGTAGAAGAACAGAAGAGGACTGGACCTTCTGTCTGTGACCTGCGAAGAGCCTTGAAGGCTGGACCCGCTCTCCCTCTTGTACGCAGAACTAAGAATTGGACTGCAAGGGTCATAAGACTAAACTCCTGTTTGGGCTACAGAGACACAATAAACTATACATGACCTTTTCCTGCATTCTCAGCTAACCAGTTCTAAATAATGGACCTGGCCTGCTTTACTCTGCTGGCCTCTGTGGAGTGTGATCTGACCCTTAAGTGCTGTCCTCAAAGTCCTGGACCCTTGACTGGAATCAGACTGCACTCCTCCCTGCCTAGCTGAAGATTTAATTTGTTCTGACACAGAGGGATGCAGAGCCCTGAGAGACGTGCAGCTCCTACCTAAAAGCTCACCACATCCAAGGCTGGGCAACGCAGAGCCCCGGAGAGTCACACCAAGTCAGAAAGCAAAATGTACTGCAGGATCACCCTGGCCCCTTATCAGGGCAATGCTCCAACGCAGTCAGCCTGATCATGTGACTTTGTCCCAGTCCCGTGGACCAGATATCCGTAGTTGGTGCTATTTTTACCTAAAACTTTGAAAGCTTGTATCTCTGCTTCTACTTATTTGATTTTTGCTGCTTTGTGTCATCTAATTTTTTTAATAAACTCTATTTGTCTAAATTGATTTGGTATTTTTCTTGTGTGGTGTTTTCAATTTAATACTGTTATACTGCTAGAGTGCTACCTAAATACTTTACACATTTCGTTAAGCCTCACTGCTTTCTGTTAAACTACCAGACGGTCAAGCACGTTTATTTTGTGACCTTTGTGGTTCACCCTGACAAGGAATATGATTACTATTTGCAGTAGAGTCTCACCACCCCTCAACTAATACTTCAATTTCTTACACTTTTTTATTAGCATTCTTCATTCTTACAACACAAACCATGAACATGGCAACATATCTGTATTTGTCATCATCAATCAGCAGTAAAACATGATTATTGGTGTGTGTATTTTACTTCATAATCATCTATTGAAACCCTGGTCGCTCACGCGCTCTCTAGCTCTCTCTCGAAAGAGTGAGAGGGAGCATTTACTATTGACTGCTCTGTTTTCATACCCTCTTCCATTTGCATGTTTCATATCTTCTCTCTATTGGTATCATTTTTTAACCCTTTTTTTGTATTTCAGGGGGCATCTCATGGGATAATATAAAGGCAGTTCAAATATACAGAATGTATCAAGACAAGAGTTTCTTTCCATTTTGCGATGCTAGGCGTCGGTTGGAAGTGTGCCCTCATTTACAACAGTCATGCAGAAAACCATAAACATGATACATTTTGTTTAATTCACCTAAGTTTTGCGAAAAAGTATATGTATTACGTACAAAAACATATGCATTTTTCCACATTCCCAGTCTCATATCTTTGTGAATCAACTGTATGATACGTATGTCAAAGCAGTGCCTCAGGAGAGCTGAACGTGGGGTAGATTCAGTTCTACATTCTTCAAATTCCTAATAACCCATTACCTAAAGGTTAGCCATAAGAAAGTGAAAAATAAATTGCAGCCAATTTGCCAATCCTGTTCCAAATAAGAAAACAAGGCCCAGATTTTTGGAAAAGTGGTGCATCAGCTCTGATGCTCCACTTTGTCTGCGCCCCCTTCTGGCACCTAATGACACCATGGCTACACTGTATTTAACATACGGTGCACCATGGCATCAGTTAGAACAATAGCATCAACATTTTTGACACTATTGTGGGGATTTGCTATACTAGCATCAAAAATGTTGACGCTAGTGTAGCAAAGTGCATGGAGGGCGATGATTTAAATGGCTGTGCCATCTTAACTCCTGCTCTGGGCAGGCATTAAAAATGACTGAAAAAATAGCGCAGTTAAATCTATTAAATTTCACTGTGCCATTTTGTCAGGCCTCTCAGCGTCGTAAAGCCCCCCCTTGCATACATTATGCCTGGCGCAGGCATAATGTGGCACAAGGGGGTTACAAAGTGGTGCAATGCACTAATCATAGACCAATTAGCCTCATTGACAACTTACAAAAAAATGTTGCCAAACAACTTCTAGGGAGGATAAGTAGTTTGGTTTTAGATAATCAGATCCACTCTCCTCTTCAGGCGGGGTTCCGTCCAAAAACCAGTATGGTGGATCAGGTTTTTAGGTTGGCTGTTCTATATTGGAAATATGTAGTTCTTGCCAAGCAACACTTGTATGTTGTGTTTGTAGACTTGCGATCCGCTTTTGATCTGGTCCCAAAGGAAAAACTGTGGGAAGTGCTGCATAGATTAGGGACCCCAGTCAATGTAATCCAAATACTCATGCGGCTGCACGAAAATACTTCTGCGCAAGTGAGATGGGGTAATCAAGGCGAGCTGACTGAAAAAAACTACTCTAAGGGGAGTTCGCCAGGGCTGTGTGCTGGCTCCGCTATTGTTCACCCTATTTATTAATGAGGTGGTACAGGTCTTGACTTCCTGCCAGAATGATGCCTCTTGCCTGAATGCACAGACAATTCCTATTCTTCTCTTTGCTGAAGATTCACTTCTTATTTCAAAGACGCCTATGGGCCTACAAACTCTCATCAATAGATTTAATTCATTTTGCAGGGATTATAGTCTGGAGTTAAATTTTAGTAAAACAAAATTGATGGTGTTTAGTTCTGGACCCTGCAAGAAATGCACCATCAAATTGGATGTTGCCCCTCTGAGTAAGGTCAGTTCAATTGATTATTTGGGAGTGAGGTTAACAAGCAAATTTCATTGGGAGGATCAGATTAGCAAAAGCGTGGGGCTCCTACAGCATAGAGCAGCATCTATCCTACGTTTTTACAAGAGCAAGACCACAAAAGCTGTATCTCCAGCCATTAAGATTTATGTGGTCAAGGCACAGGGAGCTGCTGCCTATGGTGCGGAGGTATGGGGATCCTCGAACTGCAATTGATTAGCTGTGGGTGGGAACAACTTTGCGAAGGTCCTGATTGCGTGCCCTTGCAGTACACCACTGATCCCAATGTTCCTTGATCTAGGGCTAAAACAAGTAACTGATCTAATAGCCTTAAGACCTTTATTATATTGGGTAAGAATCTGGACTGTTCCCGAACTGGATATATACAAGATTTCATTTCTTGATTTATTAAAGAGACCAAATGCTACTAATATTCCATGGGTCAGACATGTGTCCAATTGGTTTCGTACCTTGGGTTTGGGAAATTATTGGGAGAATCCCCACAAATTGTATACTGGGCTTATGTTAGGAATGATTATATTTGTCAAACTTCTCATGGTCAACTAACTAACCTTTTTATTGATTTTAAGTGGTATCCACAATATGAACCCTATTTAGACATGATACCTTATTTATTGGGTAAAGGTTTATATGCTAGATTTTGCTTTGGGACCTTGCCTTTGAAGTCATTGACATGCAGCTTGGGGTCAATTGTTACTGCTGATACATGTCCGGCATGTGGTGGTGCACCAGAAACAGTAGAGCACCTTATGTTTTTTTGTCCTGCCCACTCCTATCCCCGGTCAAAATGGATTTATAAAATTTGTCGAGAAATGGGTCTGAGAAAATGTAATATAGCACTAAGGGTATTAAAAAGTTCCAGCTCTAATGTGTTAATTTTTGCTGTTAGTAAGTTTTTAGTGGCACCATGGCATGAACGTAATTGTTTTTTAAATGGGATCTCGTGATGATTGCATGGGTGGGATTCATATGAGTAGCACTTTTAAAGTATTTATTAGCCATTGTCTTAATTAAGGGCTATTTAGGTTTTAAATGAGTTCTTTTTTTTTATTTAGAATGTAATGTGATGCTTTGATGGTCAAATGACCGAATAAAGCTTGTGATGATGATGAATGCATGCATTGCGCCACTTTGTAAATATGGAGCAGGAGAAATGCCACCTTAACGCCACATTTGCGTAAAAAAAAAATCTTGTTTTATAATATTATTAACAAAAAAATCCTCCTTGTTTCCCACCTAAAGTTTTTTTCAAGCAAAATGGAGGGACGGCCAGTGCCCTGTTTGTCCAAAAACCGGTCCACAGTGGACATGAAACTACTTGCCAGACCTTCAAGTACAATAGGAACATATTGCGAAGTTTAACTGTGCTGTAAAACATCCATTCCTTTGACAGCGGAATTTCTATCTTTTCTCTGAGCCTAGGGTGAAGGTAGTCCATTGTCAAAGGGCCTCTGTAGCTGGACGGAAATCTGGCAACCTCTGGGGTCCTAATCATAAACCCCTTTTTAGCATGGTTGAGAAGCAGAATGGGTATGTGCTTTTTTCCAGAATTGTGTAGTCTATCGCATATATATTAACTCAGAAGAACTGATATTGTAGTGGACGCCCATGTTCCACCCATGGAATGCCTCCCAGAAGGAATGTTACGCAATGCAGCACAAGCTGCTGCATTGCGCAATTTTTTTTTTACAAAGCCACGCAAGGAAGCTCAAATTGGCCCTTCCATGGGTTTGTAAATATCTACTAGCATTTTGCGTCATGGATGCGCCATAAAAGGAGTGTGACCATGAAGCAAAATGTTACTAAATCTGGGCCACAATTTAATAAAATCAAAAGGTTTTGGATAGCAAGTGACCTAAGAAGTAAACTCATTTGCCTTATTTGTGTCTACAAAGCCAAGAAAATATGATCATGAATGCATGTGGACCAAGTTGTAAAACATTGATTTACTTAGACGGCTAATTAAAACCATATTTTAACTAAAGCAAACAACACAAATATCTGATCAATAACATGAATCTACCAATGCTTTAAGAATGTATTTGACAATGTTATTTCGTTTTCTAAGTCACTAATATGCATTTTCCCATATGGTGCAAAAAAACTGAACATCTTACTGTGAAGATGATTAAGACAAAGGGCTTGCAGTGTGTTAAAGTGACTTCATTAGTCCTATTTCCCATGTCTATTATAATGGTTCTGAAAACTCAGAAAAGTCCATACAGAAAACCAGATAGGGCGGTTGAGCTTTCTCAAATATCGCTCAAAGTGTGAAACGCCTGCCACTAGACATAAGAGTATCCTCTTAATTTCTTGAATTCAGCAAAAAGTTGAAGGCTTGGCTTTTCGAACAGTCCTACCAGACCCTAGGTTTGGCCAGACTCACATCTGCTCAGTGCCAGGCTACCCTCCCAGGTGATAGTGCCCACCACTAATCTACATACCATAATATAACATAGCAACATTTTGAGAACTACAATCTCCAGTGGTCAAAGGGGCTTTTCAATCATTTGCCAACTTGCACCCCTACACCACCCTAGATATCGCACCATCCGTAGCCCTGTGGCCTGTTCCCCCTTACAAATATTATTTTTATTCTTTTATTTTATCTAACCCATCTGAAGTTCACCACTTTGTCTCCTTCCTGTCTGGTTTATGGCAGACATGGAAAATAAACTACTGCAATTTATTTTAAGTCTTTTAATGTGCTTTCCTGCACTTCATCTTTTTAAATTAATATTCTTAGCCATGTTTAAGGAATTTTAGGATTTTTCTTATGTCTTTTTTCAACATTTATTACTAATCCTGGTTGGAGGTCGGCAAGCCAACAAATGTGCAGGAAGAGCCAAGCCAGAATAAAAACAAGGATTATCTGCTGCTCTACAAGGTCGTCCACCAGCCCAACCTTGTTAATATTTGGCTTGTGAATCATGCAACAAACATCATCTTAGAATGTCATAGTGTGACTTCAAGATTTAAAAAGTGTATTTATATAATGGGGGAAACATTTCATTATAGTTCATCAGACTATACCTCTGTGTTGCAAATTATTTGTTAAAACTGCAAATTTGAAAACATACAGTAGAAACATTCCTGCTTAGAGACAAGTCAGATTTCATGTGTATCCTTTATGTGGTCTACTTTCTTATTATAGATTGAGCAACATTTTAGACAATTAAAACAAACACAAGAGCAGTTTTTGTAAAGCATGTTCTGAACTCACTTACTTGAAGGTGCTCTCATATTTGCTAATGAACAGAGGAAAGCTAGGTAAAATAAAGTATTTGCCTAGATTAACAGAATTTGGTAACACTGAAGTTAGGGTTGATCCCAATTTGCTCAGTTTCACACTTGAGTCTGATTAGGAGTGGATCGGAATTGTGAGTTTAAATATATTTAACGCACCCAATAATTATCAAATTTGATTAATAACTCAAACTTTGTTAAAAGGCCAAACAGTTTAAATTTAACAGGAAAAAGCATATAGTATTTACTGTATTATGCGGATTTGGGTGCGTTAAAATCCAAAATCCATATATTTTTCCTCACAAGCTTGTAATAGGCACGATTTATTGTACCCAATAAATAACGTACCCTGTGGTATTGTTACCTATCAGGTGTGGCAAACAGCATCTAAACTCGTCATCAGGACCTTTGAAATTTAACCGCTAGGTGGGTACGTTTTTCTGACATCAAAGATCCATGTTTTGTCTTTATTTCTTGGAGGATGAGATTACAGTGCTGGTGACAGAGAGAATCCATATTTTATTCATGGCAGTTTTTAATCATGGGAACTGTGCTCAAGGACATAAGAGCACTTCACAACAGACAGGGACTACTTCGCGCATGTTTGCCTGGAATCACAGGATGTCAAGTCAAGGAAGGGATTTAACCTGGCTCCCTGTGTTTCATGCTGGGCAGCAATAGCCACTACCCATGTGACCACGTGAAAACGGTGTTCGTCTTGGTCTGGAGGTTTCAATAGGACCTCGAGTTGAGCCACGTTTCTAAGTCGAGTATTTAGTGGCTCGCCTACCGCCAGTCCTGATTAGATGTACTGGTCAGATGCTGTTTCAATCAAAAAGAAATACCCCCTTTTTTTTTTTTTAAGAAATGTAATTAATTTAACTCTTCTCAAAGCAGGAATTGTATCAGTCTGGGAATCTTCAACATGGAAAACGATCCAATTGACATATTCCTTTAAAACATAGCAGCGCCGTGATAAGATCTGCAAAATGCCGGGCGCAAACACGGGATGCTTCTTAAACTTCTCATACTCGGCTGCGTCTCGATTTAGAGAATGATGCTAGGTAGGTGTACCAAATGCTAACCGAAGCAGGGAGCCAGGTGGAAGAACACGCGCAAGCACGAAAAACACAGGCACCTGTTTAGAAATGCAGCCAGGAAACAAAGCATTTTCAGATCTAAATGACACGATAACTCTGCAATTGCTGTTGCAATATACCTCTGATAGGGAAAAGGCAGACATTTCATGGCCGGAAGGAACCACAGGAGAGCAGATTTATGGACTGACTGCAGCGGGCAGGTGTTTTTTTTTCAGCGGCCAGCTCTGCTGGGTGGACAATTTTTCAACGAGGTGATGTATTAGTAATCTGTGAGAATAAGTGAGCCCAGCTAGGAAGAGGGAGCGCTCCAGCAGTGCCGGCGTGCGGAGCGTCCTGATAACATTGTCTTTCTAATAGCGGAATAGAGAGAGATATTGCTGCCCATCAGAGGAATAGATTTCAATTGATTGAGCGGTGTGCGTGGGAGTCAGGGATTTCTCCAGAGGCGCAGCCCAGGCCCCTGTGCAGAGGCAAGGATTGATCCTCACCTCACCCTTTGCATAATTGCCATTGACGTTACAGTTACACGTTGCGCATCTCTCTCTCATCCTGGGGTCTGGACCCAGGGGGGTAAGGGTGCTGCACCTCGGCGAGGCCACGTTGCTTCAGTACTGTTTCGTTGCACTATTCTAGTAATTACTGAAATCATCGTGGAAGATAAAATCTGTCAGTTCCTCTGGAAAAAAACCTTGAACCTCCAGTATCCAATATAAACTACGAAACTTAAGTTAACTGAATCAGCGTTTAGCCAATGGAGACTAAGACAGGGTGGTGGGGACCATCATATACTTGTAAATTCTGCCTTTTCACCGACACATCGGGCCTTATTTATCCAAGTTTTGCATCGCATTTTCGCCAAGCAAGGGCGAAGCAAAACCTAGATGAGATTTACTAAGGCTTGTAACCTTGTGTGGGTATGAAATTGCTTGCAGGTTATAGCTGAGTTAGAATGACGGGGTTCAGAGTTTCGGGTTTCCCAACAATCACGCTGTTATATCATGGTAAAATACATTGGGGCACATTTATGAAAAGTGATGCTGCACCTAGTGCAGCACCACTTCTCTTGCGCCCATAGCCGCCCGCCCAACGCCACCACGTGTGCGCCGTATTTAACATATGGCACAACATTACGGTAGTTATTGATTAGCATCAAAAAGTTTGACACTAATCCGGCAAAGCATCCAGAGGCCCATTGAAAACTATCAGAGCCTCCTTTTAATGCCTGCTCTGAACAGGCATTATAAGTGAGGATAAAAATGACACAAAGAAATCTCCTAGATTTCTTTGCACCATTTTTTCACCCCCCCTAACAGTAGAACTCCCCTCCTTGCATACATTCTGCCTGGCACAGGCATAATCTGGCACAAGGGGTTACAAAGCATTGCACCACATCTAACACCACATTAGCGTGAAAAAAAAAAGATGCTAATGTGTGGTGAGATGGAGCTAGACCCTCTTAAATTGTGGCCATTATCTGAGAAACAGGATATGAGGGGAGCTTAAGGGGCAGTGTTAAACAAGAGCAGTGCGGATTGTTAGCGGTACTTAAAATATTTTGTAAAATAACCAACATTTTTGAGAACTTCAAAACCGAAAGGAGAGAGAGTGTGTGTTTTTTTGTTTGTGTGTGCATGTAAATATCCTAGGTGAAATCCGATAGACACCTCACCATACCCGGCTGAAAGCACCCATACCCAACTATTTACTAGATATTACATTTATTAGGGAGGTGTAACACCCAAAACAACCCCCTGAAGCTAAACCTCTGGTTGCTTGGTAAATCTGGAGTAATGAAAGGAACGCAAGTTGCTGCCCTGCGTTCCTCTGCCCAAGGAAGGCATGGGTGTTCCCATGCATCCACCCATGGATTCTGAAGCAATCCCAGACTTACAAATACTGGTAGACCGGGGGATGAATCAGAATGCTTCGTCTTCTAACAGGATGCATAACTAGGAGAAATATCTTTATTTATAATTGTTGTTAGAAATGGGGTCTTTAGTCCAAGTGCTTGGAGACACTTCACAAGAAGGATACATGGAATAGTCCAGTCTTTGTCCTCCGAAAGCAGAACCAACAAGTGCAGGCTAACACACAGCAAAGGGGCAGTACTCCTCCTCACAGCTCTTCAGCTCTCCACCTTGACACAGTCTCCTCTGGATCCAGAAGTGTTCTAAAAGTCTGGGGTTTTAGGTCCAATAAATATACACATATCTGCCTCAGAAGTAATCAAACTTCAAAGGGAAGTATTTGTAGTGCACAGGATCCTGCCTTTCCTGCCCTGGTACCAGACACACCGTAGGGGGTTGGAGACGGTATTATGTAAGGACAGGCACAGCCCTATTCAAGTGCAAGTGTCAGCTCCTCCCACCACTCTAGCCCCGGAAGACCCATCAGGATATGCAGGGCACACCTCAGTTCCCTTTGTATGACTGTCTAGAGTGGATCCACAAACAATCTAACTGTCATCCTGACCCAGCTGTGTATTCCAGCAGACATGCAGAGGCACGGGAAGATTAAGCAAGAAAATGCCCACTTTCTAAAAGTGGCATTCATGAACTTACAATCTAAAAAACACCTTTCCCAAAAGATATATTTTTAAACTGTGAGTTTAGAGACCCCATACCCCAAATCATTATCTGCTCTCAATTGGAAACTGCACTTAAAAGATATTTCAAGGCAATCCCCATGTTAAACCTGTGGGAGAGATAGGCCTTGCAATAGTGAAAAACAAATTTAGCAATATTTTACTATCAGGACATGTAAAACACATCAGCACATGTCCTAACTTTTAATTACACCACCCTGCCCATGGAGCTGCCTTTGGCCTACCTTAGGGGTGACTTACATGTAGTAAAAGGGAAGGTTTTGTGCCAGGTCGAACTGACAGTTCCTAACTGCCCACACAGACAGTGCAGGGGGAGGTCTGAGACACGCAGTGCAGGGGGAGGTCTGAGACATGTTTACAGGGTTACTCATGTGGGTAGCCCAATCATTGCTGCAGGCCCACTAGTAGCATTTGATTTACAGGCACTGGGCACCTCTGGTGCACTTTACTAGGGACTTACCTGTACATCCAATATCCAATCATAAATAAACCAATCACCAATATCATTTAGACAGAGAGCACTTGCACTTTAGCACTGATCAGCAGTGGTAATGTGCCCAGAATTCTAAAGCCAACAAAAACAGGTTGGAAAAAATAGAAGGAAGCAGGCAAAAAGTTTGGGGATAACCCTGCCAAAAAGGACAGGTCCAACTCTCATTTTCCCTCATTCTATATGTGCTGAATTCTGCAGCACACATAGAAAGAGGGAAAAGTTTAAAAGGATTGTTTTTGGGGAGAAAGTGCCCCTTCCTGCACAAAAACAATACTGCCTGTAATGCAAGCACCCTTGCACCATCATGCGAGGGTTCTTACATTGTTGCTAGAAAGATGTTTGTGCGCCAGCACAGGCAGAGAGCAGGAATGCACCATATCTTGATAGAAATGGCACATTCATGCCCCTTCCCTTTCATGCAGCGCAGCAGGGTGTCTTGCTGCATTGTGTTATTTTGTGTGAAATAATTATCATTATGGCCCGTAGTTTGCAAAAGGCCAACTTTGGCACCAATTTACTCATGCTTTGCATCAGGTTTGCATTACTTTTGTAGCACAACCCTCACGCAAAGGCTTCTGGTAGAATTTATAATCCAACGCAAATTGTAATTTCAGTTGAATTGTAACCTAGAGTAATGCAAAGCTGAGCAATATGCTACCTTGCATTACTTTACATCAATAGGGCATTCCATGGGTGCTGCTTGGGATTTCCCATGCAACCACCCATGTGTTTTGATGCAAATCCCTATTTAAAAGGAATTGTAGACAGGGATTTACCCCCAGAATCCTAGACCCCTGCAAGAAAGCTGTAACAAGGAGAAATGTTTTAGTTTCTCTTGGTTTTCCCATTTTGCATGTGCACTGCATTGTACAGCACACATACAAAGAGGGAAGCACTTTAAAATATAGTCTTTGCGCTCAAAAGGACCCCTTCTAGCTCAAAACCTATGCTTTCCACAACGCACACAGCATTGCACTATGGCACAAGGATGTCTGCATTGGCACATAGCAGTCCAAGTGTTCCTGTGCATGGAGAGAGCAGAAAAGGACCAGTAGATACGGCACTTTTGCTCTCTCCCATTCACGCAATACAGTGCAGCATCTTCACTTGTTGCTCTCTGGTACGTGACGTCTACGTAAATGTGGGCCCAACTTTATGCACAAAACTTTGCATTGCAAGTCTTAGTGCAGTTCTCTCAGTTTGAAATATGACACTTCATCTAGATATTAGTTATGCCCAGCATGAGATGTAAATGGTTGGTTCAGGGTTGTAAAAGATTACCTCTTCGAGGTCCACTGCCTTTACCTACCTCTACATCAGAGCCACTGCATATATAAGCCACAGCATCAACATGGTTAGTTGGTCTTTAATTTTTGATTCTGTAGCTTTATATAGAGTGGCTGTAACCCGGATTATTAGTGTGCTTTACATTATAATAACAATGTACAATCATAGAAGCAGAAATTGTTTCTAGTAGAAAACTGCATCAGTGAGAAGGGAGGCATTCTTTATGTTTGGCTTTTTAGTAAGGGAATGAAAATCACAACTGATTTACAATGAAATTACTCAGAGAGTCAGTGATGGAGAATGGTCAGATCACATGCCCTTTTCTTAAGAACACCAGAATAAGATGGATTCTTAGTTAAGTAGGTAAGGAGTTATATGTGCTAGCTGCAGGCTGTGAAGGAGTGCTTTAAGGGCTGTTGAAGAGCCTCCAGCTGAAGAGAGACGTTATTTCTTGATATTCGTTCGCCGCTGGATATTTTCTCTAAATTAGTTAGATAACTTGGCTTGCTTAGTAAGATGGCTTCGTAAGCCTTGCATCCAATTTTGATCTTGATCTGAGCTTCCAGGGGTAGCCAATGAATCTCTCTTAGTGTTGATTTAAAGTGGTTAAAATTGTTAGAGTTTCATATTAATTGAATGGTGGATTTTAAGATAGCTTTGACTGGTATCAGAGAAGTGTGTGGGATCCCTTCTAGGATAGAATTTCCTCAACCAAGCCAAGTTATTACATGGGATGGTCTTGGAAGGCAGGCTTGACATCATCTAAGATGGTCAGCCTTCTTTAAGGCTCCAGGTCACCTCACTACCCAATCACGGTAATCAGTCACTGCGGGACACTGACCGACAGGGCCACAGTCTGAAATGGTGTCAGATGTCCCAGGGATCATATGGACACCTATATGACAATAGTGATGATACTAGGACCTAGCACAGTATTTACTATATTGCCTAAGTATCTATCACCTGGAAACATAATCTTGTATTTCATTGCTTTAAAGTCAATGTCTCTCTGCACCTAAATATCAAAATGTGCACTTGTTTGAAATTACCATCTTTTGCACAGTATCAACCCAGAGTTTTGCTTGACTGTTTTTGGCGGATATAGAATCTCTACACTTTACCCTTGCTAACCAGAGGTGATGTGCCTCTGTGCTCCCCCTTTTAGCATAACTAAATTGGCATATCCCTGATTGGCATAGTCAGCTTACATATAAATCCCTAGTGTATGGTACCAAGGTATTCACAGGGCCTGTAAATTAAATATCACCAGTGAACTGCAGCACCCTTTGTGGCATCAACAACAGTGACAGTATTAACTGCACTGCAGGGTTGCTATGTGTAGCCTGACTGTACAGGTTTAAACTGCAAATTTGGCCTGTCACAATAACCAAATTTGATAGGCTTAATCTTCATTTAGATATTAATAATAAGCAGCCCCTATGTTGACCCTTCTGCCCATAAGCAAGGTGCATGGTATGTAAAAGTAGGACACATAGGGCCTCATTTACGAGACCCTATCGGCACACTGCGTCACTGGAGCGTCATTTTTTTAAATGCTCTGGTGAGGCAGTGGGCCATCCCATATTTACAAGGCCTCACAAAGCCACCTAGCATGGCTTTTCATACCTTTGTAAATATGTGCCTCTTTCTTTCAGAAAACTGCATGAAAGGGCCATTCCATAGGTGTTGCTGTGGGTGTTCCCACGCAACAACCATGGAACGCTAAGGAATCTGATGCATTCCCAGATTTACAAATCTGGGAATGTGTCAGATTCCTACGCCTCTTCAAAGGTGGCATAGAAGTGATGCAATGGGGAGAAATATCTTTATTTCTCCCTATTTCTCCTCTTTTATGTGTGCTGCATTCTGCAGTATACATAGAAGAGGAAAACACCTCTAATGATGGTTTTTGTGCAGGAAGATATACCTTCCTGCACAAAAACAATTATCGCAACAACGCAAGCATCCTTGCACCATGGTGCAAGGGTGCCTGCAAATGTGCCGTATCTCATAGATACAGCGCATTCCTGTCCATTCCTGGTGGCGCAGGGTGGTGCAACAAAACACTTGCTGGACTACCCTGCATCACAGGTCTTGTAAATAAGCCCCATAGAGTAATCAGGTGGTGGTCCACAAAATTGGAGAGGCCATTGAGGAAGTTTCACAATTTAACAACGGAGGAGAGTTAGACCCACAAACTGTTTGGGATGCGTTTGCAGTTTTTCTGCTTGAGAAATATATTCAGGAACTGAGCCACCTGAGATCCGTGAGGGAAGTGACCCTAGAACAACTGCTGATACCACTGAAATAGAAACACAAATCTAACCCCTCCCTCTGTTAGGCAGAGACAATTAATGATGATAAGGGGCCAGATGCGTAAATTAGAGTACTAAAAAGTGAGTTATATTCTCAAAAGAGCTGAGGCTAAGTAGCAATAAAGCAAGCACCCTATTAGCCAACAAACTAAAAGCTCCTAGAATATAGAGGGTGATAAAAGAAATTAAAAACAGCATTGGGATTGTCCAAACAACAGAGGAAGATTACATTTTTTTCCACATATTATGAATCTCTATATAAAGCATACCAATTAGACCCCCAAGAGGCAACAAAATATCTTCACTCAGGGCATCTCCTCGCCATCTCAGCTACCATAACACAAAATGTAGATGAGCCTGTCTCCATGGCTGAAATGCCCATAGTAATAAATCATGTCAAACTGGGGAATGGCCTGGGCTCCGATGGCTATACAGCCTCTTTTTACAAACTCTTAGCCTCGCAAGAGGCCCCTTGCTGACAACCTTGTAAAACAAGCTCTCACCCAAGCAGAGCCCATCCCAGTCGATGATTGAGGTGTCAATTACTATAATCTTAAAACCAGTCAAGCCCCATCTCATGTGCTCATCTCACCGACCAATCTCCTTGCTGAATATTGATGTCAAGAACTTTGCAAAAGTTGTAGTGAATCACATGGAGGCATGGCATCCTCACCTGGGTCTGGCTGACAATGTGGGATTCGTACCAGCTCACCCTTCATCTGACAACAGTAGACAGGCACTTCACCTGATCTATAATACCAAGAGGAGATGCCAGGAGAGAGTCCTCCTCTGTCGCCACTCTCCAAAAGTGTTTGATAGAGTGAACTGGGGAATGATGAGGGGAACACTTCGCAAGGCACACATGGGAACTAGATTTCGTAGCTGGGTGGATGCACTGTATACAACACTATGGGCAAAGGTACAAATGAACAGCCTAGGTATTCCCAGAATAGAGATAGAAAAAGGCACAAGGAAGGGCTGTCCATTATTGCAATTGCTTTTCGCCCTTTTTACTACAAAAGAACTGCAAGAATGAGCTAATTCAGCGCATTCCATTTAGAGGGGCAACATATAAAGATTCAGCCTTTACTGACAATGTCTTGCCCTCACTCACGATCCTCCAACAATCCCAACAAGAACTCATTACATTGTTAGGGGATACCAAGAGTGACCATGTTTTAAAATAAAGGTAAAAAAATCTTTGCGCTTAATATTAGTACAAGGTCAATTATTGATCCGCTCACAGTAGCAAGAGACCCTGTTTCAATGGATCCTTATGGGGCTTACTAATCTAGGGATCTTTCTAGTGCATAACCTCCAATTTTTGCCAGAAGTACCTTTAAACTCTTGTCTAAGATTGACAATTAAATCACTTGCAACATTGTGGCACTCTCATACTCTTTCATGACATGGCAGATGTGCTTCCTTTAAAATGGCTATCTTCCCTAAAATTCTTTATTTATTACAAAATACTCCACTTGCACTAAGAAAGCATGAATAGTCACATTACAAGATATCTGCAGTAGATCTGTCTGTCAGGGGGAAACACTACTCCACAAACATATCTGTAGAACACGGTCTCACTGAGGGAGGTTGATGATGCTCAACATATGCAGCTATTGCAAAGCAGCACAACCGAGATATGTAGTAGAACGACTCAAGGAAACACCAGACAAAGGCTGATACACACTGAACCAAAGCTTCATGGCATGCGCATTAGCAGAATTTGTTTGGATTCCAAAATGCCAACACTGCCACATTCTATATTCTCACCCATACTTAGAGTCATCCTAAATAACTGGAACTAGTTGATCAGACACACCCTTTACCCATGAAACCAGTAGTGGGCAACTCTGATTTCACTCCGGGGTTAGAGAGGCAACATTTCCGACATTGGATAGAGGGAGAGTGCTATCATCTTCAGGATTTCTAACACAATGGCACTATCAGACCATTTCAAGACATTAAGTCCACCATCCACATCCTGGAAAAGGTAAGATTCCATTATTTTCTATTCTGTCCCTGTGTCCAACACCAGTGCATTAGAGAAACAGCCACCCACCCTCTAACCCCCTTTTATAGGTTTTTCCATAAACTTCAAACAACTTGACACTTGGTTTCATGCTTATGCACCTTACTTAATGAGAAACCAGCTGATCATAAACAAAAATATTCGTATCAAGCTAGCTGGTATAGGACTTAAAGACACATTTCGATCAGAAACAATGGGAAGTGATCTTTGCTCAGCACTTACAAGGCCGACAAATACTATGTAAGATATTGCACAGATGGCACAACACCTCTGCCAGGATGCATATTATGAATGCAACATATTACAAGCTATGTTGGAGACGGTGTGGTTACACAGGCACTATCATTCATAGACTATGGTCACACCCCAAGTCAGGAATCTGTATTATTGATTCTTTCAAAAACAAAGGAAATTGAGGGGATATACTTGAAATATAAAACAGCCTCTCTTGTACTAGGAACATCTGTAGATGGCATTAACCCATTACACTTCACATGAGGCAAGAGAATATCTAATTTACTTCTTGCAGCAAAACAAATGATGCCCCGTCTATGGTGCAAAACTGTTGCACCCACAAGAGAACTCTGGCTGCAGAGCCTTTGGCAACTGATAGTTTTTTTTTTTTTTTTTAACATATTTTTATTAAATTTTCAATAAAATCAAACATTTCGATGCATCCATTTAGCAGCAGTGATAGGATGTTTACAGTTACAATAGTTTGCTGGGCGCTTATTTATTAGATTTAACAAACAACCAATAACTTTCGTACACCGCTAGATCCGCGCTTTTATGTCTGTACTTACAGGCATTGCTAGTTCGCGCATTTGATACTATCTTTCGTGCGGAGGTTTCGATGCCTGCAAGAGTTCTAGTTCAGGGCGAACCCTAAGATGGACGGGAGAGAGCGGGGGGCGGGGGAAGGGGCAACTTAACTTCTGAAGACCCTGAGTTTACTAGTTGGGGACGATGGGCTGTGTGTATTAATTGGCTAGTGTGTATTTGGGGGTGCAGTGTATTTATATCTGTGCTTAGGCACCATTGGCAGGTGTGTGCGCTACTCATGATTACTGTGGTATTGCAACCGGGGTGAAACCTACAATTGTCTATGTTATCGCGTCTGACTGCTATTCAGGGAGGTTTTTCGTCATTCTTTGTTTCTAGTTTGGAGACCAATGTGCCCCAGGTTTCACAGCCCGAGTGTCGAGGACCACCTCGCGCCAGTTTCGTTAGTACCTGATATTCAGCACGTGTCCAGCGAAGCGTAAGAGCGAGCCAAGCTCCATGGTCAGGGGCCTTAGAGGCCTTCCAGTTCATGGCTATTAGTCTTTTGTACATTGCATAAGCCAGGTCTACGAATCTGTGCATAAATTTGCTCCTTTTTGTTCTGGTCCTGAGGCCAAGTAGACAGGATTTGGGGTTCGCGTCCAAGCCCAGGCCAGTCATTTCCGACAGTGCAGTGGTCAGCGCGGTCCACTCCCCCCTTACCTGCGGGCACTCCCAGACCATATGATAAAACTGTGCTGCTGGGGTTTTACATCTAGGGCAAGTTGGGTCCGATCCAGGGAACATACGTTTAATTCTGGCTGGCGCTAAATAAGTCTGATGTAAGTAATTAAATTGTGTGTATCGGAATCTGGGGTTCCTTGAGACCTCGCGTGTGTGGCTCAGGGCTTTTGACCATTCTGTCTCTGTGATCGGGTCAGGCAGTACGGCATTCCACCTTTCTCGGGCTTTCTGCAGATTAGACTCCGGGGGCTTATTTAGTAGTTTGTATGTATTTGAGACTACTTTTTCACGTGTGTCGTAGCTCAGCATATGGTGTAGGTTTATTGAGATGTCTGGCTCAGCGTCCCCGGGCCCCCATGTACCTCTAATTGCATGACATATAGCGTGGTATGTCAGAAATTGCCCTGGGCTGATCTCTGTGAGGGCCTGTATATCTTCGAAGGACATTAGTTTTCCTTCCTCGAAGCATTCTCCTACCGTGCTTATGCCCGCTTCTATCCAGGTTGCGGATAGGTGAGAACCAGTTGTCACCCATCCAGGGATTCGTTCTAGTGGTATGAGAGGTGAGTAGGGAATTTTTTTGGCATCTTTTTGAATATACTTCTTCCAGTATGCATGTGCTGCTGCCATCAATGGGTTTGCGCATGTGCTTTTAGTTTGCTTGCTCGAGAGCCACTCAAGCAGGGGGACTCCCCGGAGTCGGGTTACCAGCCAGGCAGCTTCCGCCGACCCCGAGTTATGAATCCAATTTGAGATCCACTGCAGCTGTGCTGCCGCAGAGTAGAGCTCAAAGTTAGGGGCTCCCAGTCCACCCGCCGCCACTGGGTGATATAGTGTGTTGAGTGCGACTCGCCTTCTGCCATCACCCCATACCAGCTGCACCAATGCAGAATTTAAACTGTTGAAGAAACTTTTAGGAATTATGATCGGCAGGGCAGCGAAGTGATATAGCAGCCTGGGCAGCACTAGCATGTTGGCTATGGCAATTTTTCCCAATGGTGAGAGCGGTAATTTATTCCAGAAACGCAATGAGCTCTTTATAGATGTCACCGCTCTCCCCAGGTTGCCATCCCTGAGGTCTTCAGCACTGTGATAGACGTTAACCCCGAGATATTTGAATGTGTCGAAGCACCATTTTAATGGGCCTGGTGAAGTGTTCTCTCGTCTCGCTGGGGACCGGCCAACCAGTGGGAATATACAGGATTTCCCCCAATTAACTATCAAGCCCGATATCTCTCCAAACTCGCGTAGCAATGACATCACCGGGGGCAGTGCCTCCCCAACACTGCGTATATAGATCAAAGCATCATCTGCATACAATGATATGACGTGGGATGTGCCGTTCCTTACCACCCCCCATTCTTCTGTTTTTGCACGGACACGTGCGGCCAGTGGTTCCATCGCCAGGGCGAACAACAGGGGGGAAAGGGGACAGCCCTGCCTTGTTCCCCTGCTAATTGGGAAGCTCTCTGATATGACTCCTCCTGTCTTCACCCTGGCCTGCGGGTTGGTGTACAGTATGCGTACCCATCTTATAAATTTTGGGCCTATGCCCATTCGCTGCATGGTGGCAAACAGGAAGTCCCATTCTAGTGTGTCGAATGCTTTTTCGATGTCTAGCGAGATCACTGCTTCCTCAGATGCACTCGGGGGGGTATCGCCCATTACGCTTAGTAGCCTACGAATGTTGAGAAAGGTGTTGCGTTTTGGGATAAATCCATTCTGGTCTTCGTGTACTAAAGTGTGCATATGAGGAGCTAGCCTGTTGGCTAGTATTTTGCCAAGTAGTTTGCAATCTAGATTTAGTAGAGACAGGGGTCTATAGGACCTAACGTCAGTGGGGTCTCGCCCCTGTTTCGGGAGGACCACTATCATTGCCTCTCTCATTGTGGGGGGGAGACTTCCCTTGATCTCTGCTTCTTCCATGACTTTTAGGAGATGTGCGACCAGGTGTGTTGCAAAAGTGGAGTAGTATTCTGATGGCAGGCCGTCTGCCCCTGGATCTTTATTTCTAGGTAGTTGTTCAAGAGCCTTATTTAGTTCTCCTAGTGTGATGGGGGCCTCTAATGTCTCCCTGTCATTTTGTGTGAGTTGGGGCAGAGAGGATTCCACCAAAAAGGACTCGAGTTGTTGGGGGGTGCATGATGTGCGTGTGCTGTATAGCTGTGTGTAGTATTTCCTGAACGCATCATTAATTTCATCCTGTGTGGTTGCTATTGCGCCTACGCCTAACACTATTGCCCCTATTGGGGGGCATTGCCGTTCCTCCCGCAGGAGCCATGCGAGCAGCCTACCCGATCTGTCGCCTTCCGCTTGTAATCTGGTCAAGTGATATTTGTAGTCATGTAGGCGTAGTGTGGCGTCTGCAGCTGCGTATTCTGCGCGCGCATCTTTTAATGACGTATATGGTGTTTCGCTGCGGGCCACTGCGTTTTCTAGTGCTCTTAGTTTATTTTCCAGTTTGGTAACCTCTGCATGGAGTGTGCGTCTTACCCCCCATGTAGTGGAAATGCAGTGCCCGCGGGTCACTGCTTTATGTGCGTCCCACTCTACTGCTCTTAAGCTTGTAGTGCCAGCATTCAATTCCCAGTACTGCTTGAGCGCTGTACTCAAAGCGTCTTTAAATGCAGGGTCCTGCAACGCTTCCACTTGTAATCTCCAGGTTGGGATCGCTTGTCGCCTCCTGCCCCAATCTAAAGTTATTTTAAGCGGTGAGTGGTCTGATAGTGACTTAGCTAAGTATTCAATCCCGTTGGTTACTGTGCAAATGTCCCGGGTACCCCATAGCAGATCTATCCTAGTGTATACTTTGTGTGGTACTGAGTAAAATGAGTATTCTCTGCGCTGCGGGTGCTTCATGCGCCACAAATCGCAGAGACCCATGTCACTGGCCCATGTCACCAGTGGGCACCCGGGGCGTCTGTTGGCCGCTGAATGTGTGGGGGGGCTTGACCTATCCAATGTCAGGTCCGGCGTATTATTGAAATCACCACCCCATATTGCAGGTGCTGCAGGGTTAGTCAATAGAGCTGGGGTGAGCGTGTTCAGGAACACAGGCAACGCAGTGTTCGGGGCGTATACTCCTATGAGTGACAATTGTTTTCCGTCTAATTTACCCTCCACCACCACGTACCTACCTCCCTGGTCTATCCTGTATGATGTTAGAAGAAATGGAACACTCCCTGCCATCCATATCAGGACCCCCCTCGCAAAGGTTGAATAAGATGTGCCTACGATCTGACCTCCCCATCTATTCCGCAGTTCTTGTAAGTCTGGGTCCAGTAGGTGGGTTTCTTGTAAAATTGCAATGTGTGTGCCCTGGCGTTTGAGTCTTGCATGCACCCTGGACCTTTTTCTGTGGTTCCCTAGACCCCTGACATTCCAGGTGACTATGATATATTTGCTTACGTTGTGGGCTGTTTGCTGGGCCATGTTTGTTTCGTAGTGGTGCATCTAACAGTCTGGTCCCTGATGGGGTCCAAGCAGTCCTCCCCCTCCCCATCGCCACTACAGCCCGTTCCCCAACCTCCATCTATGTGTCTTGTGTTATGCGCAGACCTGCGGTGTACAAACTGGTAATTACCCTCCCTCCCTCCCCAACTGGATCCCAACCCCAACTGTGAACCAACAAAAAAACAAACGCACACCCCAGAGAGGTGCGACCTAGGCAGTGTCCGTGTGGATGCCTGCGGGGGAGCTATAATACTATCCGGGTGCGGCTCATTATAGGGGCTCGCATCCTTCTGCAGATTCAGCCTGCAAGTTGTGTGGGGCATCCCTGGGGCGCAGCAAGCCAACCCTCCCCTGCCGCGCGTCACCTCCAATTACACGCAGGCTAAATACAGGAGTTGACTCTGAAAGCAGAGAAACAAGGATACATAATTTCAAGCGATATATCCAGCCGCTGTCGGCGGGACACACAATATTCAATCCTGTTCTCCTTCTGTGGCAGCGGGTCCCGCCCTGGTGGTGGGTCAGCATCAGTTGTTCAGAGTATGTCCGCAGTCCGGGGAGTAATCTCCGGGCCTTTCAGCGACCCCGTCAGTGTGGAATCCGAGCTTATTGAATCCGATTCCGAACCCTCCTCCGGGTGGGTTCTGAGTGTCTCAAAAGCATTTTGTGTCAGCAGGGGAGTTTCCTTCAGGACCCTGGCTCTCTCTTCCGCAGCCTGTTTCTCCGTAGGTTGACCCCCGGGTCGTCTTTTGGGGCGTTTCCGATTGGATGCTGTGGACCAGTTGTCGTTAATACCGGTTTCTTCTCGGGGTTGGGCAAACCCCTTGGCATGTAGCCATGTCCAAGCGTCTTCCGGAGATGTGAACACGTGGGTGCGTTCATCTGTTAGTACTCTTAATTTAGCGGGAAATAGCAGAGCATACTTTATGTCATGTTCACGGAGACGTTGCTTAATTTGAGCAAAGGAGTTGCGTTGTCTTTGCACTTCCTGAGTGAAGTCTGGGTAAGCGTGAACAGTTGAGTCCTCATATTGAAATGGACCATTGCTGCGGAATTGTTGCAGTATCGCATCCCGGTCTCTAAAGTTCAGGAACCTGGCTATCAGCGGTCTTGGGGACTGGCCCGGTACTGGGGGGCGCCCGGGAGTCCTGTGTGCTCTTTCTACTGAGAAGAATTTCGACGGGGCTCCGTTCAGGACCTCTTTGGCTAACCACTGTTCCAGTTGAATCTCTGTGTTTTGTTCTATTGATTTTTCCGGGAGACCAAGAAACCGTATGTTGTTGCGGCGTGATCTTCCCTCCGCCTCTTCTGCTCTCCTCAGCAGTGTTTTTACCTCTAGGTCCAGGCGGAGAATTTGTTTTTGGTTGTCCGTTACTTTGGGGCACATGTCATTTAGCGTCTCTTCCGTTGACTTCACTTTTTCGGATAATTTGCGGTGGTCCGCTCTAAGAATATTTAGATCTTGCGATACCGTATCTATTCTATTTTCTAATGAAATTTTAGTGTCCATAATTGCTTGGAGTACTCTCTCGAATTGTGTAGAATGGGCCAAAAGTGTAGATTCCAGTGATTGTAAGGTAGGAGTAGGTTGTTGGTCCCCAGGCGCTGGTCCCTGCGTGCCCCGGTCCTGATTCCTCGCTGATTTTGATCTCCCGGCCATTTTGACTCGATTTATGGGTCTCTGTTTCTACTGCGCTTACATGAGCTCCTCGAGCCCCAGGTTGGACGGATATGGAGGGCTGTGTGTACTCACGGATCCCCACCGTCATGCGCTTTAAGTTTTTTGGATTACAAACTGCCTAATATTCCACGAAATGAGTTCCTGCTTGGTTGCCCGTTTCCAGGTCCCTCACCCGGCGCCAGCGGGGGGGCGACGGATAGCGGGATGATCTCCGAAGTCAATCCAATATGCCCATCATGTCGGCTCCAACGATTCAGGGCCTGGGCGTGGGTCCCCCACCCTCACAAGGTCAATTGCCATATGCACTCACTTCCAATTGGGCTTCCATGCAGGGTTCTGCTCCTCTTACCGGGGGAATGGTGGAGTCATAATATACTTCGGGGGGGGCCCCACTCGTAGCCCGCAGACGTTCATGAATTGCAGGAGCCACTAGGAGTGACCAGGGGGGCGTGTAGAGCAAACCGCCAGGGCTCCAGATGCGCACCGTGACTTTTACTGCGCGACCCCCCTAAGTCGAAGGGGGGGGCACGCCTTGCAGCCGGAACGCAGGCCAAGGGGGGGAAACCGCCAAAGGTCCCCAATCACGGCTTCACTGCCCCTCCGCTCCTCCCCACCACGGCAGTGGAGAGGGTTGTTCAGCGGTAGAGGGGGGGGGGAGGGAGAGCCCCGAGGCAGGTCCGCTGCCCTTCCGCAGCGGGATCCCCCCACCGCCGCACCCCCACCTCACCTCAGGGGCTCCGGGACGGAGCTCCGAGCCTCGCACCGAGGCAAAATGGCGGCCGCAGTCCTGAGGCGATGTCGTCCCTCGGCGGCTCCTCCGTTCAGCCCCGTGACTTTTACTGCGCGACCCCCCTAAATCGAAGGGGGGGGGCACGCCTTGCAGCCAGAACGCAGGCCAAGGGGGGGGGAACCGCCCAAGGTCCCCAATCACGGCTTCACCGTCCCACCGCCCCTCCCCACCACGGCAGTGGAGAGGGTTGTCCAGCGGTAGAGGGGGGGGGGGAGAGCCCCGAGGCAGGTCTGCTGCCCTCCCGCAACGGGATCCCCCCACCGCCGCACCCCCACCTCACCTCAGGGGCTCCGGGACGGAGCTCCGAGCCTCGCGCCGAGGCAAAATGGCGGCCGCAGTCCTGAGGCGATGTTGTCCCTCGGCGGCTCCTCCACTCAGCCGCCCCAGCGCCCCCGTGGCCGTCAGCAAGGGGAGAGAGGCTCCTAGAGCGGGTTACTCCTCTGTATGAGGATATTGGCGACCCCAGGGTGCCCCGCAATCGTTTTGGAGGCGAGCCCGAGACGGAGCGCTTTACGAAGCGTCCTTCCCGGTCGCCATCTTGGCTCCTCCCCCGTCTTGGCAACTGATAGTTAATGGGAACATTAGGATGAAACAGATAGTTTTGTGAAATTATGTGACCTAGCCCTCCTCCAATTTCTAAACAAAGAAAATAGAAGCATGACATATCTAGCAAGATGGTATTCCCTAGACCTCTTGGACCTATATAACTAGTTCTGTGATTAATATAAACAATATGTTTCTAATGTACTCATGTGATACAGCCACGTTACTGCCAGAATGTGGGTTGAACCAAGGCAGAAGGGAGGGGAGGGTGCAGGGTATTTGGGCATTGATTGTTTATTTGGTGGGAATG
This sequence comes from Pleurodeles waltl, assembly GCF_031143425.1. NCBI lineage: Eukaryota > Metazoa > Chordata > Amphibia > Caudata > Salamandridae > Pleurodeles > Pleurodeles waltl. Next base: position 362,780,734 of record NC_090448.1, on the reverse strand, counting down.
CCATCAGGATGTTGTAAGTTACAAAACCAAATAAAAATGATTGCCTCTCAAACATGGACTTGCAAATTTATAATGTTAAACATGTGCATACAGTGAAAAGGCCCTACATGCTTTTTTCGGTGTAGCGAGGGTTGACTGCTCCAGAGGAAAGCATTTATATGCAATATTACATTTAACATTGTTATCTGCAGCTAGGAAGCAGCTACAAATGAACTGTTAAAGATATTTATTACAGGCCTAATTCACTGATGAAGTAATATTTGTAATAAATATTTTGGACAAGATACTTTTAGAAAGTTACCTTTTTACTGCCAAAGCCTTTGGATGCCCATTTGCAAGAGCCGAACGGTCACAGCTAAATGGCACCCTAGAGGAGGTGTGATCTTGCTCCCAGAGCTGAGACAAAGGCCTTGGGTGTGGGAAGGAATTCTGTTCCTCAGGCAGATGACCATCTGGGCCGTGCCTACAGACTTATTTAACTTCAAAGAGCCTACCCTGTCACAGGCAAATAATAGCTGACACCTGGACAGAGCCCTCTTTTGTCCCGACAGCCACAAAGGCTCCAATCCCAGTGGGAGAGGAGCTGCACCGAGAACTGATTTAGAGTGACCACAGACGAGAGGTTGCTCGTTTTCCTAGCCACACCTCTGAGGTGGGTGCACAGGCTCTGCTCAGGGAGAGAATGGTTTCACCATCTTGGATTTAGGCAGAGATGGGCACTCTGGGATTGTTTGCCATAAGGCAAACAGGAAGTGCTACACAAGTTGGTAGGGTTTCTCCTGGGAACCTTTACCCTATTCATTAGGGAAGTACCAGAAAACACCCCCACCCACAGGGTGGCACTTTTCACAAATGAGACACCCACACTACCCTTCTGACAACACTTTCTGGACCTACGTAAGAAAAGAAGAGGACTTAACTTGCTGTTTGTGACTTGATAAGGGCCTAGAAGTCTGTAATCAATCTCCCTTTTGTACTCAGGACAAAGATGTGTACTTCAAAGGTCATAAAGCTGACCTCCTGTTCAAGCTACAGGAGACAACAAGTAATAAGAAGATTTCCTGCAACTTCCCAGCAACACAGTTCCAACTGGATCCGCCCTTGAACTTGCTGCTGACCTCTGCTGGAGTGAGTTGTGTCCCCGGGAGCTGTCCATAAGTTCCTGCACCCTTAAATGGTTTCAAAGTATCCTCCTCTCAACTTTTAACTAAACTTGAGAGCTAGAAACATTTGAGCCTTAAAGACCTCAGAGGACGTCGAACAACCTGCCAAGCTGAATTCATGAAGGTGCATTGCCACTGAGCCTAAGTCTCAGGTTGCTCCCATTCCTTTCCACAGGAGCTAATCCATTTCAGTGGGACTTTGCAGAGGAGGTATAAGGCCTCTGGGAGCCCTCTGTGGCGACAGCCTGCACCTTGCCCTGCTGGAAGAATCTGAGCTCCAAAATAGTGACTTTGTCCAAAGGTACAAATCTTCGCAGGGCGAAAGGTATACAGCCTGTAAGGGACTTCACTTTGCTGCAAAATTCAATTTTTCTGTTCATAGCTTTCCCACCAAAAATCGTGGACTTCCCCGATACATCGCCCAGCGGCTAACCAATGACAATTAGCCCTCTTTCGACATAGGGCCTCATTTACAAGGAACTGACGCATCAGCTCTGATGCACCAGTTTCCGTGCATTGCTGTGCGCCCCCCCTAACAACACCATGGTAGCGCTGAATTTATATTACAATGCACCATGGCTCTCGTTAGCACTACTGCATAAACATTTTTGACACATGGCGCTTTACTGGACAAGCGCCAAAAATGTTCGGTGAATGTATTTGTTTTTAATGCATTGTACTGAGCAATGATTTAATAAAAAGAATGTTAAAAAAAATGTTATGCTAGTCCAGCAAAACTCAGGGAGGCCCATTGAAAAGAACGTAGCATCAGTTTAACTCTTGCCCTGGGCAGACGTTAATAAAAGGTGCAAGAATGGCGCAGTGAAATGCTGTAGATTTCATTGAGCCATTTTTTGGGGCTCCCTGTGGGTAAACACCTCCTTTGCATACATTATACCTGGTGCAGGTATAATGTGGTGCAAGGGTGTACAAACTGGAACAATGGTGACATTGCACCAGCTTATAAATATGGCATGGGGTAGGGTACTGTTTTGTGCCACCATAGTGTAAAAAGGAATGACGCTATGGCGGCGCGAGGGGCTTGAAAATGAACCCCTGACCCACTGAGGATTGTTAGCTGCCAATTTGTGGACCCAGATTAACAAACATTTTGCACTGGGTTTGTGTCACAAAAGTGACGCGAAACTTAGAGAAACGTTTTTTTGTTTTAGCTATACTCTCCAACTCAAAACTTGTTTCACACTGGAAGGTTACCTACCTGAAGGTAAAGCAAGGCACTGCTTTGCATTATTCTGCATAAAGGGAGTAATCCATGGTTTCTGATGCAAACAATAGTAGACAGTTTTTTGCTCCAAAAAATAATGCCACTTTGAAGCAGACATAAAGAGGAGAAATGTTTTGTATCTTCTAACGTTTCCCACTTTGTATGTTTTCCACACTGCACAGCACACATCTTAAGTGGAAAAAGTTTTAAAGTTTGTCTAGGCATAGTATTTCATACTGGAAGGCCATCCGTCGAGTACAAACCTATGCTAGACTCACAAAGACACATTTGCACTATTTGCAAAGGTGTGTGCCTGACGCTTAGCAGTCTCATTGTGCTCCTGTACCAGAAAGAGAACAGGATAGTGCCATATATTTGTAGGTAAGGTGCTTTCTCTTTCATGGGGTCTCTCACGCAATGCAGCGCAGCAACTTTGGGTGATTCATTCCAATGTGTGAAGATTTTGGTAATCAGGAACTAAATCTGAAGGTAAAACTTCTGACTGGGCTGAACCAGGTTCCTGAATCCAGCCCGTACTCCATTGCAGTCAGCATTAAATCGCACCTCATCTAGATGACCACTTTTGGGGCTTAATGCTTTTTGGTGCTTTTATCAGATCTGACATTTAAAAAATAATAACTCTGGTTTTCCTTATTGGATTTTTGTTGTTTTGGTGTTATTGAATTTATTTACATAGCCTCTATTTTCCTAAATTACTTTGGGATTTTTCTTGTGTGTTTTGTCTGTTTTAGTAGTGCATAAATGCTTTACACATGACCTCTTAGTTAAGCCTGTCTGCTCTGCACCTTAATTACCAAAGGGTTGAGCTCTGTTAATTTGGTAACTTGAAGGGTACATCCTAAAAAACATTGTGGGTGTTATTTGAGGTGTGTATTCGCCACTCTCGACTACTACCGACATTTCTTACAGCACAGATATATTTTAAAATCAATAATAAATGTCATTATCTTATTAACTGCAGTACCCTTTCATCACAAGATGCATGTTATGTTTCATGACTCTAGAAATCCTGGAAATCATTTTATTCAAGATAGCACATTTGCAAATATCCTTCCTTTTGTAGAAAGGGATAGCCTCACTTTCAATTTTGGCAATCAGAAGCATGATTTCAAGAAACCAATGAAGACAGCAGTGTATTTATATATTGGAGCTTTTGCCTCCATGATGTCTCGCTTTTTCTCCATGAAAAGATCCTGTATTGCCCATTGGAGAGGTTTTGCTGCAACAAACAAATTTCTGTCATGTGTTTGTGTCCCATAGACTTATATAAAGAGAAAAATAAGTATGAAGTGTTCTCTTTTGAATACATGTTAGCATTACATGCTCCCAGCGGCCATTTTGGATAAGAGCTTTGGTCAGTTGGCATGTACATTGTCTCTTTATCTATTTGCTGTGCTGCTCACTATTTTTGCATTAAATGCACATCAACATTTTGTGTTCCCTATGTGCTGTGTTTTATTTTAACAACCTTCTACAACGCTGGCTTGAAAAAAGTACACCTGCATGTTCAGGCCTGAAGGAAGGTCCTCAACTCAGGGCAATTGTGAAAGCAAACTTGTTCAATTGGACTTCACCACACTGCAGAGGGAAGGCAGGCGTGTCCGATAGACTTCCGGCACCCATGAAAGGCATAGTCATTGAATATGGGACAATTTGTTACCCCTCCCAGATCGTACACTGAACTTACAAGTTATCATAGAAGAGTTTGCAAAGGATCTTGGCTCAATTCCTTCTATCCTCTCTTTCAGACAACTGGGTAGCACTGGGAATGTGGGGAGGTGAACTCTACTGCAGGATGAGTCAGAGGGGTATGTAATGTACAAGGGCCGAGAACCACTTCCCCCTCCTTCGTCCGTATCCTAATTTCCTATAAGAGAAGAACAGGCTGCCTTAACCAAGGATTATCTAAAACAATTGGAAGCCACCTGCATAGAAACACATTTTACCTTGATCTGGTGGTGAAACACTAAGCTGTTTGTCAGGAGAAACCTCAAGAGAATTATCTTTGACATTCTGGGGGATTTGATATATGTCACACTTCCAATGATCCTATGCTCACCTTGGTGCAGATGCACAGCCCTTCTGACGTTGTGATCTAGTGCATTGTGCTAATGGCACAATACTCGAGGTGCTTAGGCATGCTCTTTCTGCCTGTCGAGATACCTGCACGCTTTATGGAGGTAACTTCTGATCTTCTAAACCACACAGCTTCCTATGCCTGTTTACATTACTAAGGCCCCTCATCTGATCTTTAGACTCCCCGTATCAGGTGTCTGCTGCCACAGCACATCCAAATAAGGGAAACCCCCCCATACCAATAGCACCTTGAGTGGTATCCTGAAACCACCTCCGGCGGCTGCTTCATGTTGAAGTTGAAATCAAAGCAACATCTCCTTTTTGCGAAGGGTGTGGCCAAAAGAAAACCATGACTGCATGGACTATCTCCCATGAAATCAGATGGGAAATCACACTCAAGACACTCCTAAAGCAGTTAACCTCAATAAAAACACCCAAAGTTTGCATAGGGATGATGGTGCAGTGACAGCGAAATCTCAGAGATTAAATTGCAACCCACAAAGAATCAGAGACTCACAACAGTGGAAGAGAACATTGAACAAATAACCCAAAACCCAAATCTGAGTCGAGAATTGTGGTACCTATGGAAGAATGTGATGTATTTGGAGGACCGGAGTTTTATTCTTTATGCTGTGCATTCTTTCTTATGAGATGGAAACTCACAATCTCTCTGCCCCTGGCTCATCCTTGTGTTTCAGTAATAGATTATGGTGGCACCACTACGGGTAGTGCAAGAAGGCTGGCCTTCTCCAGTCTTTGTAACTCAAGCAGAAAGAAACCCAAGTTGCCATCACTGCAATTATTAAAGTTTCTGATGATCTAGTCATATATTGGGTTGAAATTACAGGGACATTTGCGTCATAGTTTCATAATCTATAGCCTAATGAACAAGACCAGTACTTCTCAGCAAAAAAAAACTTTGGGCCTAATTCCGACCCTGGTGGATGGGATACGCCACTACAAATATGACGGATATCCTGCCTGCTGTTTTACAAGTTCTATAGGAGATAATAGAGCTTGTAAACTGGTGGACGGGATATCCATCACATTTGTGATGGAGTGTCCCATCGACCAAGTTCATAATCAGGCCCTTTATGTCTGGTATATGTCTTGAAGTACTTTTTGGTGAAAGCAGGGTGATCTTAGACAGAGAGATTATGGTAGAGGAAACTGTTTTGGTGATATTGAACTTACCATGCAGTAAGGCTCCTGGAGGTGATGGTCTACTGGGAGAGTTATTTTGCATTATTAAATCCATTATTGCCCCCCCCCCCCCTTGATAAAATGCTGAAAGATTGTGAAACCAAGGGTAGAATCCATAGTTAATTCAAGACAGCCATTAGCAGCCTCTTTGGCAAACCAGACAAGGACTTGATACTGTGCATCATCTACAGGCACATCTCTTTGCTTAATGCTGATGTTAAAATTTGTGAGAAAATATTAAGAAATCGGCTGAGATGCATTATGCCCAGCCAATGCCTCCTGGGTAGGATTTGTACATTGTTGCATGTCCAGGAATCATTTGTGACTTCTCTACAAGGTCATATGGCAAATGAAAAATGACCAGGAGGAAATGGCAGAGCCTTTAGATGCGGAAAAAAACCATTGACAGATTCAAGTGGAAATACTCAAGTGTCACCTTAGAAGCTGAATGCAACTCCAAAGTCAAACCGCTGCTCATGAACTGTCTATTCAAATCAACTGTGCAGCCTTTCTTCCCAACACCTTTCCAATAGCTAGCGGCACTCTACAGTGGTGCCCTTTTTCCCCTCTTGTTTCTACTTGTGCTTGAACCACCTGGGGTAGCTATTAGGCAGGCAGATGGTTTATATGATGTAGAAACTGTGGCTGGGAGCTATAAGCTTCTGTTTCATGATGTGGATGTCATCCTTATTGCGTTGATGTAACTCAGGACCTTGTTGACTGATACATTTTCATTACTTTCAATCAGTCAATCAGGGATTTGTAAAGCGTACTACTCACCTGTGAAGGTCTCAAGGCACTGAGGAGGGGAGGGGGTAGAGGTGGTTTTACTGCTCAAACAGCCAGGTCTTGAGAAGTTTCCTGAAGATGAGAAGGTCTTTGGTCTGGCACAGGTGGGTGGAAAGAGTGTTCCACGTTTTGGCGGCGAGGTGCGAGAATGATCTACCACCGGTTGTAGTTCTGTGGACGTGTGGGACGGTTGCGAGGGTAAGGTTGATTGAGTGGAGATGTTGGGTTGGGGTGTAGAAGGAGAGTCATCTGTTGAGGTATTCTGGTCCGGTGTTGTGCAGTGCTTTGTGAGCATGGGTGAGGAGTTTGAAGCTGATTCTCTTGTTGACTGGAGCCAGTGCAGGTTTTTCAGGTGGTCTGTGATGTGGCAGTGGCGGGGGATGTCCAGGATGAGGCGTGCAGAGGGGTTCTGGATGCGTTGCAGCCTCCTCTGGAGTTTGGCCGTGGTACCTGCGTAGAGGGCATTGCCATAGTCCAGTTTGCTGCTTACAAGGGCTTGGGTGATTGTTCTTCTGGTTTCGGTGGGTATCCATCTTTCGGAGCATGCAGAGGGTTTTGAAGCAGGAGGAGGAGATGGCGTTAACTTGCTGGGTCATGGATAGTGAGGGGTTTCAGGTTATAGAATACGTTGAGTCAAGAGTGAGGTACTACCTCCTTCCAAGGACTCCACAACAGCAGTGTTTGAAGGCCAGGGATCTAAATGGTTGCTGTTTAACCTTAATTACTGGGTATTCGTCTTAATAACGGACAGAATAGAAAAGTCTACTCTAACTTTCAGCCCTTTATCTGGTAAACCAATAACACCTTTGTCAGATGCTCCTCCATACTTTTGCTATGGGGATGGTTTTTTTACAAGTGGTCAATGCTGCTTGCCCCTTGACACAATTACTTTCTAGGGATGCTACCATTTTTATACCAAAAATAAATTATTAACTATGAACAAAGGCAGAAAACCCTCCATATGGATTGAAAGAAAGCTGTAACTTAAACCAGCTAAACTACATGCAGTAACCACCTCTGGAGGTTTATATCTGACTGAGATGAGTATTTATCTCATAGTGAACTAGTCTGTGAATTTCCCATAGTTTGATAAGTTCATATTGCTTTACTCCAATCTTGCTTCACGTTTTCTGTGGTTAATATTTTGTCATGTCATTTTGTACTGGTACAATGCCTCAATAAAAAAGAATAAAAACAAAAATCACATAGTGAATTGCATTTGCAATTAATATACATGATGTCTGACTGGACTGTTCCTCCCCATGTAATTGAATACTTGCTTATGAGGGACCTACCTGTTTTAGCATGCTGTACAGTAGTACTCTGCCCGAAAGACACCACTATGATACCCTAAACTTAAAGACACATTGGACTGTTGGGCTGTAGCTTACAATGAACATAAAATATGCTGGTATGCATATGAAAGTGCACCTCTATGGCGTAATGTAGGGCTTTAATTTTGGAGGTATAATGTCCTACTGGACTATAAATCTTTATCTCACAGCATCTACAGGGTGAATGATTCAGTCCATGGGATCTGTTGATACCATTTGATTATTTTGCCAAGGAGTATCAGTTCCTACCCTTTCAGTGGTGGAAATACCGACAGTGAGTCTACTGCGTGAAGGGGAATTCAGTCCAGGTTCATTTACTCCTACATCTGTGCTAAGGTGGGGCAAGAATAGAGGGGTTACATCCAAGATTAGTAGATTGCAATGTACTAATCTCAAATTATTCTAAGACAGGAAAACAGGACTCTCAACCATGCTGGCAAACTCAACTGTCCTGAGAAAATACATTATTTGAGTGGTCCTCTCTGCACTTGGCAGGGAACTAAAAGAGCTATGACTGAAATTTTAATATTTCAGAATTGTGTATACTTGGTGCTAGATACCTTATTGTTAGAAATGGGGTCTCTAGTTGGCAGTGGTTTGCACCATGTCCAAGTCGGGGCCCTCACTCTAGTCAGGTTAAGGGAGTCACACAGCTATGATAACTCCTGCTCACCTCCTTGGTAGCTTAGCTCGAGCAGTTAGGCTTATGTCAGAGGTGATGTGTAAAGTATTTGTGTACACACACACACACCCACACACACATACCCCCCCACAAACACACACACAGTAACACAGTGAAAACACCACAAAGGCACTTTACACCAGTTTATAAAATGAGCCAATATTTATCTGAGTAAAACAAGACCTTAATGACAAAAATCGAACATACTCAAGCAAAGATACGAATTTCCAAAGATTAAATGTACTATAGAGCTTAGAAACACAATAGCCGCAACTGGGGCTATAACGGAGTTGCTTCCAACAGTCCGGTGGCACCTGTGAGGGAGCGCAACCAGCCGTGGAGTCCTGTAGACCCCAGCTACAGTACCTTGGAAAAGGATGGGGAAACAAACATGCTGCATGGAGTCGCTGAGGTGAGTCATTGCTGGAGCCGGTGCGGTGTCGGTTTCTTACTGCCACCAGGGAGAGGAGGAGTTGGTTCCTTACTGCCCTGGCCCCAGACACACTCCAGGTGGTTGGAGACTGCTTTGTGTAAGGCAGGCATAGCCCTATTCAGGTGCACGTGTCAGCTCCTCCCACCACTCTAGCTCAGGAAGACCCATCAGGAAATGCAGGGCACACCTCAGCTCCTTTTGTGTGACTGTCCAGAGTGAATGCACAAACAGCCCAGCTGTCATCCTGACCCAAACTAGTATTTAGCAGACATGCAGAGGCACAGAATGGTTAAGTAAGAAGATGACCACTTTCTAAAAATGGCATTTTCAAACTCACAGTTCAAAATCCAACTTTACCAAAAGATGTACTTTTAAATTGTGAGTTCAGAGACCACAAACTCCACATCTCTATCCACTCCCAACGGGAAATTACACTTAAAAGATATTTCAAGGCAATCCCCATGTTATCCTATTGGAGAGATAATCCTTGCAGTAGTGAAAAACAAATTTAGCAGTATTTCAGTAACAGGACATGTAAAGCACACCAGTATATGTCCTAACTTTTAAATAGACTGCAACCTGTCCATGGGTTTTTTTGGTCCTATTTTAGGGGTGACTTACATGTAGTAAATGGGAAGGTTTGGGCCTGACAAGTGGCTGCACTTTCTGGGTCGAAATGGCAGTTTAAAACTGTCCACACAGACACTGCAGTGGCAGGTCTGAGACATGTTTACAGGGCTACTCGTGTGGTACAATCTGTGCCCCAGGCCCACTAGTAGCATTTGATTACAGGCCCTGGGTATACATAGTGCACTTTACTAGGGACATACTATAAATATGCCAATCATGGATAAATGAATCACTGTACTGCCATTTGTTAAATTTTGTTTTGACCAATGACTTTGTGTTTCACCACTGCGCATATTAGTTGCTCAATGTTCACCAGTAGCACATGGTATGTTTTGTTCAGTTTAGCCGCCTATGGGCTTTGACATTGCATTAGTCATTACATTCTGTATTCTGCCTATTGGCTTTGACATTGCATTAGCCATTACTTTCTGTATTCAGTTGAGCCGCCTATGGGCTTTGACATTGCATTAGCCATTACATTCTGTATTCTGCCTATTGGCTTTGACATGCTGTATCCAGTCTAGCCGCCTATTGGCTTTGACATTGCATTCCTATTGGCTTTGACATGATGTATTCAATTTAGCTGCCTGTTGACTTTGACATGCTATTAGATATTCTGCCTATTGGCTTTGACATGATATTGTATATTGCATTTTGTATTCAGCTTGGCTGCCTATTGGCTTTGACATGATATTTTATATTCAGCTCAGCTGCCTATTGGCTTTGACATGATATTATACATTGCATTTTGTATTCAGCTCAGCTGCCTATGGGCTTTGACATGATATAAGACATTGCATTTTGTATTCAGCTTAGATGCCTATTGGCTTTGACATGACACTAGACATTGCATTTGATATTTAGGTTAGCTGCCTATTGCCTTTAACATGACATTGCATTTGATATCTAGGTTAGCTGCCTATTGCCTTTAACGTGGAGTTAGACATTGCAGTTGAGAATCCAAGCTGTATTTTTCCAAGCTGTGTTTTTGCACAAGAGAACCAAGATGTTTTTCTCACAGTAGACTAGACATGATAAGAGAGAGTACATGGGTGTTGTTCTCTCTGCTTGAGCTTGGGAACAGGAGTAGTCTTGGAGACCTGGCCAGTCTCCAAAAGGCTTGCTCAGTTTCCCAGGTCTGAGAGGAGGGGGCACACCTTTGTAACGAATGTAACAGGCTGCAGAGGGTCAGATTCGAATCTGCCGGACCTCGTGCTGGAGCTTGGCGCAGGCTGCCAGCAATCCCGTGTGGGTAGATGAATCTCTCTTTCTCGCGGCTGACAGGGGTCATCAGCTTGCAGACCTTAGAAAGATGAAGCTGTAGATAGTTCCCACACGGTGAAGTATTTGTTTTGCTTTGCATTCAATATCTTATAAATATAACCTGCTGTGCATATTGCAAACTGATATATTTTGTTTGATTAAGGCGGACTTGAACGCTACTAATTCGTCATTCATAAATATTGTGGTTGGGGAAGAATTACAACAATAAAAGTCTTCTTTGACCTCACAAGTGCATTTCTAGTGTGTTATGTAAGTGCTGAGAAACTAGATAAGAGGAAAGCACTACAATTGGTACCAGAAGTCGTGGGGTCGGTCATTAAGAGGTGATTAAGAGGGTGTTGACGAGTTGGTAGATTTCTAAGTGCACACTTTAAAAGTGTAATTGTTTTTTTTTTTGTTTGGAGAATTACAGAAATTGTTTTCTGTTTGGGGAATCACAGTAACACGGCAGACCATGTCTGAGAATTCATGTGTTGATAAACTGCCTGATGGTGCTACGAAAAACTATGAATTGTTTTCTGTTTGGGGAATTACAGAAGAAAATGCATGTGTAGCTAAAAGGCCTGATAATGCTTTGAGAAATAATTGCTGTTGTACATATGTAGAAAACGTGTCTTTTGGAAGTGATGATGACAGAAAGGTCTGGATACCTTTATCTGCTTACAGAGAAATGCAGGAGAAATGTAGGAAGTTGGAACATGAAAATAGGAATTTACATGAGCAAATTAGCCCGACTGAAAGTTATAAAAGGGCTGTTTTTGAAGAATCTTTCTTGTCCCATTCCAGTAATGAGGGGGTTAAGACAGCTCCGAGCTGCACTGAGTTTTCGTGTGAGCCAGGGTTTTTGGCAGCCAAAATGCATTCCTTAACTGATAACACGGAGGAGAGAGACCAGAATGTGATTTACGAGTTAAAGACACCCCGAGTTTCATTAGCTTGTTTGATTTTTGGAAAAAGAATAGCCCTCATTTGAGTGAAATCCTAACACTTTTGTATATGGTCACTGTGAAAAATAATATGCAGCTGCGCGCTTGTGTTTTGGCAAATGAAATAATGCAGACTTTAGGTTTCTGCGCAGTGCAAGAAGGAAATACTTATGTACATGTAATTCAAGAACAAGGGAAGAAAATAGTGCCCCTAGCTAGAATCATACAATGGATCTGGTACTTGCAAGACAGGGCTAGAGTACCACAGGTAAAAGAATTACAGATGAAATTGTGTGCACCATTTGAATTCGTGTCTACTGAAGATAAAAAGCATGTTTGTTTTACTAATGATTCATTGACTGAAATGTTGTTTTCTGGCACAGGAGAAGGAATGGAGTTGTATAATGTGTGTCAGATTTTAAAGCAAGAGCTAAGTGAGATGTGTCATTTTTACGCTGATTTTTGGTTCATTGCTAATGTTTTAGCACCTAACTGGTTCAATTACCCTGCAGATGTTAATGAGAAAAATTCAGAGAGAGAAGTGTACACCCAGAATTCTGCCTTAGTGGGGATGGCTAAGTGGGTGCCCCAGAAATGTGAACAGCTGAGAGAAAAAGCCACTTACAGGTGGGCAGAGATGAGAGAGATGCACATTCCCCTAGATTTGATAAAAACTGTGCAGCACGCACAAAAGCAATCTGTCATGCAAGCAGTCACAGAGCAGTTGGGGAGAGGAAAGTTACCAGAACAGAAATGGCAAATTGATCAGGTTTTAGGGAGAGTGATTGCTGCAGATTACCAAGGAAAAATCGAAATTATGCTGATACCTAGAAAAGAATCTGATTCATTCATACAAATTGGAGACAGAATGGCCCAAATTGACAAAAATGCAGTGAATGGAGGTTTGGTAAAGAATGAGTCTGCCCCAGCCCTTCTGACAGTGCAAGAAAAGGGAAGCTGTGGCGCAGCAGATAAAAACCTCAGTGCTGATGTGTGGGCTGAAGCCCCAGGAGATCCTCCAGAACCTGCAGAAAATATAACAAAGGGCCCCAAAAACGTCCTGCTGATTATAAAACAGGGAAAGAAAGAAGAAGGGTGCAGTTTAAATGAAAAATGTTATTTGCAAGAAAAGTCATACTTGTTTCTTTTGCAGATCCTACCACGTTTCGCCACTGTCCCTGAGTGTGCTGTGTGGTCTCCCTTCCGGTGTGTGCGTGTGGGGTCGGGGAAGGGACCGAATCCCCAACCTGAACCTGGCTGAGTAAAGTGCCAGCACCATGGATCCATTTTGCGCAAACTGCGCCTTCAGTTCAAGTTCAACTTGTTTGATTGCATTCTTCCACTGGAACTAAGCTGTGTTTTTTTTTTTTTTTTTTCCCTCTCGTATGGAACTCTGACTTTTGCTTATCTTCCAGCAAACCTTTCAGGTGGACCGTGCACCTTTACATGAGTAGAACTCATGCCACATCAAATTGCTAACGCTGTTGAATTAGAGACTCACTCAGAGTATAAAAATTGCCCAGTCTTTTCTATGTAGATGTATCTGATGTGAAAGGTTATGAAATCAATGTGTTAATCCACTTCTATTGCTTTACAGGGATTGCTTTGATCTGATGTTTTTTTGTTTTTGTTTGAAACAAGAGGTATGTGAAACAAAAATTCATTGGTCAAAGGGCGGAATGTACTGCCATTTGTTAAATTTTGTTTTGACCAATGACTTTGTGTTTCACCACTGCGCATATTAGTTGCTCAATGTTCACCAGTAGCACATGGTATGTTTTGTTCAGTTTAGCCACCTATGGGCTTTGACATTGCATTAGTCATTACATTCTGTATTCTGCCTATTGGCTTTGACATTGCATTAGCCATTACTTTCTGTATTCAGTTGAGCCGCCTATGGGCTTTGACATTGCATTAGCCATTACATTCTGTATTCTGCCTATTGGCTTTGACATGCTGTATCCAGTCTAGCCGCCTATTGGCTTTGACATTGCATTCCTATTGGCTTTGACATGATGTATTCAATTTAGCTGCCTATTGACTTTGACATGCTATTAGATATTCTGCCTATTGGCTTTGACATGATATTGTATATTGCATTTTGTATTCAGCTTGGCTGCCTATTGGCTTTGACATGATATTTTATATTCAGCTCAGCTGCCTATTGGCTTTGACATGATATTATACATTGCATTTTGTATTCAGCTCAGCTGCCTATGGGCTTTGACATGATATAAGACATTGCATTTTGTATTCAGCTTAGATGCCTATTGGCTTTGACATGACACTAGACATTGCATTTGATATTTAGGTTAGCTGCCTATTGCCTTTAACATGACATTGCATTTGATATCTAGGTTAGCTGCCTATTGCCTTTAACGTGGAGTTAGACATTGCAGTTGAGAATCCAAGCTGTATTTTTCCAAGCTGTGTTTTTGCACGAGAGAACCAAGATGTTTTTCTCACAGTAGACTAGACATGATAAGAGAGAGTACATGGGTGTTGTTCTCTCTGCTTGAGCTTGGGAACAGGAGTAGTCTTGGAGACCTGGCCAGTCTCCAAAAGGCTTGCTCAGTTTCCCAGGTCTGAGAGGAGGGGGCACACCTTTGTAACGAATGTAACAGGCTGCAGAGGGTCAGATTCGAATCTGCCGGACCTCGTGCTGGAGCTTGGCGCAGGCTGCCAGCAATCCCGTGTGGGTAGATAAATCTCTCTTTCTCGCGGCTGACAGGGATCATCAGCTTGCAGACCTTAGAAAGATGAAGCTGTAGATAGTTCCCACATGGTGAAGTATTTGTTTTGCTTTGCATTCAATATCTTATAAATATAACCTGCTGTGCATATTGCAAACTGATATATTTTGTTTGATTAACGCGGACTTGAAAGCTACTAATTCGTCATTCATAAATATTGTGGTTGGGGAAGAATTACAACAATAAAAGTCTTCTTTGACCTCACAAGTGCATTTCTAGTGTGTTATGTTAGTGCTGAGAAACTAGATAAGAGGAAAGCACTACAATCACCAAAACAGTTTACACATGGAGCACTTGCACTTTAGCAATGTCCAGAGGTGGTAAAGTGCCCAGAGTCCTAAAGCCAGCCAAAACAAAATCCGGCACAGGATCAAACACAGGAGGCGAGAAGCAAAAAGACAGGGAAAACCACACCAAGAGCTGACAGGTCTAACACTTACAAATTGTGCAGGTCAAAGTTGCTACCAGAGGGCCTTTGTTGAAGATGCAAATCTACAAGCTCCTCAATATAAACCTACTTGTAGGAAACTAGTAAAAAACTCAAAATTGCAAATAAACATACTTTGCCACTAACTGTATTTCATAGTGATTTATTCTTAAAAAGGTTCAACATCAAAGGATATCGACATCACATTTCCAACCCAAGGCCCAGTGTGGCATGGCTTAATTACATTAAAGTCCACAATTACAATCAATTATAAACATAACAGTTTTAGTTACTTGAGTCCAATCTACAGACGTCCTATTCAGTCTAATTAGTAGTTGTCAAAATTACACATTTTCAGTCAGCACGTGTTTCACAGCAATACATGCCACTTCTTCAGGACTTCTTTTAAATAATGAGGAAAGTGTTGCAAATTGTGGTCCTCTGCTAGTGATGGTGTTTGGAATTCGCTATGAAAAACAATTTGTGGCAAAGTATGTCTACTCCCAATTTTGAGGTTTTTGAATAGCTCCCTGTGAGTAGATTTAAGTTGAATGTCAAGTATCGACCTGGTTGGGCACCAGTCCAGTAGGTAGGAGCTCAGTGCAGGGACAGTTTTATCTTCGCCCAAAATATATTGAAATCTACGAGCTGTGACCCTTTGCATTTACTTTGTTCACATCCTAATATATCATTCAGACCTGCCAACTCACACAGTCTTACCGTGAGTCACACGATTTCGGCTTCGTTCACACGGTCACCCGATGAGGAGCCGAAATCACATGGTAGCAGGAAAAACAAGCTGAAAACCCATGGTTAACAGTAGGTTTCCAGCTCGTTTTTGGAGGCTATAAGCATCAGATATCCAGGAAAGGCGTGAAAACACCCCAGGCATCGGCAACAGCCTTGATTATCCTTTGTTTTTGCCTCAGTGATGCTTTGGGCTTTTTGGGAGAGGGGGTGAGGAGCTTGGTGAGGGGCAGAGTGGCTCTTAGCTCTCTACACCAGTACCCGCCCTGTCCAAGGCCCTGTCCCTTCCTCATACTATGAAAATATTTTGTATTTGGCAGGTATGATCACTATATTCACTGGATGCACTTTTTAACCAACACTAGTGATTGTGTGTTTCAACCCATGGCTTAATTGCCCATTTTTCACAACACATCAAGCATAGAGAGAACCACCTCCCATAGGTGACAATGATCTTCATACTAAGCAATTGGATGTTGACCACAGTGCCGTCCCAGACAGAATGAACCTCTGAGCCCTTCCACTTCGTAAAATGTGAATACATCATATATAGACTCATGGATCAATCCTCTATGTTCAATTGTATACGGCTGGCCTTTGCACACGATGTGGTAACAGTTTGACAAGGTGACAGAAGTGTTTTATTTCCTTTAATGTATACAAGAAATTGGCTGATTGCTTTAACGTATTATGTGAGGTTGAGTGACAGTAAGCTGTCCACTTGTATCCTAGAAGTTTTAGTGGGTGACCTGGGAGAAGGCAGTTACCTTGAGGTCTTTTAATAAACCTTGTCGATTTTGCCTTTTATTCTGAGGGAGTGGTATTCAGTCTTTTGTGTATTTATCATTAAGACATTTTTTGTAATCCAATTTTATAGTTTTTAGGCAAATTTGATCAGTGATGATGGCCTGAAAAGATGAGACAATACGTATATTCATGTGTCAACTGCATATTGGTGAATTTTGGTTTCTGTATATGCTAGGTGGGTGTCAAAGATTCTCAAAGGTTCTAAGTATATGTTGAAAATAGGTGCCAAGGAGATGGATCATTGAGAGACTTCACAAGCAATTGTTGTTGAAAACGAGTGTAGATGCCAATTTTTGGTAGTTGTATGTGATGTGAACTTAAATGGTGAATCTGGTTGGGTCTGCTGTATTTGCTATCTGAGCTTGGATATTGTTAGCTTTGGCATTTTGAATATCATCTTTACACTTTTTCCTTGCAGCTATTAGTATGGACATGTTGCTGGGGGATTTGGGCCACATGTACGAAGATCCGATTTTGCAAGTCGCAAACTGCGAGCCTTAGAGACTCGCAATTTATGAGTCGCAAAACCAGATGTACAGCAGTGTAAATGACACTGTCTGCGATTCGCAATGGGGTCTCAAATGACCTACCTAATGCATATTCATTAGGTAGGTCGCAATTTGCGCCCCATTTAGAATGGCGGTACTCACGGGGATGGTGGCCTCCTGGTATCAGCAGACCACCAATGTCTGTGACTGGTTTTAAATAAAGCTGTATTTTTTTTTTAAATGCAGCCCTTTTTCCTTAAAGGAAAACAGAATGAATTTCAAAAACAAAAATTAAAAGTTTTCTTTTCATTTTTTCAGCTCAGGCAGTGGTCCGTGGGGCCGCTGCCTGCTCTGGAGAAATGTTTTTGCATGCATTCACAAAGGGGAAGGAGTCCCAAGGGGACCCCTTCCCTTTTGCGAATGGGTTAGCACAAATTTGAAATTGGTGCTAACTGCGACTGTTTTGTGACCGCATTTGCGGACAGAAAACAATCATACATACCTTTTGGATTCGGTTTTAGGAAGGGATGCCCTTGACACGCCCCTTCCTAATACCGAATCGCAAAAACCCAAACTGCAATTTGGTAAGTTACCGAATCGCAGTTTGGGCTTTGCACATCCCAAAAAGCATTTTTCTAGTCGCGAATCGGCCCCTTTGCGACTAGAAAAATGCTTCGTACATCTGGCCGTTGGTGCTTAGCCCTTTCTTTTCTAAGTTTTAAACCTACTCTCTTATTATTCATAGGGAATCACTTGAATCATAGTTGATTCAGAATACATTTGGGTAGTTTCGGTCTTAGAGGGGATTCCATATTGAAACAAATCCTCAATTACCTCATTGTAATCAGATAGAAGATCATTCAGCTTTATAGGTGGTGTAAGGAAATGCCTCCTTGGCATGGTTACCCCCTGACTTTTTGCCTTTGCTGATGCCAAGTTATGATTTGAAAGTGTGCTGAGGCCTGCTAACCAGGCCCCAGCACCAGTGTTCTTTCCCTAACCTGTACCTTTGTTTCCACAATTGGCACACCCTGGCATCCAGGTAAGTCCCTTGTAACTGGTACCTCTGGTACCAAGGGCCCTGATGCCAGGGAAGGTCTCTAAGGGCTGCAGCATGTCTTATGCCAACCTGGGGACCCCTCACTCAGCACAGACGCACTGCTTGCCAGCTTGTGTATGCTGGTGGGGAGAAAATGACTAAGTCGACATGGCACTCCCCTCAGGGTGCCATGCCAACCTCACACTGCCTATGGCATAGATAAGTCACCCCTCTAGCAGGCCTTACAGCCCTAAGGCAGGGTGCACTATATCATAGATGAGGGCATAAGTGCATGAGCATTATGCCCCTACAGTGTCTAAGCAAAACCTTAGACATTGTAAGTGCAGGGTAGCCATAAGAGTATATGGTCTGGGAGTCTGTCATGCACGAACTCCACAGCACCATAATGGCTACACTGAAAACTGGGAAGTTTGGTATCAAACTTCTCAGCACAAAAAATGCACACTGATGCCAGTGAACATTTTATTGTGAAATACACCCCGGAGGGCATCTTAGAGATGGCCCCTGAAACCATACCCGACTACCAGTGTGGGCTGACTAATTTAGGAGCCTGCCACACACCAGACATGTTGCTGTCCACATGGGGAGAGTGCCTTTGTCACTCTGTGGCTAGTAACAAAGCCTGTACTGGGTGGAGGTGACTCTCACCTCCCCCTGCAGAAATGTAATAATATTATTGTACCTTTTTATCTGGGACATTTGAGTTGAGGCTTACTAGGCAACCTGTGTAAAGTTTCACTTCTAAGCGCATGTTCAGGCCCTTGTTCTGACATCCTGAATGTTTGTTAAGAGTGTTTATGTATCTAGCAAGTTTAACCCATGGACAGTGTGAATGAGCCACAATAAAGAGGTGAAACAGATCTTTTTTGGATACCCCTGGCATAGCCTAGATCAAGAAAGTGAGTGAGGACTGTGCTGTAGGAGACCCAGAACCTGAAGTGAGGGATGGAGACAAGGCTGCCTTTATAAGTTCCTTGAACCTTTTGGTTACCAAGAAGTTGGTGATAAGGCTTTCTGAGCACTGTCATTTGGTGGATTGTAAGGGTGAGGGAAGGGACTACATACTCAGTTGTGAAAGATGATGATGTCTCTAGGTGAAGCCTGCTCTTTTGTCCTTGAATGAATGCTTTTTCAGTTTATCTGATGCAGAAACCTCACACCTCTTCTGTGGCTCTGCTGTGGGTGCTGCAGAATAGGGACAGTCCCAGTGCTACCTGTGGTGAGAATCCACAAAGGCTGTGTATCAAGTGGAGCATGGGAAGAACACTCGAAAGAAGAACCACCCCAAACAGCTTCTTCATTTGAAACAGTGGATCCTCATCCCCTACCTAGAAGCTGTGTACAAAAGTGGGACCCAAACCACCCCAGTTTGTCACAGTTCATATCCTTTTTTTTTTTTTTTTTTTTCTTTATTTGTTTTACAAATAAGGTATACACATTTGCATGCCTTACATTCACTTACATTAAAGGAGTGATAGTAGTGTTATGTTTACGTTGTACAATTATGACATACCCATTTTGTGTGTCCCAGTATCTTCAGGTACTAAGGCCCATCTTTATACTTTTTAGTGCCGGATTTGCGTAATTTTTTGACGCAAAAGCGGTGCAAACTTAGAAAATATGATTGTATTTTGTAAGTTTGCCCTGCTTTTGCGTCAAACAATGACGCAAATGCGATGCTAAAAAAAGTATAAATACGGGCCTAAATTGGTAATCATCAAAGAGGCTCGTAACAGTGTCTACAGAACATCAACTTTGTGTCATCAACTTCATAGCAACCACTTTCTGCAATAAATTACTTTTCTAAAACACGAGATATCTGGTGTTCGGAGGGAGTGTGTACACATTATGAGCAGGGGACCAAGCATGAGGGGGGGCCCATGCAGTGGGGGAGACGTAGGGGAGAAGGCACACATCTCTGTGCATGTGGTCTAATGTTGGCTGTGCATTCCTAGAGTAAACCATTTCAGGTAGAGATTTCTAGTTAATAGGGGTGTTTGATTTGTTCTGTGATATGGGTCTGATATCTGGTATAATCTAAATTGTTAGCACTATCTTAAACGTCTTGGTGAGTAGGTAAAAGCCCACCAACGTTTGTGGCTTTTATTGCAGCCCCAACCTTCTGTAGGTACTTCTGCCAGTCCAGAAGTGTTGTAGGTGACCTAGTCCCCCAATTGTCAGTGCGTATTGTTCCGCAAGGGTGCCGGATCTTAGGTCCGATAACCATAAGCAGGTCAATGGGGATACATCAGATTTCCAACACATTGCTATCTGACACTTCACCAGCATCAAAGCGAGATCCATGAGTTCATTAATCGGCTTGAGAGCCGCTGAGCGGTATATGAGTCCTAGTAGGCAGTGTGTCTCCACCCTTTGGAAGGGGGTGCCCAGTGCTTCTGTGAAGAACTCAGTAACTTCATCCCAAAAGGGAAGTCTGCCGGTGCATATCAACATCGGGGGCAGGTGCCATCCATCTCCGGGTACATTTGTACTGGGTGTTCAGCGGTGAGCTACGTATAGTGCAAATAATTCTACTGCATATATTTTAGTCAGGAGTTTGTGGATATTGGTTTTGGTGTTTCCATACATTGTGCCCAATGCTTGTCTGTCAATGTGGTGTTGGGAGCAGCTTCCCAATAGGTGCGTAATTGATCAAAGGGGTCCTCCCCATCAGAGCGTAGAGAGCCACAGAGATGTTTGACTGCTCTATGCCATTGCCATGTAATAGTAACATCTGGAAGTGCAGGGAGATCTTCGGCTCATTGTGCGTTTTGTGCCAAGTCTCGTATAGTTGTCTTGTGAACATGGGATATAAAAGAAAGGAACCCTGTGAGATACCAAAGTCGACCACTATGCTGTCGAATGTGACAAGTATCTTGTCTGTGAATATATCTCCCCACTCAGTAATACAAGCTTCGATCCAAGACGTTGCTTCTGAGCGTGATTGTAATGCCTGGGAGCCCGGCAGTGTCCACAGCGAAAACTCTGGTGCGTATGGTGGGCTGTCACATGTATTGGCCACATATATAGACCAGGACTATTTTGACGCTCACAAGATGTCGTTCCCACCTTTCATGGGCACCCCTGAGTCCGAGCCCATCAGCCACTGTAAGAAAGGGGGAAGGTGTTTCCCCAAACCAGTGTCCCAATTCAATTATATTTCAGCCTGCTAAGCATCGCATAGGCCACTGTAGTTGGGTGACTGTGTAATGCTGTTGGTAGTTGGGGGATCCCAGCCCTCCCCAATCTATGGGGGCATACAATTTAGTCAGTGCCACATGTCTTCTGCCTTTACCCCATATTAAGCAAGTGAGGAGTATTCGCAATTCAGCTAATCAACGTTTGGGTAATACTACTGGTATAGCTGAGAGGAAGTATATTAGCCTGGGAAGGAGTATCATCTTTGAGATAGCCACCCTCCCCATTGGTGCAAGCACAGGGCCGTCCAGAGTGGAAGGGGGGATCTTGCAGTTGCAATGGCTCTGCCCATGCTGCCCTCTATGAGATCATTGTCTGAATGATATACCCTGACCCCCAGATATTTAATGGTTCTACAGGACCATGAGAGAGGGGTGGTCGGTAACTCCATCTGTTGTGTCTCAGTGAGGGATATCATTGGAAACATTTGGGATTTATCCCAGTTCACTTTTATGCTGGACAGCTCTCTAAACCATCTGAGAAGGTCCATGACATGAGCCAGTACCTCAAAATAATTTATCAAATAAATTAATGCGTCGTAAGCATACAACAATATTATATGCCACTGTCCATCAACTTGGATTCTCCATTGTGGGGTGACTGCTCTGAGCGCACATGCTAGATGTTCCATCGCCATACAAATATTATCAGGGATAGTGGGCAACCCTGCCACGTACTGCGTTCAATCTTCAATAGTTCTGATATAACGCGCCATGTCTTGACACGGGCTAGTGGTGCATTATAAACCAGGGCTATCCAGCGAATGAACTTGGGACCAATCCCAGTCCTTGCCAGGACCACCTTTAGATATTCCCATCCAAGGGTATCAAATGCCTTCTCTTTGTCAAGTGATGCCACCCAGGGGTTTGTGCTTGTGGAGCATGCCCAGTCCATCAACATGAACAGCTGGTGCAAGTTCAGAAAGGTATTTCTTCCGGGTATAAACTAATTTTGGTTGGGATGCCCTATGGTCTGTGCAGTGGGGACCAGTCGATTGAATAACATGTTTCCTAATATCTTGTAGTCAGTTTTCAGCAGAGATAGTGGTCTGTATGACCCCATTAACACAGTTCCTATGCTATGTGACCAATTAAGGAAGAGATCTGCAGACTGAAATGACTGAAGTCCCACCAGGGCTGGTTTTAGTCTGACCGTCAGTTTCCCATAGGTTGCAACTGTCAAATACAGTAAGCATGAACAGGGGCTTCAACTGCAGATTGATGAGGGCCCCTGGCACTGTTATGTTATGTTATGTCATGTCATGTCATGTCATGTCATGTCATGTTATGTTATGTGTTATGTTATGTTATGTTATGTTATGTTATGTTATGTTATGTTATGTTACAAATGGATATGCCAACCTAAAGAGCCATGTCTTTAGGCATTTCCTAAATACAGTATAACAGGAGGTAAACCTGATTTCAGGAGGAAAAGCATTTCAGATGCAGGGAACCTTTACCACACACCTGGAGCCACCAAATGTATTTTTTTTAAAGGTAAGGATGGTAAGAAGATTAGCAGGCAAAAACCTCATATTACACATAGGGATATGTATTTGTATACGGGTAGAAACAAAAGTGGCACTGACAGTCTGAGGTGATTTAAAAATAAGGCACCCTGCATTGAAGCTGGAACATTGTTCTACGGGCAGCCAGTGCAAGTTCCTCAATAAGGGGTTGATGTGACAGTTATGAGGTTGATGGAACAACAGCCTAGCTGCTTGATTTTGAACCAATTGGAGTCTGAAGTTTAGGCACATAGGAAGACCCAGATACAGGGAATTAGCATAATACAACCTAGAAAGGACCAGTGAAATAACAATCTGGGTAAGAGCCTCAAAGGAGAGAAGTTTGCTATCCTTTCTGATTTTTCTGAGTTGTAAAAAGCATGAAGAGATCACAGCCCCTAGTTGAGGTTTCATGGCCACATTGGCATCAATCAGAACTCCATGGCTCTTAACTGATCTCTTAGGCAAAGCGGGAGAACCCATGATTGCAGGCCAAGATGTAGGCCTCCATAAAACAAGCTTATTTTTGGTAATGACAATCTCTGTTTTATCGGAATGGAGGTTAAGCTGATTGTCATTTATCCAATCACGAATAAATAACATTGTGTTTTGGTAGGAGGCTGCACATTCTGTGGAGCTATCAATGGTGAACATCATTTGCAAGTCATCCACGTAGTTATAAACCTTGACCCTTCTTTAATTCAAGAAATGCACCAGCGGACAAAAAGGTAGGGGGACAAAGAGGATCCCTGAGAAACACTGCAAGACAGACTGACCTTAGGAAAGTAGAAGGTGGAGAGCCTGACTGAATGCGACGGTCCTTGAAAAAGGACTTGACCCAATATTGTGCAGTGCCCGAAAGGCACACGTCTTTAACCCGGACGATCAGAATATCATGGTTGACTGTGTCAAAAGTAGCCAAAAAATCAAGAAGCTCCTGGGTGGTATCCCTATCAGCCCTTCGCAAAGATTGTCCACCATGGAGAAAATGACTGTCTTGGTAGAATGGGCAGGTCGAAAGCCCGCTTGGTGGTGGTCAAGAAAGTTTGTTAACTACATGAAAGAGCAGATACTTTTGGCTACATGGGCCTCAAGTACCTTAGGCAAATAGGGAAGCAAGGATATCGGTGATAGTTTTTCAAAATAGAAGGGTCATTACCAGCTTCCTTTAATAGAGGGATTAGAATTGCCTCCTTAAAAGAGCTGGGAACCTGGCCACGGCTCAAGAAAGTGTTGAGAATGGCTAGGGCTGGGTCAGGAAAACAAGAGAAGACCATTTTAGGACCTTAGGGGCCAGGGGTCATTTGGACAGCCTGATTTTACTTCAGTCAGAAGATCCATAAGGCACTTTTTGCTGATAACAGTAAAGCAGATGCAACTATCTTCAATTCAGTAAGAACTACAACCCTTCAGGACTGCTGATTGCCTGGCCTTCATGTTGCATCTGCTACAGCAGAGCTGCACAATCAAGACTGCCACAACTGGATTCTCTACTTCATCCCTACTGGATTTAGTGCTATGAACTCTGAAGGAGAGGCTGCATGGAGTCATTGACGAGTAAGGCCCATGCCCAGTTCCGGCGAACTCTCACAATAACTCGTCAAATCTCAGTGCTTCTTTCAATTGCATGTGAGAGCCACTTTGTGTACGTGGCAGCAGCCTAAATAAATTGTGAGAACGGACCAATTCCCAGAAGGGGTAAGCAAAAAACTCAGTGCAGTTTTGAAATATCAGTAACCAAAATTGTATATGAGCCTGATTCACACTGATTGCCCTGCATGTAGATTTTATTTCCAGCATGCAAAAACAAATGCCCTTTTTGAAAGTCATTTGCTGGGTTAGGCGATCTTTTATTATTATTTGAATGTGTGTTGGTTGAGCTTGAGCACCCCTGTATTACTTTTCTGTGTAGCCTGTGATCAGTCCACCAGAACCTAAATCAAGCAGTATTTTCAGGGGGAATTTCCTTTTGTATGAATTGTGTGGAACTTGATCCAACATGGATACCCTGAAACGTGTTTTGCAGTTCCGACCCTGTTGCCTGACCATATGTCATTAATCCAAAAAATAGCTTTCAGGCAATAGTGCAATGAAAATTAGGGAAGCCTCCTTCTAAAGTACAAGGAGGGCCCTCCTCCTCCCCCCAGAACTCAGTCAGGAGCTCTCAGGCCAGGGGCCTGCTGTGCTGATGAGCCTCCTGGAGCTTGGGGGGGGGGGGGCTCCCCGCAAGGGCTGTGGAGGCTAATGTGCCACCACTTTTTTCAGAAGTACTACAGAGAGGGGTTTTGGCTTTGCACACGTTGATGGACAAGAATACATGATTTGATTGGGCAGATGTGCGCGTCCACTGAAAAAAAAAACGCTCTCGCTTCTACACAGCTGTGATTATTTTGTGTGTTTATCCAGCTGCCTGAGACAGCAGCAGTAAGGCTACCTAGAGAGGTCTCACTAACATGCAATAAAAATATTTTAAGCTGGTAAAACAGATGAATACCATTGCTTTAATGGCGGTGGTGCGTGTTGAGCAAACCTGAATTTATTTACAAAGGGATTTGTAAGAAAGTTTCGACCCACCTTGTCGGGGATCGTGTCATGGGGGTATATAAATATGGACTTAAGGGTATAAGAAACTGCAGCTCAGGTCTCATGTGGTCCCGTTCTGTCAGCACATAGCACCTCTGAGGCACTGTTTGCAGGGTGGAACTGGCCCTTCGGGCAATCAGGCAGCTCATGAGGGGCTGGTCTAACAGATCAGTGCGTGGGCTGCTTTTTTAAAAGGTTGTGGGGCTGTTTACTGGCCAGGTGGGACGGTTTTTACTCAGTGCTTAATTTGTAAATAAAAAGGTGCAGGTGCCCAAAGCCCTTCTCTTAAATATGCGGCTGCTCCAATTAAATGTGCGAACACGGAATACTCATACGGCGTAATCCTGAAGCCATCATTGGCTTCTATAATCCATTTACATCACCCGCTCACTCTTGCAGCTTTCTGCTCTCTCCCTTTGTGACGCTTTTTTGTTTTTTTTCTTTTTCCGCGTTTCCCAAATATGTCTTTTGATCGCAATAAATGCTAGAGGCAGAACATGAAGCGCCTGCCCTCCAAAATAAGTGCCGGAGATACGCACCGGAAACAAGCACAAATTAAGCGCTGTTTTTACTGTTGATTTCACTTATATTACCAAAAAGATTACCTCGCAAAACACAAATGCATGCGGTCTCCCATACTTTGCAAAATATTTACTCGGTGTGTCTCTACAAGCTAAAACCAGACTGATTTGTAATGGTGGACCACTTTTTCAGCTATGTGGTTCGCTAATGGTGGCCGCTTTTGTTTCGGTGCCTGGGCCTTTTTTTGCCCCATGCGACTCTGACCGTTTGAATACTTCTACGGACCCGTACTGAGTGCCTTGAGAAGGTTTCCTGTCTGTTTATTAACTTGAAGAAAGGCAAACAGAGGCCAAGTAGTTATAGCTGATAATCAGAGAAGAATGTAATACGGTAATCGTATACCCCAGCCTCCCCTCCTCCCAATCCCTGTGCCAAACATTTACCAGTGAAACAAGTACCGACAAAGCCAATAGGTCTCTCTTTTAAAAAGCAAGTGTCAACCTTTCGACTTTGCCAATGTTTGTTTAAATTGTCTCTCCCATGCCCTTTATTTTTTATTTTACCATTTTGAAATAGCCTTTGGCCAAGCTGCAATTGTAAATTGAAAAATCGAGAATGGCTAATGTTGTGTCAGTGCACCTTGAAACACACGGCAGCCAGCAGCATTTTATTCTAGATAGATTCAGTGCTTGCAATGGAAAAATAGAAGTGAAGGTACTCTCTATTAGAGTACCTGCTTGACTCTTGAGAAGTGCCGGTACTGCCCAGTGAAAAGTATTACGTTTTTCTTGAGAAGCGCAGGTACTCTCCCTCTCAAAATAAAAAAGTGCCGGCACTCAGTACCGGACGTTACCGGACCATTTAAAGCACTGGATAGAATAGAGTGAAGTGGAACCCTTTGGGCTAAAAAAGGAATTTAAATGAATCAATAAAAATAGGTAGTGGTACAGGGGAACAATGGGTGAGTGAGGAGGTAAGGTGAAAGCAGAAAGAGGGTAGAGGGCTAGGAATATAGGAAGAGGAGAAGACAGGGGTGAAAGCAAGAAACAATTACATTAAGTGCTGAATGATTAATAAAAAGCTTCTGAAGCCATCAGTGGAAGGATACACCTCATTCAATCAAAAGCTGTTTTTAGCAGCATTATTCCAGAGACAGGAAAAACACAAGTATATAGATGAAAGCCAGTCAATAAGTAATAGAGAATTGAAATAGACAAGAAAGCTAACCATCATAAGCAAAGTGCTATCTCAAAGTCTACTTTAAGTATAGCATCGCAACAATAGGTCGTTGAAAACAAACATCTAAAGACAAAAAAACATTTGCAGGTCTGTTTCCAATGTCAGTTCAAACCACAACAGTGCAGTCTGGGTAATCTGGAAATTTTAGTTCAAAGTCGACTGTGACGGAGCAGTTGAGCAATCTGGTGTAATGTGTTTTGTGGCATGACTTCTAAAAATCAGCAGAAGAGGAGAAATCCATTAAAATAGTGGTCAGTCATTGGATTGGCTTCTGATCTGGTGTACATATGCCGGCCTAAACTGGAAAGCACATTTGCTTACCTTTGCTGGAGTAGCAACATCCTACTATTCACCCAGTCTAGAGCACAACGACACACTTACACCATAAGAAAGACATTATAAACAGAGAAAGGAGAAAATACATCCAAGCGGACGAGCCAGAGCAAGCAGAGTGTACAACAGCGCTGCAAGCTGAACAGTGAGAGGACACCACGCACTCTTAGGGTACTTGTGGGTACTCCATTTCTATGCATCTTATCATTTAAAGACAACATTGATCTCCAGCTTTACTCTGGTCGTTCCTAAGCCCTTTCTAACTTAAAGAAGTATTGTGCCTTGAAATACGATTCGTGTCCATTTCGATCTCAGACCTTTTGTAGAAAAAAAGTTTAATAGAAGTTATCCAGACAGATTGCATTCTACACAGACAGTACACATTTAATCTAACCTTGCGCCCAGCAAGGCATGACACTACTATGAGGCTACTGTTAATGAAACCGTGAAACGAGTTGGTCCCTAAAACACAGGGCAACTGGAATTATGCGATTCTGCGGCTGAGGCATTCTCCACATGAACATGGATTTGACACATTTACCTCAAAATACATCATCTGCTGCATATTCTGCAGGTTTTAACAAAGAATAATTTCTAGCTCAAACGGAACAAAAGTTACTGAGAACGTGACAACGTGTTCCGGTGCACTGGAAGGCCTTTCACAAATGTTGACTGGTTATCTTTCATCTGGTTGTTGCTGTCCTTGGTTCTTAAATTAGGACTAAGGAGATAAAACCTTTGCACAGAGAGTGTTACCATATATAAATAATTGCAAAATAATGAAGTAATACTGTCACAAATCACTGCTTTACACCGAGTTATTTGCCTTTGCTTGCTGCATAATTTAGTGAACCCCACATAATTTGGTCTACCACTGCCGCATAATTCCAGTGGCCCTGCTAAAACACATCCCTTCAATACAACAGGGCATGGCTACTTTGGGATTTGTGTGGGAGCAGTGGCAGGTGGGTAAAAGAACACAAGAGAAGGGGAGAAGAGTAGAGGAGTGAAGGGGGAAGGAGAGACAGAGTCGAGAGAGAGAGAGAAAGATGGTGAGCCAAAGAGACTTTTTTAAATTGCGTGTTTGAAAATGCCACTTTTAAAAAGTGGGCATTTTCTTGCTTAGCTATTCTGTGCTTCAGCCAGGCTGTGGAATACATATGTGTTTCAGGATGACAGTTGGACTGGTTGTGAATTCACTCTAGACCACCACACAAAGGTAGCTGAGGTGTGCGCCGCATATCCTGATGGGTCTTCCTGGGCTAGAGTGGTGAAAGGAGCTGACACTTGCACCTGAATAGGGCTGTGCCTGTCCTTACACAATGCAGTCTCTAACCCCCTAGAGTGTGTCTGGGACCAGGTCAGGAAAGATGGGTTCTTCTGCACTGCAAAGACTTTCCTTTGAAGTTTCCCTACGTCAAAGGCAGAAATGAGTATAAGTATTGGACATAAAACCCCAGACTTTGAGAACACTTCTGGATAAAGAGGAGACTCGGCCAAGGAGAAGAGCTATAGAGCTGGGAGGAGGAGTAATGCCCCTTTGCTGTGTGTGCTTTGCTGGGTTGACCTGCAGTTACTGCTTCTGCTTTGGAGAGGACAAAAACTGGACTTTGCTGCGTATCCTGCTTGTGAAGTTACTCCAAGGGATTGGACTGAGGTCGCCTCCTGTTAAGAAGTGTCAGGGACATCAAAGACTTCAGCTGCCAGCCCCTGGGTTCTCCTGTTGAGGACCCTGACTTGCCATCTCCAGTTCCAAAAAATGCCATCTCCAGTTCCTGGGTCCTTGGGAGTGAAGTCTGGCATAAAAGAAGAAGAACCAGGCACACCGACTCTGGACGACTCCAGAACCGGTGTCACTGCTTAACTCCGTACGGCTTCCTGCACCAGAAGCCGTGGTCCCCATTGAAGTGTGATGACCGTGACCGACACCACAGACTCGATCCCGCTGCAGCACCTCTGAAGTCCCACAACATTGTGAGTTTTGAGTGACATCTCACCGATGTTCGTGATACCTCACTCCACCACAGTGCTTGTGGCCTCGTGGTGTGAATGTGAACCCACAAGGTCCCCCATCGTGTCCTGACCCACTGGACTCATAGACCCCGCCGAATAATAAGGAACAGGTGCCTCACCGCTGATGCTGCCTCCCCCCCCACTACCTCCTCACCTCCCCTGCATAGCAGTAAGGAACAGTCACCTCACCTCCTGCGCAGCAGAACAGAACTAATGCCATGCCGGCTCCAGTGACGCCTCACCTCCTTAACTTTGTGCCACATCTTTGACTCTGCCTTGTTTCTAAGGTACTGTGTCTGGGGTCCGTGAAACTCCATGACCACACCGCACTGCCTTGCGAGAGGTGTCGGCCTGTTGAGAACGACTCTGTCACGATTCCGTGATAGCACCAGTTGGAGCTATTATGTTTCTAACCTCTTGATTGGGATTTAATCCTAAAATATTCATACCTTTGCTTGTGTATGCTGGATCGTTGTTTTGATCTTGTTTTACTTAGATAAATATTGACTTTTTTTTCGAAACTGTTATGGTGTCCATTTGTGCTGTTTTCACACTGTGTTACTGTGTGTGTGGGTACAAATACATAGTACATTGCCTCTGAGATGGGCCTGTATGCTAGTGCCAATCTACCTGGACGGTGAGCAGGGGTTATCCTAAATGTGTGACTCCCTTACCATGATTAGAGTGAGGTTCCCTACTTGGACACGGTGTATACTGACTCTCAATTAGAGACTCTAACAATGTCCAACATTTTGCCAACTTCCAAAGGCTCTCGTTTTTTAGAAGAAAATGAGCTTCTGCAGCATGAGCTGCAATGGGTACTTAATTGTGTGTGCAGTAAGATAATCAACTCTCAGGGAACAGGAAGCAGAATTTTACATGGGTCTGCAATGTTAGGAAAACAACTTTTCCAACTCTCCTCAGAGTAACGCAAAGAAAAAACAAACACTAGGCAAGTCTTCGGAACAGATGAAATGTTTGTTGAGGTACCAAGGTTTTTTGGCAGGTCAAGGCAGAAGGCAGATTCACATCCCAGTGTGACATCTTACAAGCAAGCATCTTCTGCCCTGAGACATTTAAGTCAGGCAGTTATATAAGTTTGAAAGCGCTGTCACAGCAAAACCCCAAAAGGGGGCACAGTCCAACATGGGCAAGCATACACAAAATAGAAATGCTGCACATACACAAACTTCAAGACCACCAAGTAAAATTATACATAATGCAGTGCGGGCAAAAATCAGTGAACAGACAACAGTTGGGCTGTAGGCAAGAGGGGCTGGGTTGCTGATGGGCTGAACTTAAAGTGTGAGACCGAGCTAAACTTAACAACGTGGCTTGGAGAGGTGTGTTTGCACAGATGGTGTAGGTGTCAGAGAGGTCAGCAGGGAAGTATTGGGGCTGTGCTAAAATAGTAATGTGGATGAGCAGAACCGTTCTCTGAATGAGAGGGAAGCAATTGAGTAAGCATCTTGGTCAGAAAAAATAATAAATAGCTTAGTGGGTGTTAGACCTGACAGCCTTAGGGTGGTCACCCCTAACTTTTTGCCTGCCTCCCTCCACTTTTTGGACACTGTTTTTGCTGGCTTTTAGACTCTGCTCACTTTATCACTGCTAACCAGTGCTAAAGTGCATATGCTCTCTCCCTTTAAACATGGTAACCTTGGATCATACCTGATTGGACTATTTAATTTACTTATAAGTCCCTAGTAATGTGCACTCTATGTGCCTAGGGCCTGTAGATTAAATGCTACTAGTGGGCCTGCAGCACTAGTTGTGCCACCCACTTAAGTAGCCCCTTTACCTTGTCTCAGGCCTGCCATTGCAAGACCTGTGTGTGCAGTTTCACTGTCACCTCGCCTTGCCATTTAAAAGTACTTGCCAAGCCTAAACGTCCCCTTTCTCCACATATAAGTCACCTCTAATGTGTGCCCTAGGTAACCCCTAGAGCAGGGTTCTGTGTGGGGGAAAGGCAGGACATGTACCTGTGTAGTTTACATGTCCTGGTAGTGTAAGACTCCTAAATTTGTTTTTACACTACTGTGAGGCCTGCTCCCTTCTTAGGCTAACATTGGGGCTGCCCTCATACAGTATTGAAGTGGTAGCTGCTGATCTGAAAGGAGTAGGAAGGTCATATTTAGTATGGCAAGAATGGTAATACCGAATCCTGCTGACTGGTGAAGTTGGATTTAATATTACTATTCTAGAAATGCCACTTTTCGAAAGTGAGCATTTCTTTGCACTTAAATCTTTCTGTGCCTTACAATCCACGTCTGGCTGGGCTTAGTTGACAGCTCTTTGTGCATTCACTCAGGCACACCCCAAACACAGGGTATCCAGCCTCACTTGCATACATCTGCATTTTGAATGGGTCTTCCTGGGCTGGGAGGGTAGAGGGCCTCCTCTCACACAATGGACTGCCACACCCCCTACTGGGACCCTGGCAGACAGGATTGAACTGAAAGGGGACCTGGTGCACTTCTTAGCCACTCTTTGAAGTCTCCCCCACTTCAAAGGCACATTTGGGTATAAAACAGGGCCTCTGCCCTACATCATCAGACACTTGCTGGAGAAGAAACCAGAACCTACATCCTGCCAAGAAGAACTGCCTGGCTGCCTAAAGGACTCACCTGACTGCTTTCTACAAAGGACTGCTGCCTTGCTGTTGCCCTGCTGCCTTGCTGAACTCTTGCCTTGCTGCTGAAGTGCTCTCCAAGGGCTTGGATAGAGCTTGCCTCCTGTTCCCTGAAGTCTCAGAACCAAAAAGACTTCTCTTTTTCATTTGGACGCCTTGTGCGCTGAAAAATTCGACACACAGCTTGCTCCGCAGTGAAAAATTCACCGCACGCCGATCCGGAAAGACGCCGCTCGACGCGACGCCTGCGGTGTGACCGGAACTTTGACGCACTGCCTCGCCTGGACAACGCCGCCTGACTTCAGAAACAAAATCAACGCAACGCCTGCTGTGAGGGAGAAGATTCCACGCACAGCCCACCGGAACGACGCGCAGCTGGAAACCAAGCCTAGGATTCCACGCACAGACCCCGGGACATCTGGTAATCCCACGAACCACAGATGGAGACTGTCCGCGTGCCGGAAAACAACGCACGACTTCCCCGCGTGAAAAATAACGACGCAAGTCCGTGTGTGAAGGGGCGAAACCGACGCACACACCATTTTTCGACATATCTCCTCCTCTGCGGCCCTTTGCTGAGATTTTCCACTTTAAACCAGGTACTTTGTGCTTGAAAGAGACTTTGTTTGCTTTTTAAAGACTTAAGACACTTTATATAACTTTTCAGTGATATCTCTACAATTTCATATTGCATCTTTATTCGTTTTTGACCTGCAAATATCCAGATAAATATTATATATTTTTCTAAACACTGCGTGGTGTATTTTTGTGGTGCTATATTGTGTTATTGTATGATTTATTGCACAAATACTTTGCACATTGCCTTCTAAGTTAAGCCTCACTGCTCGTGCCAAGCTACCAGAGGGTGGGCACAGGATAATTTGGATTGTGTGTGACTTACCCTGACTAGAGTGAGGGTTCCTGCTTGGACAGATGGTAACCTGACTGCCAACCAAAAACCCCATTTCTAACATTGGTGATCAGCGGTTAGAATAGGACTTGTATTTTGCAGTGACATACAGTAGCTAAGTATTTCACTACCTACCCACAGTTGAAGGTCAACTTGATTTTTTTGTTTTTTTCCAAATTCGTTTTTCCTGACAATTTTCAAAAACTAAATCCTCACTCAACATGTCTCTGGCTGGGTCTCAAGTGGGAGATTTTGACCTAGCCCTGTTGGATACATATACTGTCAAACAGCTAAAAGGGTTCTGCAGGGTGATGAGAGTACCCACCCAAGGGGCCTCCAAAAAGGAGGACTTTCAAGTGGCGCTGAGGGCCTGGGCAGAAGCCCATTTAGAGGAGGATGATGAGGAAGAGGAGCCAGAAAATGGCCCCTCAGAGGATTTGTTGCTATCAGTGGGTGATGTTACCACTGCAATTGTGCCCCCTTGCAGACCAGGGAGCAGTGTCTCTGTGCAAAGCCTGACCACAGAGGAAAGGAGAGAAGAAAGGGAGTTCCAATTGCAAATGGCAAGACTGAAAATTGAGGCCCAACAGGAGGAAAGAAGGGCAGAGAGAGAAGCCAAGCAAGCGGAGGCTGAAAGAGCAGCCAAACAGATTGAAGCTGAAAGAGCTGAAGCTGCAGCTGAGAGAGCCTTGGCTGAAAATAAACTTTTGTTGGCTCATGAACTGAGTCTCAAGGAGCTGGATCTCAAGGCAAAGCAGTCTGAATCCAGCAGTAATGGTGGCAGCATACAGACAGGACCTGCTGGAGAAAAGAAGGTTTGTATGCCCAAAAATGTGGTGCCCAGTTTTGTGGTGGGAGATGACATAGATACATGGTTATCTGCTTATGAAGTTGCACTAGCTTATGAGGTTCCTGAAGGGCAATGGGGTACAGCTATGTGGAGTTATGTACCAGTACTGGGGAGGGACACACTTCTTACACTGGATCCTAAAGATAGAAACACATACCCACTTCAGAAAGCCATTTTACTTGCCAAGTTTGGGCTGACCCCTGAAAGATACCGTCAGAGGTTCAGGGACAGCACCAAACTATCCACACAAACATGGGTAGATTTCTTTGACTTTTCCAGTAAGGCACTGAATGGATGGGTGCGGGGCTGCAAAGTAGATGATTACACAGGATTATATAATTTGATTCTGAGAGAGCATATGCTCGGTATTTGTTTTACAGAGTTGCGCCAGCACCTAGTAGACAGTAAGCTGACTGATCCCAGGAAGCTTGCTGAGGAGTCGGACCTCTGGACTAGTACCAGAGTGTCCAAGAAGGTATCTGGGGGGGACACCCAAAAAGGTGGTCAGGGTTCCCATCAGAAGAAAGAGTGGAAGAAAAACTTAAAAACAAGGAGTTCTCAAAAGGCCCCCAAAATAGTTCCCAATGGAGTAATGGTAACCAGTCCCGGTCTGATTCTCAAAAGAAAGGTTTCACTGACCATAAGACAGGGAGGGTTGTACACCACTGTTCACAGTGCAATAAGTATGGGCACTCTGAGGGCGACTACAAGTGTCCCAAGAGGGCACAGCCCCCCCAAGGAGGGCAGACACCTGGGTTGGCTAGCGTAGTGCTCGGGGAGGAGATGGTCCCAGACAGTTTTGTGGTGCAGACAGAGGTAACCCTAGTGTCCCTGGGGGATGCAGAGATGGTGCCAAAAGCCCACATGCCTGCCAATACTTCCAAGTATAGACAGTGGGTCACCATCAATGGGCAAAGGGTGGAGGCTCTGCGTGACACAGGAGCCAGCATGACTACTGTCAAGGGTCAGCTGGTGTCAGCAGAGCAGGTCATCCCCAATACATTTCACCAGGTCATAGTCGCTGACAATCGTGAGAGCCACATACCGGTAGCTCTGGTTCCCTTTGAGTGGGGGGGGGGGTCTCTGGTACTCTGAAAGTAGCTGTGAGTCCTGCCATGCCTGTAGATTGTCTGTTAGGCAACGACCTTGAGCACACTACCTGGAAGGAGGTAGAGCTAAGGTCTTACTTGGAAATGCTAGGATTGCCTGAGTGGGTCTGCATGACCACACGGTCCATGGCTGACAAGAGGGAAGTCAAGGGCATCTGGAGCCTGCAACAATGGCCCAGACAACTGCCAAGAGGAGGGAAAGGGGCGCGGGAAACCGGCCCCAGAAGTTCCCGCAGTGATTGACGGGGTTCCTGAGGAGGAGGCCCCCGAGCCAACTGGGGAAGACATTGCCACCCTAGGTGATCTACCTGAGCTTGCTGGCTGGCAAGTTGAGGGTGGTCCCACCAGGGAGGAATTCTGCAAGGCGCAGAAAGAATGTCCCACTCTAGAGGGCATGAGGAAGCAAGCCTCAGCCCAGGCAGCAGGTGAAGCCTCTGGCGATCACCACAAATATTGGGAGAATGATCTCCTCTACAGTGAGCCTAAGGTTCCGGCCATTGGGGCAGCGCGTGCGCTGGTGGTCCCCCAGTGTTACCGAACCTTCCTACTGGGTCTGGCTCACGACATTCCCCTGGCAGGACATTTGGGGCAAGACAAAAACTTTGACAGGCTTGTCACCCACTTTTATTGGCCCAGAATAAGGACAAACTCAGATACATTCTGTAGATCTTGTCCTACCTGCCAGGCCAGTGGTAAAACAGGAAAAAGTGTTAAGACCCCCCTGATTCCACTTCCTGTCATTGGCACCCCCTTTGAAAGGGTGGGCATCGACATTGTTGGTCCATTGGACCCCAAAACTGCCCTAGGCAACAGGTTCATCCTGGTTTTGGTGGACCATACCACCCGTTACCCAGAGGCAATCCCTCTGAGGACCGTAACTGCACCGGTGGTGGCCAGAACTCTGATGGGGATATTTATCCGTGTGGGATTCCCAAAGGAGATAGTGTCTGACAGAGGCACTAACTTCATGTCTGAATGCATGAAGTCTATGTGGGATGCGTGTGGTGTAACCTACAAGTTCACCACACCCTATCACCCCCAATCTAATGTTCTTGTGGAGAGATTCAACAAGACCTTGAAAGGCATGATTGGTGGCCTCCCTGAGGCCCTGAGGCGTAAGTGGGACGTCCTCTTACTATGCCTTCTCTTTGCTTACAGAGAGGTACCCCAGAAGGGGGTAGGGTTCAGTTCCTTTGAGCTTCTCTATGGGTACCCTGTCAGGGGACCCTTAAGCATTGTCAAGGAGGGGTTGGAGAAAGCTCCGAAGGCACCCCCTCAGGATGTGGTCAGCTACATGTTGGCCCTCCGCAACCAGATGAACTGCTTCTGGAAAGAGGCCAAAAGTAACCTTGAGGCCAGTCAAGAGGTAATGAAACGCTGGTATGACCAGAAGGCCACCCTGGTAGAGTTTCAACCTGGAGACAAAGTGTGGGTAATGGAGCCAGTAGAGCCTAGAGCTATCCAGGACCGCTGGTCTGGCCCATTTGAAGTAAAGGAGCGGAAAGGGGAGGCCACTTACCTAGTGGACCTCCAATCCCCTAGGAACCCCCCTAAGGGTGCTCTATGTCAACCGACTGAAGCCTCATTTTGAGAGGTCTGAGATCAACATGCTTCTGGTCACAGATGAAGGAATGGAAGAGGAGAGTGAACCTCTCCCCGACCTCCTCTCTGCCCAAGAAGGTGATGGGTAAGTAAGAGGTGTCATTCTCTCTGACTCCCTGACTCTAAACCAGAGAGGAGACTGCTATGAGCTGTTGGAGCAGTTCTCCCCACTGTTCTCCCTTACTCCTGGACTGACCCACCTCTGTGTTCATGAGATTGACACAGGTGACAGTCTCCCTGTGAAGAACAAAATGTACAGGTTATCGGATAAGGTGAAGGCCAGCATCAAGGAGGAGGTCTCCAAGATGTTAGCTTTAAGTATTATTGAGAAATCCAGTAGTCCCTGGGCCAGCCCTGTGGTGTTGGTCCCTAAGGCTACTGCCCCAGGTGCGAAGCCAGAACTCAGGTTCTGTGTGGAGTACCGGGGTCTCAACTCAGTCACACGGACTGATGCTCACCCCATCCCCAGAGCTGATGAGCTCGTTGACAGACTAGGCGCTGCCAAGTTCCTGAGTACGTTTGATCTTACCTCAGGGTACTGGCAGATCGCCCTGACTGAGGAGGCTAAAGAGAGATCCGCATTTTCCACACCTGATGGCCATTACCAGTTCCGGGTGATGCCATTTGGGTTGAAAAATGCCCCCGCTACCTTCCAACGGTTGGTTAACGGGGTCCTAGCTGGCAAGGATGCCTTCTGTGCAGCCTACCTGGACGACATAGCTGTCTACAGTTCCAGCTGGGAGGAACACCTGCTCCACCTCAAGGAGGTGCTTCAGGCCCTGCAACAGGCAGGCCTGACCATCAAGGCTAGTAAGTGCCAGATTGGGCAGGTTTCCGTGGTGTAATTGGGACATCTAGTGGGTGATGGCAAGGTGCAGCCACTCCAGGCTAAGATTGAAACTATCAAGGCCTGGCAACCACCTAGAACACAGACTGAGGTGAGAGCCTTTTTAGGCCTCACTGGATACTACCGCAGATTTGTCAAGGGCTATGGTACCATTGTGTCACCCTTGACAGAACGCACTTTCAAGAAATAACCTAGGTTTGTGAATTGGACAGAGGCTTGTCAGAAAGCCTTTGGCTCTCTGAAGGAAGCCATGTGCACGGCCCGTGCTCAAGGCCCCTGACTACTCCAAGGAATTTATCGTGCAGACAGACGCTTCAGAGCATGGCGTAGGGGCGTTCCTAGAACAGCTAAATGTGGAGGGCCTAGACCAACCAGTAGTCTTTACTAGCAGAAGGCTATTACCACGAGAACAGAGGTGGAGTGCTATTGAGAGAGAAGCTTTTGCTGTGGTCTGGACACTGAAGAAGCTAAGCCCATACTTGTTTGGACTCAGCTTCCGGCTTCAGACAGACTACAGGCCCCTCAGATTGCTCATGCAGATGAGGGGTGAAAATCCTAAACTCTTGAGGTGGTCCATTTCCCTACAGGGGATGGACTTTACGGTGGAGCATCGCCCAGGGGTTGACCACGCCAATGCTGATGGTCTCTCCAGATACTTCTGCCTTAGCGATGAGAGCTCCCAGGAGGTTGGGTAGCTCTCCCCACTTTCAGCTGGGGGGGACACATGTTAGACCTGACAGCCTTAGGGTGGTCACCCCTAACTTTTTGCCTGCCTCCCTCCACTTTTTGGACACTAATTATGCTGGCTTTTAGACTGTGCGCACTTTATCACTGCTAACCAGTGCTAAAGTGCATATGCTCTCTCCCTTTAAACATGGTAACCTTGGATCATACCTGATTGGACTATTTAATTTACTTATAAGTCCCTAGTAATGTGCACTCTATGTGCCTAGGGCCTGTAGATTAAATGCTACTAGTGGGCCTGCAGCACTGATTGTGCCACCCACTTAAGTAGCCCCTTTACCTTGTCTCAGGCCTGCCATTGCAAGACCTGTGTGTGCAGTTTCACTGTCACCTCGACTTGTCATTTAAAAGTACTTGCCAAGCCTAAACCTCCCCTTTATCCACATATAAGTCACCTCTAATGTGTGCCCTAGGTAACCCCTAGAGCAGGGTTCTGTGTGGGGGAAAGGCAGGACATGTACCTGTGTAGTTTACATGTCCTGGTAGTGTAAGACTCCTAAATTAGTTTTTACACTACTGTGAGGCCTGCTCCCTTCATAGGCAACATCTGCATTTTGAATGGGTCTTCCTGGGCTGGGAGGGTGGAGGGCCTGCTCTAACACAATGGACTGCCACACCCCCTACTGGGACCCTGGCAGACAGGATTTAACTGAAAGGGGACCTGGTGCACTTCTTAGCCACTCTTTGAAGTCTCCCCCACTTCAAAGGCACATTTGGGTATAAAACAGGGCCTCTGCCCTACATCATCAGACACTTGCTGGAGAAGAAACCAGAACCTACATCCTGCCAAGAAGAACTGCCTGGCTGCCTAAAGGACTCACCTGACTGCTTTCTACAAAGGACTGCTGCCTTGCTGTTGCCCTGCTGCCTTGCTGAACTCTTGCCTTGCTGCTGAAGTGCTCTCCAAGGGCTTGGATAGAGCTTGCCTCCTGTTCCCTGAAGTCTCAGAACCAAAAAGACTTCTCTTTTTCATTTGGACGCCTTGTGCGCTGAAAAATTCGACACACAGCTTGCTCCGCAGTGAAAAATTCACCGCACGCCGATCCGGAAAGACGCCGCTCGACGCGACGCCTGCGGTGTGACCGGAACTTTGATGCACTGCCTCGCCTGGACAATGCCGTCTGACTTCAGAAACAAAATCAACGCAACGCCTGCTGTGAGGGAGAAGATTCCACGCACAGCCCACCGGAACGACGCGCAGCTGGAAACCAAGCCTAGGATTCCACGCACAGACCCCGGGACATCTGGTAATCCCACGAACCACAGATGGAGACTGTCCGCGTGCCGGAAAACGACGCACGACTTCCCCGCGTGAAAAATAACGACGCAAGTCCGTGTGTGAAGGGGCGAAACCGACGCACACACCATTTTTCGACATATCTCCTCCTCTGCGGCCCTTTGCTGAGATTTTCCACTTTAAACCAGGTACTTTGTGCTTGAAAGAGACTTTGTTTGCTTTTTAAAGACTTAAGACACTTTATATAACTTTTCAGTGATATCTCTACAATTTCATATTGCATCTTTATTCGTTTTTGACCTGCAAATATCCAGATAAATATTATATATTTTTCTAAACACTGCGTGGTGTATTTTTGTGGTGATATATTGTGTTATTGTATGATTTATTGCACAAATACTTTGCACATTGCCTTCTAAGTTAAGCCTCACTGCTCGTGCCAAGCTACCAGAGGGTGGGCACAGGATAATTTGGATTGTGTGTGACTTACCCTGACTAGAGTGAGGGTTCTTGCTTGGACAGATGGTAACCTGACTGCCAACCAAAAACCCCATTTCTAACATTGGTGATCAGCGGTTAGAATAGGACTTGTATTTTGCAGTGACATACAGTAGCTAAGTATTTCACTACCTACCCACAGTTGAAGGTCAACTTGATTTTTTTTTTTTTTTCCAAATTCGTTTTTCCTGACAATTTTCAAAAACGAAATCCTCACTCAACATGTCTCTGGCTGGGTCTCAAGTGGGAGATTTTGACCTAGCCCTGTTGGATACATATACTGTCAAACAGCTAAAAGGGTTCTGCAGGGTGATGAGAGTACCCACCCAAGGGGCCTCCAAAAAGGAGGACTTTCAAGTGGCGCTGAGGGCCTGGGCAGAAGCCCATTTAGAGGAGGATGATGAGGAAGAGGAGCCAGAAAATGGCCCCTCAGAGGATTTGTTGCTATCAGTGGGTGATGTTACCACTGCAATTGTGCCCCCTTGCAGACCAGGGAGCAGTGTCTCTGTGCAAAGCCTGACCACAGAGGAAAGGAGAGAAGAAAGGGAGTTCCAATTGCAAATGGCAAGACTGAAAATTGAGGCCCAACAGGAGGAAAGAAGGGCAGAGAGAGAAGCCAAGCAAGCGGAGGCTGAAAGAGCAGCCAAACAGATTGAAGCTGAAAGAGCTGAAGCTGCAGCTGAGAGAGCCTTGGCTGAAAATAAACTTTTGTTGGCTCATGAACTGAGTCTCAAGGAGCTGGATCTCAAGGCAAAGCAGTCTGAATCCAGCAGTAATGGTGGCAGCATACAGACAGGACCTGCTGGAGAAAAGAAGGTTTGTATGCCCAAAAATGTGGTGCCCAGTTTTGTGGTGGGAGATGACATAGATACATGGTTATCTGCTTATGAAGTTGCACTAGCTTATGAGGTTCCTGAAGGGCAATGGGGTACAGCTATGTGGAGTTATGTACCAGTACTGGGGAGGGACACACTTCTTACACTGGATCCTAAGGATAGAAACACATACCCACTTCAGAAAGCCATTTTACTTGCCAAGTTTGGGCTGACCCCTGAAAGATACCGTCAGAGATTCAGGGACAGCACCAAACTATCCACACAAACATGGGTAGATTTCTTTGACTTTTCCAGTAAGGCACTGAATGGATGGGTGCGGGGCTGCAAAGTAG
Source organism: Pleurodeles waltl (assembly GCF_031143425.1). Classification (NCBI taxonomy): domain Eukaryota; kingdom Metazoa; phylum Chordata; class Amphibia; order Caudata; family Salamandridae; genus Pleurodeles; species Pleurodeles waltl. Next base: position 362,739,694 of record NC_090448.1, on the reverse strand, counting down.
ATGATTACACAGGATTATATAATTTGATTCTGAGAGAGCATATGCTCGGTATTTGTTTTACAGAGTTGCGCCAGCACCTAGTAGACAGTAAGCTGACTGATCCCAGGAAGCTTGCTGAGGAGTCGGACCTCTGGACTAGTACCAGAGTGTCCAAGAAGGTATCTGGGGGGGACACCCAAAAAGTTGGTCAGGGTTCCCATCAGAAGAAAGGGGGGAAGAAAAACTTAAAAACAAGGAGTTCTCAAAAGGCCCCCAAAATAGTTCCCAATGGAGTAATGGTAACCAGTCCCGGTCTGATTCTCAAAAGAAAGGTTTCACTGACCATAAGACAGGGAGGGTTGTACACCACTGTTCACAGTGCAATAAGTATGGGCACTCTGAGGGTGACTCCAAGTGTCCCAAGAGGGCACAGTCCCCCCAAGGAGGGCAGACACCTGGGTTGGCTAGCGTAGTGCTCGGGGAGGAGATGGTCCCAGACAGTTTTGTGGTGCAGACAGAGGTAACCCTAGTGTCCCTGGGGGATGCAGAGATGGTGCCAAAAGCCCACATGCCTGCCAATACTTCCAAGTATAGACAGTGGGTCACCATCAATGGGCAAAGGGTGGAGGCTCTGCGTGACACAGGAGCCAGCATGACTACTGTCAAGGGTCAGCTGGTGTCAGCAGAGCAGGTCATCCCCAATACATTTCACCAGGTCATAGTCGCTGACAATCGTGAGAGCCACATACCGGTAGCTCTGGTTCCCTTTGAGTGGGGGGGGGGGGTCTCTGGTACTCTGACAGTAGCTGTGAGTCCTGCCATGCCTGTAGATTGTCTGTTAGGCAACGACCTTGAGCACACTACCTGGAAGGAGGTAGAGCTAAGGTCTTACTTGGAAATGCTAGGATTGCCTGAGTGGGTCTGCATGACCACACGGTCCATGGCTGACGAGAGGGAAGTCAAGGGCATCTGGAGCCTGCATCAATGGCCCAGACAACTGCCAAGAGGAGGGAAAGGGGCGCAGGAAACCGGCCCCAGAAGTTCCCGCAGTGATTGACGGGGTTCCTGAGGAGGAGGCCCCCGAGCCAACTGGGGAAGACATTGCCACCCTAGGTGATCTACCTGAGCTTGCTGCTGGCAAGTTGAGGGTGGACCCACCAGGGAGGAATTCTGCAAGGCGCAGAAAGAATGTCCCACTCTAGAGGGCATGAGGAAGCAAGCCTCAGCCCAGGCAGCAGGTGAAGCCTCTGGCGATCACCACATATATTGGGAGAATGATCTCCTCTACAGTGAGCCTAAGGTTCCGGCCATTGGGGCAGCGCGTGCGCTGGTGGTCCCCCAGTGTTACCGAACCTTCCTACTGGGTCTGGCTCACAACATTCCCCTGGCAGGACATTTGGGGCAAGACAAAAACTTTGACAGGCTTGTCACCCACTTTTATTGGCCCAGAATAAGGACAAACTCAGATACATTCTGTAGATCTTGTCCTACCTGCCAGGCCAGTGGTAAAACAGGAAAAAGTGTAAAGACCCCCCTGATTCCACTTCCTGTCATTGGCACCCCCTTTGAAAGGGTGGGCATCGACATTGTTGGTCCATTGGACCCCAAAACTGCCCTAGGCAACAGGTTCATCCTGGTTTTGGTGGACCATACCACCCGTTACCCAGAGGCAATCCCTCTGAGGACCGTAACTGCACCGGTGGTGGCCAGAACTCTGATGGGGATATTTACCCGTGTGGGATTCCCAAAGGAGATAGTGTCTGACAGAGGCACTAACTTCATGTCTGAATGCATGAAGTCTATGTGGGATGCGTGTGGTGTAACCTACAAGTTCACCACACCCTATCACCCCCAATCTAATGGTCTTGTGGAGAGATTCAACAAGACCTTGAAAGGCATGATTGGTGGCCTCCCTGAGGCCCTGAGGCGTAAGTGGGACGTCCTCTTACTATGCCTTCTCTTTGCTTACAGAGAGGTACCCCAGAAGGGGGTAGGGTTCAGTTCCTTTGAGCTTCTCTATGGGTACCCTGTCAGGGGACCCTTAAGCATTGTCAAGGAGGGGTTGGAGAAAGCTCCGAAGGCACCCCCTCAGGATGTGGTCAGCTACATGTTGGCCCTCCGCAACCAGATGAACTGCTTCTGGAAAGAGGCCAAAAGTAACCTTGAGGCCAGTCAAGAGGTAATGAAACGCTGGTATGACCAGAAAGCCACCCTGGTAGAGTTTCAACCTGGAGACAAAGTGTGGGTAATGGAGCCAGTAGAGCCTAGAGCTCTCCAGGACCGCTGGTCTGGCCCATTTGAAGTAAAGGAGCGGAAAGGGGAGGCCACTTACCTAGTGGACCTCCAATCCCCTAGGAACCCCCCTAAGGGTGCTCTATGTCAACCGACTGAAGCCTCATTTTGAGAGGTCTGAGATCAACATGCTTCTGGTCACAGATGAAGGAATGGAAGAGGAGAGTGAACCTCTCCCCGACCTCCTCTCTGCCCAAGAAGGTGATGCGTAAGTAAGAGGTGTCATTCTCTCTGACTCCCTGACTCTAAACCAGAGAGGAGACTGCTATGAGCTGTTGGAGCAGTTCTCCCCACTGTTCTCCCTTACTCCTGGACTGACCCACCTCTGTGTTCATGAGATTGACACAGGTGACAGTCTCCCTGTGAAGAACCAAATGTACAGGTTATCGGATAAGGTGAAGGCCAGCATCAAGGAGGAGGTCTCCAAGATGTTAGCTTTAAGTATTATTGAGAAATCCAGTAGTCCCTGGGCCAGCCCTGTGGTGTTGGTCCCTAAGGCTACTGCCCCAGGTGCGAAGCCAGAACTCAGGTTCTGTGTGGAGTACCGGGGTCTCAACTCAGTCACACGAACTGATGCTCACCCCATCCCCAGAGCTGATGAGCTCGTTGACAGACTAGGCGCTGCCAAGTTCCTGAGTACGTTTGATTTTACCTCAGGGTACTGGCAGATCGCCCTGACTGAGGAGGCTAAAGTGAGATCCGCATTTTCCACACCTGATGGCCATTACCAGTTCCGGGTGATGCCATTTGGGTTGAAAAATGCCCCCGCTACCTTCCAACGGTTGGTTAACGGGGTCCTAGCTGGCAAGGATGCCTTCTGTGCAGCCTACCTGGACGACATAGCTGTCTACAGTTCCAGCTGGGAGGAACACCTGCTCCACCTCAAGGAGGTGCTTCAGGCCCTGCAACAGGCAGGCCTGACCATCAAGGCTAGTAAGTGCCAGATTGGGCAGGTTTCCGTGGTGTAATTGGGACATCTAGTGGGTGATGGCAAGGTGCAGCCACTCCAGGCTAAGATTGAAACTATCAAGGCCTGGCAACCACCTAGAACACAGACTGAGGTGAGAGCCTTTTTAGGCCTCACTGGATACTACCGCAGATTTGTCAAGGGCTATGGTACCATTGTGTCACCCTTGACAGAACGCACTTTCAAGAAATAACCTAGGTTTGTGAATTGGACAGAGGCTTGTCAGAAAGCCTTTGGCTCTCTGAAGGAAGCCATGTGCACGGCCCGTGCTCAAGGCCCCTGACTACTCCAAGGAATTTATCGTGCAGACAGACGCTTCAGAGCATGGCGTAGGGGCGTTCCTAGAACAGCTAAATGTGGAGGGCCTAGACCAACCAGTAGTCTTTACTAGCAGAAGGCTATTACCACGAGAACAGAGGTGGAGTGCTATTGAGAGAGAAGCTTTTGCTGTGGTCTGGACACTGAAGAAGCTGAGCCCATACTTGTTTGGACTCAGCTTCCGGCTTCAGACAGACTACAGGCCCCTCAGATTGCTCATGCAGATGAGGGGTGAAAATCCTAAACTCTTGAGGTGGTCCATTTCCCTACAGGGGATGGACTTTACGGTGGAGCATCGCCCAGGGGTTGACCACGCCAATGCTGATGGTCTCTCCAGATACTTCTGCCTTAGCGATGAGAGCTCCCAGGAGGTTGGGTAGCTCTCCCCACTTTCAGCTGGGGGGGACACATGTTAGACCTGACAGCCTTAGGGTGGTCACCCCTAACTTTTTGCCTGCCTCCCTCCACTTTTTGGACACTAATTATGCTGGCTTTTAGACTGTGCGCACTTTATCACTGCTAACCAGTGCTAAAGTGCATATGCTCTCTCCCTTTAAACATGGTAACCTTGGATCATACCTGATTGGACTATTTAATTTACTTATAAGTCCCTAGTAATGTGCACTCTATGTGCCTAGGGCCTGTAGATTAAATGCTACTAGTGGGCCTGCAGCACTGATTGTGCCACCCACTTAAGTAGCCCCTTTACCATGTCTCAGGCCTGCCATTGCAAGACCTGTGTGTGCAGTTTCACTGTCACCTCGACTTGTCATTTAAAAGTACTTGCCAAGCCTAAACCTCCCCTTTATCCACATATAAGTCACCTCTAATGTGTGCCCTAGGTAACCCCTAGAGCAGGGTTCTGTGTGGGGGAAAGGCAGGACAAGTACCTGTGTAGTTTACATGTCCTGGTAGTGTAAGACTCCTAAATTAGTTTTTACACTACTGTGAGGCCTGCTCCCTTCATAGGCAACATCTGCATTTTGAATGGGTCTTCCTGGGCTGGGAGGGTGGAGGGCCTGCTCTCACACAATGGACTGCCACACCCCCTACTGGGACCCTGGCAGACAGGATTGAACTGAAAGGGGACCTGGTGCACTTCCTAGCCACTCTTTGAAGTCTCCCCCACTTCAAAGGCACATTTGGGTATAAAACAGGGCCTCTGCCCTACATCATCAGACACTTGCTGGAGAAGAAACCAGAACCTACATCCTGCCAAGAAGAACTGCCTGGCTGCCTAAAGGACTCACCTGACTGCTTTCTACAAAGGACTGCTGCCTTGCTGTTGCCCTGCTGCCTTGCTGAACTCTTGCCTTGCTGCTGAAGTGCTCTCCAAGGGCTTGGATAGAGCTTGCCTCCTGTTCCCTGAAGTCTCAGAACCAAAAAGACTTCTCTTTTTCATTTGGACGCCTTGTGCGCTGAAAAATTCGACACACAGCTTGCTCCGCAGTGAAAAATTCACCGCACGCCGATCCGGAAAGACGCCGCTCGACGCGACGCCTGCGGTGTGACCGGAACTTTGACGCACTGCCTCGCCTGGACAACACCGCCTGACTTCAGAAACAAAATCAACGCAACGCCTGCTGTGAGGGAGAAGATTCCACGCACAGCCCACCGGAACGACGCGCAGCTGGAAACCAAGCCTAGGATTCCATGCACAGACCCCGGGACATCTGGTAATCCCACGAACCACAGATGGAGACTGTCCGCGTGCCGGAAAACAACGCACGACTTCCCCGCGTGAAAAATAACGACGCAAGTCCGTGTGTAAAGGGGCGAAACCGACGCACACACCATTTTTCGACATATCTCCTCCTCTGCGGCCCTTTGCTGAGATTTTCCACTTTAAACCAGGTACTTTGTGCTTGAAAGAGACTTTGTTTGCTTTTTAAAGACTTAAGACACTTTATATAACTTTTCAGTGATATCTCTACAATTTCATATTGCATCTTTATTCGTTTTTGACCTGCAAATATCCAGATAAATATTATATATTTTTCTAAACACTGCGTGGTGTATTTTTGTGGTGCTATATTGTGTTATTGTATGATTTATTGCACAAATACTTTGCACATTGCCTTCTAAGTTAAGCCTCACTGCTCGTGCCAAGCTACCAGAGGGTGGGCACAGGATAATTTGGATTGTGTGTGACTTACCCTGACTAGAGTGAGGGTTCTTGCTTGGACAGATGGTAACCTGACTGCCAACCAAAAACCCCATTTCTAACATTGGTGATCAGCGGTTAGAATAGGACTTGTATTTTGCAGTGACATACAGTAGCTAAGTATTTCACTACCTACCCACAGTTGAAGGTCAACTTGATTTTTTTTTTTTTTTTTTCAAATTCGTTTTTCCTGACTGTAGGAAAGTCCTTTTTTTTTGCCTGATCACCCCCACTCTTTCTGGATAGGTACTGGTGGTTACTAACTCTTGGCTGTGCCCTGGGTACTGCTTACCAGTCCCAGGGCCAGTGCTCTGTGTAAGATGGATATGCAAATTAGGCTAATTATAATTGGCTAAGTTAACCTACCTATAAGTCCCTAGTATATGGTAGGGCATGTAGGTTTAGGGACCACAGCATAGGTGGTGCACACCTAGGTGCATTGCTGAGGTGCCCAGTGTCATTTTAAAAGCAAGCCTGCCTTGCTGGCTGCTTTTAAATTAAAGTTATATGCAAATTCGACTTTGGAATTAAAGGTACTTCCAAAGTCTTAAACTACCTTATTTTTACATATAAGTCACCCCTAAGGTGTGCCCTATGTGCCCCTAGGGCTTGGTGCCATGTAACTATAAGCAGGGACTTTATAAAAATAGATTTATAAGCCCTGGTGAGGTAAAAACAGCCAAATTCGTTTTTCCCTCATTGAAGTAAATGGCCTTCACAGGCTAGAATGGGCAGACTTTATTTTAAATTTTAAAGTCTCCTTAAATGTTACATACCAAGAATTTGGTATCAAATTGATTGTTATAATAAATCCCACAACTTCCAGTTGTTGGATTTAATATAACTAGTGCAGGTAAAAAGTTTAGACTTTACCTAAAAAGTTGCCAATTTCAGCTCTGCATTGTTTTTGCTGCTGTGCTCTGATTGGCCAGCCTGCAGCAGCTTCTGCCAGGCTACTTTAATGAGGTGTGAAGTGGCCTGGCTTCACACAAAGGAATGTGCTTGGGGGAGAGAATCTCCCCTCAGCAGATGGTGAGGCAGGAAGGGGGAGGGCTGCCAAACTGGTCTTCAAAGGCAGAGAAGGACATCTGGAGCACCCAACAACACCCCCACATCCTGCAACCCCAGACAGCTAGGTGCCCCCTTGATTAGATTAGGAGAGGGCAGGAGAGGGGTGTGTTTATGATTTTTAGCCACACCAGTGGGTGGGCTCAGCCAGATCTCTCCTCCAAAAATCAGATTCATCCATTTTGGATTTTTAGAGACTGTTGCCTTCTGGGATGGATTTTTGCCACACTTCCCAGGAAGTGGTCATCACAGGGGGACGACCCTGTCCCTGATTGGAGAACCAGGGCCCCCCTGCTTTTCACCCAGGAGCAAGGATAAAACTGGCAGACCTGCACCCACGCCTCAGATCCCCACCAAATTTCAAGAAGAAGGAACTACAAGGAGAAGAAGGACTGCCCTGCTGGACCCCTGGCCTGCACCTGGACCCTGCACTCAGAAAGACTGCACCAGCTGCACACTTGGGCTTCACCACAAGAAGGACTTTGCCTGGCTTCCACTGGTTCAAGGAGGGACTCCCTGTTTGCTACAGGTGAAAAATTGCTATCCAGAGTCCCCTGCACCAACTCCTGAAAAAGTGACCAGCTGACCACTGTCCAGTGGCCAAAAAGGAGTTTGCGCCAGGTGTATTCTGGGAGTTGAAGTCTGCACTTCCCAAGGACCATCACAGAACTTCTGGACCCTTGGGGTGAGCTGTGGACCCCAAAAGAACCTTAAAAGAACATCTGGGTGAAGCCCCAGAAGTTTGGAAAAGATTGGAGAATTTTTGAAAAAAAGCTCCATAAAGTGACCGACCCGCCGCGGAAATTCTAGCCGGCTTGCCTCAACCGCGACCCGGCCTGACTTCGTGGTTCGTCCCGGTAAAGAAAAACATCCAAAAAAGAGACTAAGTCCGAACGTAAAAAGTTGACCGGGACCTTCCAGCCATCGTATCCGAGAAGGGCTCCACGGACGTCGGATCAAGATCCAGGTTTACCCCGGTCGAAGGATTTTCATCTGGAAAAAACGACTAAGTCCGAAGGTAAAAATCACCACCGAGGAAACCGACTTCGCGTATCCGGACAAGGGCTCCAGGAGGTCGGATCCAACTGGTAGGTTCGTCCCGGGGAAGAAAAACATCAAAAAAGAGACTAAGTCAGAAGGTAACTTTTTAACCGAGGCCTCCCGCGACTTGTAGCCGAGCAGGGCTCCATCGCGGTCGGCCTGAAAGTTTGACTTTGCCCCGGTCCTGGTGCAACCAGATGACCCGATTGGCGCTTTTTGTTTCTAAGCGCTAGAAAATAATAATACTTTAAAAATTCATATCTCCGGTTCCCCTGAACCGATTTTAATCGATTTTGTGTCATTTTAAAGATAAAAATATAAGCTATTTTTATAAATTGGTTTTGGATTTTTAAACTGTTTCCTGTGTTTTATTTAATTACTGTTGTGTGATATTTGAATGCTTTACACTTTGTCTCCTAAGTTAAGCCTTGACGCTCGATGCCAAGCTACCAAGGGTAGAGCTGGGATTAATTTACTGAGACCTAACTGTACTTATGTGGAGGTTTGTGGCTTGTTGCTAGGTGTAGGTACCCACCTGCCCTACCAATAACCCATTTTCCAACACTGACAATTTTCAAAAACTAAATCCTCACTCAACATGTCTCTGGCTGGGTCTCAAGTGGGAGATTTTGACCTAGCCCTGTTGGATACATATACTGTCAAACAGCTAAAAGGGTTCTGCAGGGTGATGAGAGTACCCACCCAAGGGGCCTCCAAAAAGGAGGACTTTCAAGTGGCGCTGAGGGCCTGGGCAGAAGCCCATTTAGAGGAGGATGATGAGGAAGAGGAGCCAGAAAATGGCCCCTCAGAGGATTTGTTGCTATCAGTGGGTGATGTTACCACTGCAATTGTGCCCCCTTGCAGACCAGGGAGCAGTGTCTCTGTGCAAAGCCTGACCACAGAGGAAAGGAGAGAAGAAAGGGAGTTCCAATTGCAAATGGCAAGACTGAAAATTGAGGCCCAACAGGAGGAAAGAAGGGCAGAGAGAGAAGCCAAGCAAGCGGAGGCTGAAAGAGCAGCCAAACAGATTGAAGCTGAAAGAGCTGAAGCTGCAGTTTAGAGAGCCTTGGCTGAAAATAAACTTTTTTTGGCTCATGAACTGAGTCTCAAGGAGCTGGATCTCAAGGCAAAGCAGTCTGAATCCAGCAGTAATGGTGGCAGCATACAGACAGGACCTGCTGGAGAAAAGAAGGTTTGTATGCCCAAAAATGTGGTGCCCAGTTTTGTGGTGGGAGATGACATAGATACATGGTTATCTGCTTATGAAGTTGCACTAGCTTATGAGGTTCCTGAAGGGCAATGGGGTACAGCTATGTGGAGTTATGTACCAGTATTGGGGAGGGACACACTTCTTACACTGGATCCTAAGGATAGAAACACATACCCACTTCAGAAAGCCATTTTACTTGCCAAGTTTGGGCTGACCCCTGAAAGATACTGTCAGAGGTTCAGGGACAGCACCAAACTATCCACACAAACATGGGTAGATTTCTTTGACTTTTCCAGTAAGGCACTGAATGGATGGGTGCGGGGCTGCAAAGTAGATGATTACACAGGATTATATAATTTGATTCTGAGAGAGCATATGCTCGGTATTTGTTTTACAGAGTTGCGCCAGCACCTAGTAGACAGTAAGCTGACTGATCCCAGGAAGCTTGCTGAGGAGTCGGACCTCTGGACTAGTACCAGAGTGTCCAAGAAGGTATCTGGGGGGGACACCCAAAAAGGTGGTCAGGGTTCCCATCAGAAGAAAGAGGGGAAGAAAAACTTAAAAACAAGGAGTTCTCAAAAGGCCCCCAAAATAGTTCCCAATGGAGTAATGGTAACCAGTCCCGGTCTGATTCTCAAAAGAAAGGTTTCACTGACCATAAGACAGGGAGGGTTGTACACCACTGTTCACAGTGCAATAAGTATGGGCACTCTGAGGGCGACTCCAAGTGTCCCAAGAGGGCACAGCCCCCCCAAGGAGGGCAGACACCTGGGTTGGCTAGCGTAGTGCTCGGGGAGGAGATGGTCCCAGACAGTTTTGTGGTGCAGACAGAGGTAACCCTAGTGTCCCTGGGGGATGCAGAGATGGTGCCAAAAGCCCACATGCCTGCCAATACTTCCAAGTATAGACAGTGGGTCACCATCAATGGGCAAAGGGTGGAGGCTCTGCGTGACACAGGAGCCAGCATGACTACTGTCAAGGGTCAGCTGGTGTCAGCAGAGCAGGTCATCCCCAATACATTTCACCAGGTCATAGTCGCTGACAATCGTGAGAGCCACATACCGGTAGCTCTGGTTCCCTTTGAGTGGGGGGGGGGTCTCTGGTACTCTGAAAGTAGCTGTGAGTCCTGCCATGCCTGTAGATTGTCTGTTAGGCAACGACCTTGAGCACACTACCTGGAAGGAGGTAGAGCTAAGGTCTTACTTGGAAATGATAGGATTGCCTGAGTGGGTCTGCATGACCACACGGTCCATGGCTGACGAGAGGGAAGTCAAGGGCATCTGGAGCCTGCAACAATGGCCCAGACAACTGCCAAGAGGAGGGAAAGGGGCGCGGGAAACCGGCCCCAGAAGTTCCTGCAGTGATTGACGGGGTTCCTGAGGAGGAGGCCCCCGAGCCAACTGGGGAAGACATTGCCACCCTAGGTGATCTACCTGAGCTTGCTGGCTGGCAAGTTGAGGGTGGACCCACCAGGGAGGAATTCTGCAAGGCGCAGAAAGAATGTCCCACTCTAGAGGGCATGAGGAAGCAAGCCTCAGCCCAGGCAGCAGGTGAAGCCTCTGGCGATCACCACATATATTGGGAGAATGATCTCCTCTACAGTGAGCCTAAGGTTCCGGCCATTGGGGCAGCGCGTGCGCTGGTGGTCCCCCAGTGTTACCGAACCTTCCTACTGGGTCTGGCTCACGACATTCCCCTGGCAGGACATTTGGGGCAAGACAAAAACTTTGACAGGCTTGTCACCCACTTTTATTGGCCCAGAATAAGGACAAACTCAGATACATTCTGTAGATCTTGTCCTACCTGCCAGGCCAGTGGTAAAACAGGAAAAAGTGTTAAGACCCCCCTGATTCCACTTCCTGTCATTGGCACCCTCTTTGAAAGGGTGGGCATCGACATTGTTGGTCCATTGGACCCCAAAACTGTCCTAGGCAACAGGTTCATCCTGGTTTTGGTGGACCATACCACCCGTTACCCAGAGGCAATCCCTCTGAGGACCGTAACTGCACCGGTGGTGGCCAGAACTCTGATGGGGATATTTACCCGTGTGGTATTCCCAAAGGAGATAGTGTCTGACAGAGGCACTAACTTCATGTCTGAATGCATGAAGTCTATGTGGGATGCGTGTGGTGTAACCTACAAGTTCACCACACCCTATCACCCCCAATCTAATGGTCTTGTGGAGAGATTCAACAAGACCTTGAAAGGCATGATTGGTGGCCTCCCTGAGGCCCTGAGGCGTAAGTGGGACGTCCTCTTACTATGCCTTCTCTTTGCTTACAGAGAGGTACCCCAGAAGGGGGTAGGGTTCAGTTCCTTTGAGCTTCTCTATGGGTACCCTGTCAGGGGACCCTTAAGCATTGTCAAGGAGGGGTTGGAGAAAGCTCCGAAGGCACCCCCTCAGGATGTGGTCAGCTACATGTTGGCCCTCCGCAACCAGATGAACTGCTTCTGGAAAGAGGCCAAAAGTAACCTTGAGGCCAGTCAAGAGGTAATGAAACGCTGGTATGACCAGAAGGCCACCCTGGTAGAGTTTCAACCTGGAGACAAAGTGTGGGTAATGGAGCCAGTAGAGCCTAGAGCTCTCCAGGACCGCTGGTCTGGCCCATTTGAAGTAAAGGAGCGGAAAGGGGAGGCCACTTACCTAGTGGACCTCCAATCCCCTAGGAACCCCCCTAAGGGTGCTCTATGTCAACCGACTGAAGCCTCATTTTGAGAGGTCTGAGATCAACATGCTTCTGGTCACAGATGAAGGAATGGAAGAGGAGAGTGAACCTCTCCCCGACCTCCAATCTGCCCAAGAAGGTGATGGGTAAGTAAGAGGTGTCATTCTCTCTGACTCCCTGACTCTAACCCAGAGAGGAGACTGCTATGAGCTGTTGGAGCAGTTCTCCCCACTGTTCTCCCTTACTCCTGGACTGACCCACCTCTGTGTTCATGAGATTGACACAGGTGACAGTCTCCCTGTGAAGAACAAAATGTACAGGTTATCGGATAAGGTGAAGGCCAGCATCAAGGAGGAGGTCTCCAAGATGTTAGCTTTAAGTATTATTGAGAAATCCAGTAGTCCCTGGGCCAGCCCTGTGGTGTTGGTCCCTAAGGCTACTGCCCCAGGTGCGAAGCCAGAACTCAGGTTCTGTGTGGAGTACCGGGGTCTCAACTCAGTCACACGGACTGATGCTCACCCCATCCCCAGAGCTGATGAGCTCGTTGACAGACTAGGCGCTGCCAAGTTCCTGAGTACGTTTGATCTTACCTCAGGGTACTGGCAGATCGCCCTGACTGAGGAGGCTAAAGAGAGATCCGCATTTTCCACACCTGATGGCCATTACCAGTTCCGGGTGATGCCATTTGGGTTGAAAAATGCCCCCGCTACCTTCCAACGGTTGGTTAACGGGGTCCTAGCTGGCAAGGATGCCTTCTGTGCAGCCTACCTGGATGACATAGCTGTCTACAGTTCCAGCTGGGAGGAACACCTGCTCCACCTCAAGGAGGTGCTTCAGGCCCTGCAACAGGCAGGCCTGACCATGAAGGCTAGTAAGTGCCAGATTGGGCAGGTTTCCGTGGTGTAATTGGGACATCTAGTGGGTGATGGCAAGGTGCAGCCACTCCAGGCTAAGATTGAAACTATCAAGGCCTGGCAACCACCTAGAACACAGACTGAGGTGAGAGCCTTTTTAGGCCTCACTGGATACTACCGCAGATTTGTCAAGGGCTATGGTACCATTGTGTCACCCTTGACAGAACGCACTTTCAAGAAATAACCTAGGTTTGTGAATTGGACAGAGGCTTGTCAGAAAGCCTTTGGCTCTCTGAAGGAAGCCATGTGCACGGCCCGTGCTCAAGGCCCCTGACTACTCCAAGGAATTTATCGTGCAGACAGACGCTTCAGAGCATGGCGTAGGGGCGTTCCTAGAACAGCTAAATGTGGAGGGCCTAGACCAACCAGTAGTCTTTACTAGCAGAAGGCTATTACCACGAGAACAGAGGTGGAGTGCTATTGAGAGAGAAGCTTTTGCTGTGGTCTGGACACTAATGAAGCTGAGCCCATACTTGTTTGGACTCAGCTTCCGGCTTCAGACAGACTACAGGCCCCTCAGATTGCTCATGCAGATGAGGGGTGAAAATCCTAAACTCTTAAGGTGGTCCATTTCCCTACAGGGGATGGACTTTACGGTGGAGCATCGCCCAGGGGTTGACCACGCCAATGCTGATGGTCTCTCCAGATACTTCTGCCTTAGCGATGAGAGCTCCCAGGAGGTTGGGTAGCTCTCCCCACTTTCAGCTGGGGGGGACACATGTTAGACCTGACAGCCTTAGGGTGGTCACCCCTAACTTTTTGCCTGCCTCCCTCCACTTTTTGGACACTAATTATGCTGGCTTTTAGACTGTGCGCACTTTATCACTGCTAACCAGTGCTAAAGTGCATATGCTCTCTCCCTTTAAACATGGTAACCTTGGATCATACCTGATTGGACTATTTAATTTACTTATAAGTCCCTAGTAATGTGCACTCTATGTGCCTAGGGCCTGTAGATTAAATGCTAGTAGTGGGCCTACAGCACTGATTGTGCCACCCACTTAAGTAGCCCCTTTACCTTGTCTCAGGCCTGCCATTGCAAGACCTGTGTGTGCAGTTTCACTGTCACCTCGACTTGCGATTTAAAAGTACTTGCCAAGCCTAAACCTCCCCTTTATCCACATATAAGTCACCTCTAATGTGTGCCCTAGGTAACCCCTAGAGCAGGGTTCTGTGTGGGGGAAAGGCAGGACATGTACCTGTGTACTTTACATGTCCTGGTAGTGTAAGACTCCTAAATTAGTTTTTACACTACTGTGAGGCCTGCTCCCTTCATAGGCTATCATTGGGGCTGCCCTCATACAGTATTGAAGTGGTAGCTGCTGATCTGAAAGGAGTAGGAAAGTCATATTTAGTATGGCCAGAATGGTAATACCAAATCCTGCTGACTGGTGAAGTTGGATTTAATATTACTATTCTAGAAATGGCACTTTTAGAAGGTGAGCATTTCTTTGCACTTAAATCTTTCTGTGCCTTACAATCCACGTCTGGCTGGGCTTAGTTGACAGCTCCTTGTGCATTCACTCAGACACACCCCAAACACAGGGTACTCAGCCTCACTTGCATACATCTGCATTTTGAATGGGTCTTCCTGGGCTGGGAGGGTGGAGGGCCTGCTCTCACACAATGGACTGCCACACCCCCTACTGGGACCCTGGCAGACAGGATTGTACTGAAAGGGGACCTGGTGCACTTCTTAACCACTTGTTGAAGTCTCCCCCACTTCAAAGGCACATTTGGGTATAAAACAGGGCCTCTGCCCTACCTCATCAGACACATGCTAGAGAAGAAACCTGAACCAGAACCTGCATCCTGCCGAGAAGAACTGCCTGGCTGCCTAAAGGACTCACCTGACTGCTTTCTACAAAGGACTGCTGCCTTGCTGTTGCCCTGCTGCCTTGCTGAACTCTTGCCTTGCTGCTGCAGTGCTCTCCAAGGGCTTGGATAGAGCTTGCCTCCTGTTCCCTGAAGTCTCAGGACCAAAAAGACTTCTCTTTTTAATTTGGATGCCTTGTGCGCTGAAAAATTAGACGCACAGCTTGCTCCGCGGTGAAAAATTCACTGCACGCTGATCCGGAAAGATGCCGCTTGACGCAACGCCTGCGGTGTGACCGGACCTTTGACGCACGGCCTCGCCTGGACAACGCCGCCCGACTTCAGAAAGAAAATCGACGAGACGCCTGCCGTGAGGGAGAAGATTCCACACACAGCCCACCAGAACAACGCGCAGCAGGAAACCAAGCCTAGGATTCCACGCACAGACCCCGGGACATCTGGTAATCCCGCGAACCACAGAAGGAGACTGTCCACGCGCCGGAAAATTACGCACGACTTCCCCGTGTGAAAAATAACGACACAATTCCGTGTGTGAAGGGGCGAAACCGACGCACACACCATTTTTCCACGTATCTCCTCCTCTGCGGCCCTTTGCAGAGATTTTCCACTTTAGGCCAGGTACTTTGTGCTTGAAAGAGACTTTGTTTGCTTTTTTAAGACTTTAATCACTTTATATCACTTTTCAGTGATATCTCTACAATTTCATATTGCATCTTTATTCGTTTTGACCTGCAAATATCCAGCTAAATATTATATATTTTTATAAACACTGTGGTGTATTTTTGTGGTGC
The DNA here is from genome assembly GCF_031143425.1 of Pleurodeles waltl. Taxonomy (NCBI): domain Eukaryota; kingdom Metazoa; phylum Chordata; class Amphibia; order Caudata; family Salamandridae; genus Pleurodeles; species Pleurodeles waltl. Next base: position 362,724,448 of record NC_090448.1, on the reverse strand, counting down.
TATATTGTGTTATTGTATGATTCATTGCACAAATACTTTACACATTGCCTTCTAAGTTAAGCCTGACTGCTCGTGCCAAGCTACCAGAGGGTGGGCACAGGATAATTTGGATTGTGTGTGACTTACCCTGACTAGAGTGAGGGTTCTTGCTTGAACAGAGGGTAACCTGACTGCCAACCAAAAACCCCATTTCTAACAGTGGGATTCAGATAATGGTGGAGAGAAATGAAACTAAAGTATGATATCTTCTATAGGTACATGCATTGGGCTACATATACAGGGGAAGCGCTGTTTGTGGCAGCAGGAGGCAGCATCCATTTCATTCATGGCAGGAGCCCTTTAAACTTTCAGTAGCGCTCCCGCCTCGCGGGAAGCGCTGTTTGTGGCGGCAGGAGGCGGCATCCATTTCATTCAGGGCAGGAGCCCTTTAAACTTTCAGTAGCGCTCCCGCCTCGCGGGAAGCGCTGTTTGAGGCGGCAGGAGGCGGCATCCATTTCATTCAGGGCAGGAGCCCTTTAAACTTTCAGTAGCGCTCCAGCATCGCGGGAAGCGCTGTTTGAGGCGGCAGGAGGCAGCATCCATTTCATTCATGGCAGGAGCCCTTTAAACTTTCAGTAGCGCTCCCGCCTTGCGGGACGCGCGCAGGTGACGCCCGGGCAAAGCCCGGGCCCAGGGCGGGCCCGCCATCGTCCGAAAGAGGCTGGGCTGGGCCACCCCTCTTTCGTTTACAGTAAGGAGTGACTGCCCAAATCCATTTTAATTACCTGATACATATTTTGGAGTCTCTTTTTGCTTCTAGTGGACTTTTAAAAGCCTATTTAGTACCATCTTGTTTGTTGCCACGCTGCTGCATTGTTCTCAGTATTGTGAATATGGGCAGGAAAAAAGGAGCCCTATCTGGGCCTCAGGGAGGGGGTGCGGCAGTAGCAGACAGAGCTATGGCACCACCATATTAGACTCCTTTCTTGCAAGAGCCGTTGGGGTTGTTACAAAAGAAATTGATTTGGCAGAGAGGAGGTTATCCATGCAATTGGAAGATTGGCACCAGGCCCCAACAGAAAATGGCCCTCGTGAGGCCGCGGCTGTGGAGGTGGACTATCTGGGGATAGGGCAAGGTGCTGGTATGGCTGATGCTGAGCCTGTTCAGGCTGAGCCAACAGAGTCAACAGAGGATCTGGGGTCCCATGGCCCCTCTAGAAGAAGTAAAAGACTTCTATTGTCTTCTCCCCCAGCCTGTCCTGTGGAAAATTGTAGCCCTCCCCCGAGGAAAAGAAAAGCCTTAAAAAAACTGATACCAAAGACTAAAACACCTCTCCTGGAGCTCCCTAAGGGTGGGAGCAGTGATTTTTCACCTTGTCAGCACTTGGGGCACGACACAACTAATATACTGACTAAATTTCGGGAGAATATTCAGGAGCTTTTATCTCCTGTGGTGGCGAAATTGTCTGCCATAGAAAAAACAGTATCCCTGATTTGTGCGCAAGGAGGTCAAGGAAGCCAGGGTGTTGGTAGAAGTGGGGCTTTGACGAGGCATCCCTGTGCCAATAAGGAGTTGTCCTTCCCAAAGGTAGCCGCAGGACTCTTGGGGCCCATGGAAAAATCATCTCACCTTTTGGTGAATCCGCTCAATAATGAGGGTCAGGGTGCCTGTGCTGAAACTGCTTCGACTGTACCAACCCCTTTATCGAGGTCAGAGAGGCCAGTCTATATGTCTAGCTGCAGTAGGCAGCCTGATACGGACTCTGTGGCAGCTGGGGGGGTGGCCAACTGCTGTCTGGAAATGACAATCTGAACCAGCCAACGGCCAGGCCTTCCCCGGCTTGTTTGGATCTCCCCCCTGCATGTGCCCCCTATGTGGTAGTGCTGACGAATGTGCCTGCTCTTGTTTATGGGACAACTGAGTCTACAAACCAACTCATAAATAAGGTTGGACATTGGCTGAGCAAAAATTGTGATTTTTCATGTAAGGACCTCAAGGATATCCTGTTTGCCAGAAGAATTGGGTGGGTCGGTCCTAAAAATAAGATGGGGAAGGGTGACTGTATTATTATAAATGTCAGATATCCCGCCCTGACTAAAAGGCTTCTCTCTAGCCATTGCTCTCCGGTCCCTAGTGCAGGTTCTTTGGGTATGGTTCCCTTGGGCTATTTCTATGATCACATGCAAGCGTGTACTGGGGTCTCTTCTGGATCTGGTAGGAACCCCCACCTGGGTCAATTCAGCCTGCATGCACATAGTAGAAGAACCAACAGCAACCTATCCCTGGAAGGGGTGGATTGACAATGCGCCAAGGCACTGGCTATACAAGAAGAGGTACCCCCACAGTGTAATCTTATCTCATGGAATATTGCTGGCTATGACACTAAGCTATCTGATCAAGCATGGGTTGGGTGTGTGGCTAACTATGATGTTATCATGCTTCAGGAAACTTGGTCGGCGGGACTGGCTGTGTGGGATGGGTATGACAGATATGCAATTCCAGCTGTACAGTCTCTTGGTGGTCGTTCGAAAGGTGGCCTGGTTACTCTAATTCGCTTCTCTAAGATAGTGGGTGCTTTCCAAATTAACTGTAACCATCAAGGTATATTGCTGGTATGGGTACTCTTCTCCAATCATTTTAATGTATTATTGGTCAACTTTTATAATGCTGTGTGGGATATGGGGTGCCAAATTGGGGCACTGTTCTCCATTCTTAAGATTATGCAATATAGAATGGAGAAGGTGGGATTGGAATTTCGTGCCATCATCTCTGGGGACTTTAATGCCAAGTTGGGCCGGTCCAGCACTGTGGTTAATCCCTTCATCCGTGACTGCGAGGTCTATTCAGCGCTGGGTCCACAGGACTCCAGAGGCAGAGATCTACTAAAGGAACTCGGGGAGATGGGCCTCTTGAATTTCTATGATATTGAAGCAGTAGGCACTCACCAACTTCCAACCTTTGTCGGAAGAGGGTCTGGATCCACCATCGACTATATTTTTGTGTCCCCTCCTATGAGAGACTTGGTGATTGGGGGTAAAGTGTTAGGCGAATGCTTTAGCGATCATAATCCCCTTATATTGTTCTTTAAACTCCCTGGGGCGTTTCGCTCACTAGGACGAGGCAGGCCTGTAACGGTGGTGACAAAGGACCAGGGTAGGCGGCTTGGGTGGAAGCAAGTAGACCACCAAAAAGTTGTGGGAAGGGTGGTGGGGGATAACCTACATCTATTTATGGAAATACTCCTGACAGAAGCGCCAAATCCCATGACTGTTATAGATGCGATAACAGTAGTATATGCAGCAGTCAGAGACTGTCTCTTTGTAGTAGGCAACCACCCTAATAAACGTAAATGTGGCTGGTACGACAAAGCCTGCTATGATGCAAGGGCAAATTTAAAGATGGCTACCAAGACCCACCCTAGAGATTGGGTTCTCGTAAAAGAAGCGAAAATAAGGTATAAAAGGACCCTAAGGGATAGTAAGCTAAAATATAAAGATAAAGCCTGGGAAGAGTTAGAGCGTGCTACAGCTTTGAAAGACCCCGGCCTGTTTTGGAAGGTGGTGAATAGAGGTTCCTTTGAAACTGAAACCTCTGAGGGCCTTGGATGTAATATAGCCCCGGAGGCCTGGGTAACTCATTTCTGTAATATATTTGAGGGTACCCCCCTAAGTAATACACGGGAGAGTGTGTATGATGTGGTTCCTAACCTAGCAATCAGATTCTCACTACAGGAGGTTATTGATGCGATACAGAGTTGTGCGCATAATAAAGCTCCGGGCCCGGACTCGATCCCGATGGATCTGTATAAAGCTAACCCTCAGTTATGGGCACCCATTCTCCTAAATGTTCTCAATCCAGCCGTAACTGTGGGCATCCCTGCCTCTTGGAGATTGGCATGCATAGTCCCAGTTTTTAAAAAGGGTGATCGTAATGATCCTAAATCTTATCGCCCTATTTCACTGTTGGATTCCTCTGTGAAGATTCTGGGATGGATTATCCTAGGGCGTCTGGAGGCCTGGATGATAGGAAATGATATTTTAAGTCGGGAACAGTATGGCTTCAGGGAAGGCCTCGGTACGCAAGAACAGTGTCTCAATTTACTGATGATAATCAACAAATACACGCAGGCCAGGAAAGGTACCCTTTATCTTGCTTTTATGGACCTCAGCTGTGCTTTTGATAAAGTGAACCGGTCCTTATTATGGGAGAGGCTAATTCAGTTAGGGTTGGACCCTATTATTGTAGAGCTTCTCCGATATCTCCATGCAGGGACAGTAGCAAATGTGAGGGTGGGCCCAAATGGGGAATGTTCGGAGGCATTCAAGCTTTCAAGGGGTGTGCGCCAGGGGTGTGTCTTGGCCCCTACCTTGTTCCTTCTATATACCAATGGACTGAAAGATTTTCTGATGGAACACTGCAGGGATGTCCCGAAGGTGAAGGGTATTGATATCCCTGTGCTGACATACGCGGATGACGCGGTCCTTATGGCCTGCACGATGAATGGTCTCCGAGAATTAGTTAGAGCTTATGTCGTCTTTATGTCAGCCGTGGGACTGGAGGTCAATTTTAAGAAGTCTCACTTTATGGTTTGTGGTAAACCTATGAGTAGGGTAGGGGAGCTAAGGGTGGAGGATCAAGTTATTAGCAGAGTCCACGAGTTCCCATACTTAGGGGTCATTTTTGATGAGAAAGGATCTTGGAAACCCTGTATTGCTAGAAGGATTGTGCTTTTTCATGCAACTGTTGGTGCAACCTTTGACTTTGCGGTTAGGGTAGGTAGCAAACCGATCAAACCCCTGCTTGAAATCTATAGGCGGAAATGCCTACCTGCCCTTCTGTATGGTTCAGCAGTTTGGGGGTTTAGGGATACCCGAGCCCTTATGGTGGAAGAAAATCGTTTCTGTAGAAGGCTTCTGGGTGTTGGTCAAAATATTTCTGGATTTTGCCTCCACCTGGAACTGGACCTTGAGTATGTACAGGACACTACCCAGCTGGCTCCCCTTTTGTTATGGATTTCAGTTTGGAGTAACGAACATGCCTCCCTTAATAGGGATATCCTAAGGGATTGTTTGGCCTGCGACCATGTAAAACATATTCCCTGGCTGTCGCACATAAGGAAGATAGCACATGACCTGGGGCAGCCTGAATTGTTTGATTATCCCGAAGACCTGACTAGCTACGATAAGAAATGGGTTAAGGATAACTTTCAGAGAATCCAGGAGACCAAGAGGGAGGGGGAGGCTCTAAGGAAAAAATCCATCAGGGAATTTACTATGCTAAAGATGTGGGTGGGTCCTGAGCAATATCTTTTAGAAATCAAGGATGTGAGGGAAAGGTCTCTCATAACTCGATTTCGCTTGGGGATCATTAGAAGTAATTTGTGCTTCCCCCTAGGTCAGTATGGGGAGAAATGTATTAGACCCTGCACCTGTGATGGGGTATGCCATCAGACTTTGATCCATTTTACACTATTCTGTGTCTTTTATGCACCATTTAGAACCCGATTCCTACTACCGCTCCTTAGGCCCAAGGGTTTTGTGCAACACCGTCCTGCTTTCATGTGGCTGCAAATGGCCTCAGATGTACTGGTATGGAAGGGCCTGGGATCATTCCTGAAGGGAGCTACCACTTGGCGCAAAAAAATAGAATGTTTAGAATGATCTCATTTATTTTTCTTCAGTTTTTATGAATGAGGTTTTTATCTTTTGTTTTTTATTTTACTTTTTTATATATATTTATATGTACATGTTTTTATGATGGGTGCTTTTATTATACATGGTTTTTATTGGTATTCTTATAATGTTTTGTTGATTATGTGTTGTAATGGATGAATTCTTTTATACCGAATAAAGCTTCATACAGGGATACATATACTTATGTATATATGTGTGTATATATATATATATATATATATATATACATTTATTATTATTTTTTTCAACATGTAAAGTTCAGGTCCTGGTCCTCTCCCTACCAGCAGCCAGCTTGTGTTTATTAGACACTGCTCCCCTTGCACATGGCTATTATTGTGAAAGCTCCCAAAACAGTGACTGTGGCATGTTTCATCTTAAAAGAAGCCATTAATAAAAACATTGGTTTGAGATTCCTTAAGTGATGAAAGAAGATCTTGATAAAAGCATACCAGAATGGAGACAAAACCACCTATGTGTAGCCTGCTCAAAAAGTGAATATTGGATACATGAAATGGACAAAGAGGGGTGGGGGAAGCCATGGATGGCTATAAGGAGGTAGCAACACAGATGGTGTTTGGGGGACTAGCACATAAAGGAGAAAGCTGGAAATCACATGTGCTCTCATGGCATGCTTAACCAGAAAGAAAAAAGGAGCTCCCTAAAAGTGTCCAGTGGATAGATGCAAGTCAGCCAAGCAAAAGAATGGTAAAGAGGACATACTTCAAGGGAGGAACCATCACAAGATGGGTCAAGGAAAGCCATCAAATAAGAAGCAAGCAAATAAGAGTGACAATACAGCCAACCAATTGTAAGTAATGTATGGGTTATAATCCCACTGTTAGTTCACAGTAGGTCTTTCCTAACCAGACGGGTTACGCTGTCTGGTAGCCAAGACCTCAAACCGGGTCTGTAGGATGATCAGAGACCCAGCAGCCTTGAAATATGTCTTTGGGATAGCACTTTCAGTTCTACAAAATTACAACTTTTCAAATGTTTTGTAGACCACTTGGGGAATTTTACATTTTCATCAACATATTTGAGAAATGGAATTAGAATTGTAAGTAAGCCTCCTGGACTATTTGAGGAGAGTTGCACTTTCCCCAAATATTCTCCCACTCAAGTGAAAATAATTCACTTGTCCCCCCAGTGTCCTCCATTCCCATTGCTCTCCTGAATGCACAACTTACTTTCTTTTTTTATAAATAACATGTGATACAATTTCCCAATGTAATGATACTAAAGTCCACATCCTCAGAAAGATGAATGGTAGGGCATGGCTTGCTATGATTCAAACCTAGGACCTCCTAATCAGACCAGATGCCAGTAGTGAATGTTTTAGGTTACTAAGCTAACTTTCCGGGAAGGCAGGCACCTATGGTGCTGGGCAGGATGAGGACAAAAAGGAATGGTCACCAGGCTAAAGACTTTGTATGTCTTTGAGCTTGTGAGTGTAAAAGAAATGGGATGACCTCTGTCAGAACCCCTTTCAGATGTTAAAGGGGCAAGAAGGAGTTACTGGGTCCAACTCTGAGGGTTGAGGCCTTATACCTCTGACGTCCCGGGGCATAGCTTACTATGGGTTCTGAGCAACTGGTCCAAGTACTACGCCTTCAGCACCTAATTCTTAAGGACACACATGAAGGTCATGTTACCATTTTAGGAGTGGTGAGTACTATTTTTTAAGTTCTCAAGTTAGGATTGCACTGGTTGTTATCCTCTAACTGGGGCAGAAGCAATAGGCCGCTCTTTCTCTCATGCACCCCAATAGGACGAGCAAAATGAAGGCAAGAATTTACTTGTATTATAATATATGGGGAAATGCATTTTCGCACCAGTTGCCAATTGTCAGTCTTTTGTTTTGGTAGTTTCGTCGCTGCTGGCAAGGCAGTCCACAGCACTCCTCTTGTGGTGCAGTAAGTTTATCTGATCCCAACGGTAGGTCTTAGGTGGCTGCTTGGTTTCCAATGCTCACAGAGGTTCTATGATTGTATCCTGTAGCAGAGCCACAGCTCTTGCTCTTCACCGGGCCACCAACATCTAGGGTGGCTCACTTCGGGGAGCAAATGGGCAATGGTCTAATCAGTGCTGCAGCACTGATCTTCACAGCATTCCCCTCAGGCATAGGGGATCATCGACTTGAGATGGTAGGCAGGTTTGGTGGCAAGATCAGTGTGGAAGTACTGACCTTCACAGCACCCCCTCTGGCATATGGGGTCTCCATCTTTAGGCAGCACACAGGCAAAGGTCTGATTGGTGCGTCAGTACTGATCTTCAAGGCAGCCCCTTTGGCATACAGGGTCACTGACTTTAGGCGGCACAGGGGGAATGGCCTGGTTGGTGTGACAGTATTGATTTGGCCCATAAGCCTTACACTTTACTTCCAGGGTCCACTCAACAGAACCCCTACTGGCCCTTCCTCCTTCCAGACACTCTTTTCCTCTGGTCTTGGCAGGCAGGCAGTTACCGGTGCTCCAGGCTCCAGGACAAGTGGTCTTGATTCTCCTGGGTGATGTCCCCTCACCCAGCAGGAAGTCTAGCAGACCTTAGTCCCCAGTCCATGCAGAATTCTTACTGAGCTTCTCCACTTTGATGTACAGTGACAGTCTAACTGCTCAATAGTAGATTACTTGAGAGACTCAAGTTTCTTTTCTATAACCCATTTCCAGACACAGATGTGATTTAGGGTCTTTGTCTTTGAAATTTGCATGGTGGGTGTTAGCTCCTTTGATGTGCCCACTCCTCTGTCCTATGGCGTTTATCCAGCAAGCAGTCTCTTAATGAAGGAGCAACTCCAAGTTTGACAGCCCACTACACTGACCATGGGAGTGACTCGAGGATCACACCTGGACATCAGCCGCACTGATATATTCCTAACAAAAAGTACAAAGATACCAGCCATGCTCTGTTTGACTCCCCGTCTCTGCAGTGTTTCCCTTATCATCCCAATCTTCTTCCTGGGATGTGCTTAGGTCCCAATGACCAGTGACATTTCCATATTTAAAGAATCTATTTGTAGTGATGTAGCAGAAATGTTATTGCTACCTTTGATGTCACAGTAATCATATATACATGAAAAATCTTTGCATTTTGTTATTTGCAACACTAATAGATTAACCGTGAAGTGTTGCACTGGAAGTCTATATTAACATGCATTCACTGTAGCAATTTTAGATGATGTGATATATCCCTAAAACTTGAAGTATAATCATTTGTTTTGATTTCACATGTTTCTTTGTCATGATATTGAATAGTTTTCACTAAAAGAACAATTATTTTTTTAATTGAAATGTTTTAAATGTTACATGCAAATGTCGAAAATGCAGACCTCCATTATAGTTAATGGAATGTATTACCAGAATTATTTAATTTTAAAACTACTGTAGCATGTTTGCTGACAAAAATTATTAATGATGAATTTATAATTCTGAATGGTATATGTGCTTTAAGTAGCATAAATGAATTTGCCATTTTAATTCACTTTACTTAGCTTAAGGGAGGCCTGCAAGGCCCTGTTTTCTGACTGTGTAGAAAATTGGTTTGTCATTCTTGCTAACATGACTTTTCTTTTAGATTTCATTACCATGAAATGTTAGCTTGGAAATAGATGTACCCCAGTTTTACGCATAGTGAGCCTGAGAAAATAACCTTCAGCCCAGTACATTAAGGAACAGTGGAAGTGGACTACATACATTTGTTTATACCTGTTAGAAATGGGGTCTTTAGTTGACAGTCAGGTTACCCTCTGTTCAAGCAAGGACCCTCACTCTAGTCAGGGTAAAAGAGAATCACTCTCAGCTAACCCCTGCTTACCCCCTTGGTAGCTTGGCAGGTGTAAAGTATTTGTACCAACACACACAGTAACTTAATAAAATCACTACAAAATGGCACAACACCAGTTTAGAAAAATAGGAATTATTTATCTAAACAAAATAAGACCAAAACGACAAAAATCCGACATACACTAGTCAAGTTATGAATGTTTAAAGATTAAACTCAAAAATAGCGTTTAGAAACAAAAAATGCTTTGATGAGGTGTAAACCCGGTGTCGTGACGGAGTCGTTCCCAACAAGCCGACATCAGCGGCGCCAGACACGGAGTCGTGTAGACCCCCAAGTACAGTACCTTTGGTGAAGAGTGAAAACAAGTCGATGCGCGAAGTCAGGGATCGCTTCGTCTGTGCGAAATGTTGAATCCGTGCACTTCGAGCGGCGTCGGTCACGACGTGGTGCGGCGACTTCCACGGAGTCCCAGACTTTAGTGGGGCTGCAGCAGTGTCGGGCCTGCGAAGGTCGTCGCGTTCCAGCGAAAATGACGGAGTCGGTTTCAGGCAGCGTCACCGGATTCAGCAGCGACGTTGGACCGAAGTCGTCCGAAGTCGATTTCCTTGGATTTCCACCAGCTTTCCTTTCAAGGGCCCAGGGACTAGATAGGGCACAACTTGTCAGAGCAGGAGTCTCTCCAGAGACTCCAGGTGCTGGCAGAGAGACGTCTTTGCTGTCCCTGAGACTTCAAACAACAGGAGGCAAGCTCTAAATCAAGCCCTTGGAGATTTCTTCACAAGATGGAAGGCACACAAAGTCCAGTCTTTGCCCTCTTACTCTGGCAGAAGCAGCAACTGCAGGATAGCTCCACAAAGCACAGTCACAGGCCGGGCAGCTCTTCTTCCTCAGCTCTTCAGCTCTTCTCCAGGCAGAGGTTCCTCTTGTTTCCAGAAGTGTTCTAAAGTCTGTGGTTTTGGGTGCCCTTCGTATACCCAATTTCTCCTTTGAAGTAGGCCTACTTCAAAGTAAAGCCTCTTTTGAATGTGAAATCCTGCCTTGCCCAGGCCAGGCCCCAGACACTCACCAGGGGGTTGGAGGCGGCATTGTGTGAGGACAGGCACAGCCCTTTCTGGTGTAAGTGACCACTTCTCCCCTCCCTCCTAGCACAGATGGCTCATCAGGAAATACAGACTACACCCCAGCTCCTTTTGTGTCACTATCTAGTGTGAGGTGGAACCAGCCCAACTGTCAAACTGACCCAGACAGGGAATCCACAAACAGGCAGAGTCACAGAAATGGTATAAGCAAGAAAATGCTCACTTTCTAAAAGTGGCATTTTCAAATGCACAATCTTAAAATCAACTTTACTAAAAGATGTATTTTTAAATTGTGAGCTCAGAGACCCCAAACTCCACATGTCCATCCGCTCCCAAATGGAATCTACACTTAAATCAGATTTAAAGGTAGCCCCCATGGTAACCTATGAGAGGGACAGGGCTTGCAACAGCGAAAAACAAATTTTGCAATATTTCACTGTCAGGACATATAAAACACTTTACTATATATCCTACCTTAACCATACACTGCACACTGCCCTTGTGGCTACCTACGGCCTACCTTAGGGGTACCTTACATGTAAGAAAAGGGAAGGTTTAAGCCTGGCAGGTGGGTACACTTGCCAAGTCGAATTTACAGTTAAAACTGCACACACAGACACTGCAATGGCAGGTCTGAGACATGATTACAGAGCTACTTATGTGGGTGGCACAACCAGTGCTGCAGACCCACTAGTAGCATTTGATTTACAGGCCCTGGCACCTCTAGTGCACTTTACTAGGGACTTACTAGTAAACCAAATATGCCAATCATGGATAAACCACTTACATACAATTTACACAGAGAGCATATGCACTTTAGCACTGGTTAGCAGTGGTAAAGTGCTCAGAGTTCAAAAGCCAACAGCAACAGGTCAGAAAAAATAGGAGGCAGGAGGCAAAAAGATTGGGGATGACCCTGCATAAGCAAAAAAGTCTAACAATACCCATGCAGATGAGCTCCCCACTTTGCAGTTCCATGTCATGCATTGAACTTTAATTGGACAGTTAACTCTTCTGACTGATGTCATGCAGCTGATAGATGAGTCATCAGTCACTTTGGACTTTAATAGACAGTTCCCCATTTGGATCAACGGAATTTGTCTGCATTTTTCTTGCCTCTCCCTGTAGGAGCAGATTCCCTTGGTCTCTGAGAGGTACAGACCTCCATACCCTTACCCTTCATTACAATGGTTTGCAGAGACTTAGGGCCAGATTTACAAGGACCTTTCGTCCCTTAGTGCCACGCTAGCGTCATTTGTTTTACGCTAATGTGGCACTAAGGAGGACAGTCTCCTTTGGCATATTTACAAAGTGATGCAATGCTAATATTGTGCCATTTGGTGACCACTTGCACCACATTATACCTGCGCCAGGTATAATGTATGCAAGGGGGTTGTTCAGACGCAGGAAAGCCACAAAAATGGTGCTGTGAAATCTACAAGATTTCACTACGACATTTTTTCCATCATTTTTAATGCCTGCTCGGGGCAGGCGTTAAAGTGGCAGGCCCAGTAGCCTATGAGCCTCTCTAGTGCTCTGTTGCACTAGCGCCATCATTTATGGCACGAATACTGCAAAGCCCCACAATAGCATCACAAATTATGACTCAGTTGTGGAAATGAGCGTCATGGTGCGCTGTAATGTGAATATGGCGCAACCATGTTGTCGGTAGGTAGGCAGGGGCGGCACAAGAAAAGTGGCGCCGGGATGATGTCCCACTTTCTTGTAGATAGCCCTTAGAGTTTTCCCCTTGACCAAAGAAGAAAATGCATGACCAAGCTTTTGATATGCTGACACCCTCTCTCTTTACCTAACTTTTTGTCAACTTTGGTAGCCACCTTTTGCCCTAGATGCCGTTTTCCAAATTATTTTTCTCATTTAGTTTTTTACTTTTGTCCTCATGTGTTTAAGTCCAGCACATGCCAATTTGAAATTTGCAAATTTGTAGGAATTTCCCTTGCCCTAGCTAGCTGAACCTAGATGATTTTTAAATTGCCTTCATGCTTAAAACAACTGAACAGCCCCTGTTTCACAAATCAGACTATTCTTTTGATGTTTTGTATTGCCATTGTTGAGTTTTTAGTTCTTTTGTTGTTTTGTAAATCTTTTTCATGGGCTTGGTCAACCCACGGTGATTCTGTATCTTTATAATCATGTTTTGATAATTATTTACATAAATTTGAGCCTGAGACTTAACTTTATTTTAAACTGGGGTTTTCCTTGTATGGCCAAATGGGTCATACTATTAATTTGAATTGTGATGTTTAAAGTTGTGAAATGCCTATTTCTCCAACCTTTCATGCTAGGTGAAACTTAAAACTTAGTTTAAAACTTAGGCGGTCATTCTGACCGCCGCCGCCTGCCATGCGGTCACCGCCATTTGGCCGCTCCGTGGTCAAAAGACCGCGGAGGCCATTCTGGCTTTCCCGCTGGGCCGGCGGGCGCCCGCCAAAGGAGCGCCCGCCGGCCCAGCGGGAAAGGCCCTGCAACATAGAAGCCGGCTCCGAATGGAGCCGGCGGTGTTGCAGGGGTGCGACGGGTGCAGTTGCACCCGTCACGATTTTCACTGTCTGCTAAGCAGACAGTGAAAATCATGCTGGGGCCCTGTTAGGGGGCCCCTGCACTGCCCATGCCAGTGGCATGGGCAGTGCAGGGGCCCCCAGGGGCCCCACGACACCCGTTCCCGCCATCCTGTTCCTGGCGGTAAAAACCGCCAGACACAGGGTGGCGGGAAGGGGGTCGGAACCTCCATGGCGGCGCTGCTTGCAGCGCCGCCATGGAGATTCAGCCCAGACAGGGGAAATCTGGCGGGAAACCGCCGGATCCCCTTTTCTGACCGCGGCTTTACCGCCGCGGTCAGAATGGGCAGGGAAGCACCGCCAGCCTGTTGGCGGTGCTTCCGTGGTCATCCACCCTGGTGGTCGATGACCGCCAGGGTTGGAATGACCCCCTTAATCTTGAATTGCTTTATCAGTAGTGCACAGAATAACCTGGATGTCCCTTTCTCCATTGTGTGTCCCACTCAGCTTTCTGAAATGTAGCAATCAACAGCCTACACATGCCTTTCAAAAGCCCTCAGTATCTAAAATGGGACCCACAGGCCTCTATGGAGTGAACTACTCACAGGCACACATATACCACAGCATGCACATGCAGACTCACGCACGCTGCCTTGCATTACATGCTAACATGATGTAGGCTCAGGGTGATTTAATCTAACAGCAGTGGAACTTTACATTAGTGTTCTGGTAGGCCGCATTCCAGTGGCACAAGTAAAAAAGCCTGTTTCCTGTACTGATCACTGTTATAAAAGCATGGTATGCTGCCGCCACTGCCCTCATGCTACTTAACTCTAAGTAAGGGCATTATCCCTTTACCTCTATGAGAGCAGGGCTTTGGGCGCTCGTCCCAGTCTAATAAGACTGCAATCTGTGACACAAGCCTAGGTCATGTGCACACACATGATCCATGTTCTCCCATGGCAAAAATTAAATGTCAAGGATCCAGATATTGTTGCATCTGGGCACTCAGAGCAAGGTTCTTTCAGGTCCATCACCAGGTGAGCAAGGTTCAGGTCAGTCACCAGGTATGGGACTCTTCCATCCCAACAGCCTCTCACCACTTGATGCAGGAGGGTCAATCATTTTCCGACAGCCTGGAAGGCCCTACAGTGACACAAATTTCAATCTTGAACACCACTGCCCTGCATATTGTGAAGGTGTAGAAGCTGATTGCAAAAAATGTAGGGGCATAGTTATGAGCCCTGTCACCACCTTGTGCCATATATGTGGCATTTGCTCCGACACAAATGTGGTGTCAAGGTGGCATTTCTCACATGGTATATTTACAAAGTGGTGCAATGCTTGCATTGTGCCACTTTGTAACCCCTTGCTTCACATTATGCCTGCACCAGATATAATGTATGCAAGGGGGACGTTCCAGCACTGGAGGGGCTGTAAAAATGGTGCAAAAGAATCTATGAGATTCCTTTGCACCATTTGTATCAGCATTTTTTAACTCCTGCTAAGTACAGGTGTTAAAAAGAGGCCCCCATTGATTACAATGGGCCTCTGGGTGCTTTGCAGGATTAGCTTAGAATCATAAATTGTGATGCTAGTCCTGCAAAGCACTGGACTAGCATCACAAATTGTGACACCAAGCACCCTAACTACCGCCATGGTGCACTGTATGATAAATATGGCGCTACCATGGTGGCGTTAGGGGGGCACTAAGGGGCGCAAGAAAAGTGGTGCTGCACTAGGTGCAGCACCACTTTTCATAAATATGTCCCATACTTTCCTAAGGAGAAATACATTATCAGAATTTGATCCTATTGCCCTGACAGCTGCGCACAGCTTGGTACAGTCTGGAGATAGGAACCTTGGAACTGCTTGCTACAGATGGTAGAGATTAACAAGGGCACTGCATGACAGAGATGGTGGAGGTTCACTTGGGTATTACTTACCAAAGATCATAGCGTTTCACTTGTGTAGATTGCTAAATGATAGAGATTTGAAATGGCACTGCTTTCTAGATGCTAGTGATTCACGAGTGGGTACTTTCTACATATAGCACATTTCACTTGGGGATTGTGTGCCACACTTTGAAGGGATTCCCTTGGGTGCTGTTTATCTCAAATGGTAGTAATTTACATGGGAACTGCTTCCTATGTATGGATAATGTTTTACCCAGCCACAGCTTGCCACAAACAGCTTTGGCACCGCTTCGTACAGATGGCAACAGATTCACATAAGCACTGATTGCTAGATGGGAGAACATCTTTGAGGCACTCCTAAGCACAGGTGGTAGAGATTCATTGGGGCACTGCTTGATGAATAGTAGAGATTCACCTAACCATTGTTTGATGCAGATGTTATAGAGATTGATTATGAAATATTTCACCAAATGTATGGTGAAATTATACGAATGGCTGAATTTCACAGGGTCAGTGCTTGACACAGATGGCAGAAAGTCACTGGAGTATTGCCTTTCACACATAGTATATATGTACTTGTGAACTGCTTACCACAGATGGCACATTGACACTGCTTGCTAACTGGTAGAGCATCAGCTGAACACTGTTTGCCACAAGTGGTAGAGATTGACCTGGAGAATGTTTGCACAAATGATAGAGATCCACTTGGTAACTGCTTGCCACTGATAATGTAGCTTCACTGGGGTACTGCATGTACCAGGTGGTAGAGATTCACTTACTTGTTGCTTGGTATAGATGGAAGACATTCACTTGGGCAAAGCTCGCCACAGATGGTACAGAATAACTGGAAACTGCTTGTTTGACACAAATGGTAGATATTCACTTGGTCACGGCTTGTCAAAGGTATAAGAGATTCACTGGGTGGTTGTTTGTCACAAATGGTGGAGATCACTTGGTGACTGCTTGCCATGATGATTGTTGCAATTTCATCTTTCTTCTTCTCAGAGACGCTGTACATGGACAAACTGCAAACTAGAAATCACCACTAAAACGTATCCACTGTCCCTGTATGACTTCTGCCTGCTTCCCATTTCAGCCTTGGACTCATTGTAAAATTTCGAAGGACTACTGGTCCCAGATTGCACTGCCAAGTATTCATAGACACCCGGCATCTAAGGTGTGTTACTTTCAATCTGAGTGGTCCAGTTGTTACTCATCATTGGATTCTTTCTTCCAGGATGTGCGAGAGGTGGGAACTGCACACACTTCTGAGTAGTCTTGTGGAGCCCAGTCATGTGGCTCTTCCCTGGGCTAGCTGCTACCTGGAACTTCTCAAAAGCTGCCACTGCCTGAAACGTTTTATCTGTGCATTGAAGTTGATTCCTTTTTCCACTGAAGAATAAACTTCGGCTAGGGTCACAAACATAATGTTCCTTTATGAGCTGATCTGTGTATCAACTGACACACAAATATAAGGTCTTACATTTAATCCTGTCCCCACTGGGACCTGGTGTAAATTTATGATGTAAGTGTTACATGTACCCTTTTTTAGTAGCTGTTACAATCCTTGCTCCAGAGTTTTGCTGAACCTTCAATTTCCGAATGCGTTTTTTAGACACCCTAGCTTATGTGGGCCATCTTAGGAGTTGCAAAACGACAGGGCGATCTTCCTAGAATGGCAAATGCAATAATGCAAATCTCGGAAATAACTGGAAAAATAAATTTAAAGAGACTAAGAGAAGGATGAAGGTGAAGGGAGCATGCCAATCGAGGGATTCCCCTCTGATCCTAGAGTACCAAAATGAAAAGGGAAAGCCGTAGGCCACCTGAGAAGGTAGTCTAGGCTTGATTGATGCTTGGACACCTTCGAAACTTAATGCGCACGTGCTCAAAAAGCAGCATCCATGCCAGGCAGTAGTCACCTTCCAAACACTCTATTAGACAGAGAAAAAACGTTAATTGGTAGAAGGCAGGGAGACAGGACAGGAATGTATTGCAGGGATATTAATGCATGGATAATTTAAACATCAATCAACACAGCAAGAGGCCTGGGTAGCGATATTAATGTGTCATTCCTGCGCTGGTTTAATGTCCGACGCTGAATGAACCAGTCCAGTGGACTGCCTAAGAGGGAATTCAAATGAGGCGGTAATGAATGGAGATGTCTGCGGGCAGACTCTATTACCTGTCAGTAAAGCAAGGAAGCCCCCTCCTGCCCCTTTCATGGACGATGAGACGGATGAGGAGATGAGTCTTGGAGTTCAGCCATGGGTGGACCCGGCCCCTAAGCAGAGAGTGCCAGGACAATGGGAATCAATAACCAGCAAGTCCTGCATGTGAACCTGTGTTTTATGTTCTACTGCAGCTAATATGTAGCCTAAGTTCTAATATGTCACTTGTACAACAGGCTATTTCCTTAACAACTGACGAGGTTGGAGAATTTTGTACATTTAGGTTTTAGGAAAGAAATGACACCCATCAAGGTAAGGAAAGCTTGAAAAACATAGGCCCATATTTATACTCTGCTTGCGCTGGATTTGCGTCATTTTATTCGATGCAAATCCGGCAGAAACTTAACATTTTTTGCCTGCAGGTACCTACCTTGCGTCAATGAGATGCAAGGTAGGCGTTCCCGGGCACATAAAGCCTCTAAGGCCCTAGAGCCTTATTTATCCTCTTGCGCAAAAATCACACACGGGAGGAGGAGGGTGTAAACAAAGGCGCTTAGCTTGCTTAGCGCCATTATTTAACACTTGGGAATGGGCAGGAGTAAGGCGACCTGTAGACAGATTTCCATGGTCGGAGACCATGAAAAATTGCCCACAGGTGTCCTTCCCTGTCCCCAGGGACACCCCCACCCAACCCTACCCACACCAGGAGGTCACCTACGGATGGGGGACCCATCCACAGGTAAGTCCGAGTGAGTTATTTTTTTTTTGCGGTCCATCGCCGCTCGGGACCCTGACTTTAGGCCCCTTGCACGACACTGGCCCCAATGGCCATGCCCAGGGGACTTTACGAAGACAGGAGCCATGTCCATGGGGATTGTGGGCTAGAAAATGGCGCTCCACTGTTTAGAGGCAATTTGTTTGACTAAGCAGTGTAGCGCCATAATTTGGCACACAAGCCCGTTTCCCCCTACGCCTCCCAGGCCCTGTTTGAGTCCTTTCAAAGGATGCTAACAGGGCCTTAGCGCCAGCCAGTACCATTCTTTAAATATGGCACCCGGCCGGCATCTAGGAATGGTGCTAGCCGGCGCTATACTTTTTGCCGCAAACCTGCTCTAACGTAGGTTTGCGACAAAAAGTATAAATTTGGCCCATAATTCCTCCAGAATTATATGGCCCTCTTTTAACTAAGAATAGCTCGGTTTGTGTGTGCTCACCTGCAATGTGTCTCATGAAGCACCTTATAAAAGTTACAACTAAGTGCACTCTCTCCACTTACAAATAGCAAAATGAAAGAATAAAGTACAAAAGTAAATTCTACAAAAAGGTAGACAAAAAAAAAAACTGAAGCATGTTTCTAGAAAAACAATATAGGCCTTTTGAAAATATATCACTAGCTCCACTATCAAGAGCCTGCTCTCAAATATAGTAGAGCTGGAGAAACTCAAGCTATATCCCCCAGGACTGCAATAAGTGGTAAGAGAATTTGCCTGTATTTGGGATTTTTGAAGAGGTAATTTTTTTGTGAGTAGATATTTTATATATTTCTGTAGTCCATATCTTTGAGTCTTTATTTTTGTGCTCCACGTTTTCAGATGAAAACATTAAAAACGTGACAGTTTTGTTCTGGAACAAAGTCAGGTCATTTCCAGCGAGGTCTGTCTTTCAGGTTGGCAAAGGGGTGTGTACCTGTCAGTTTCTCCATACGAATACATGTAGTAGGCCAGAGCAAGAAGACTAGCACGCAACTGTATCACCATTCCATGCTTTTGATTCTCTCTAGGTCTAAGAAATGGCTATTAAGCCCAACATCAGGTGATAGATCCTAACAAAAGATTTTCATATTGCTAGACACGCTTGTGTTTACTAGCAGAGATAGGCAGTGCATTTGCTGATGATTGTTGAACTGAATCAAGGGGGTGATTGTGAACACGGCAGTGTTTACCGCCGTGTTCATGCTGGCGGTCATTTCACTGACCACCAGCCTCCCTGGGACCCCGCTGGCCGCATAATAAACATTCTGCTGGGCCGGCGGGCGGACACATTGTGTCCCGCCGACCCAGCAGAATTCATGGCCCCAGAGCACCCCTTCCGCCAGCCTTTCCCTGGTGGGGAACCCACCACGGAAAGGCTGGTGCCAGAAGGGATCATTATCCAAGGGGCAGCGCTGCTCGCAGCGCTGCCCTGTCGGACAATGATTCCCTCCACTGTCAGCCTGGCAGTGGAGGAGGGCCGCCATATGCGGCCCTCGCTGTGTGCATTATATGGTGGTCTTTGCACCCGCCGCCAGCATGGCGGTGATCATAATGACCCTCCAAGTCTTTCTGCACTTAATTGCATGCAAGAAAGTAAGACAGTTAACATCAGGAACCAAAAAAAACCTAGAACTTCCAAGGGCCTTCTAGGGCAGATATAAAGGACCCAAAAGCAATCCTGATGCTTGCATCATGATTTTCTGCAGGTAGTCATTGTGTCCTCAGCTGGACATCATTCATTCTGCATGTGGTTCCCCTTCCTGCCACGCAAGTTGTAAGGACCTTTGCTATAAGGAACCTGGCGGAATATTCACATAAGAGCTTTCTTCTCCCAAGAGTGCAGTTAAAGTGCTCTATTCTCCTGATCTACAGATAGGTGGCATCCTTCGTCCAGTCTCTCCTTAGCATGTTATGAGGGTGCAGTGAATACCCTGGACAAGGGGTTGGTGTACACTTTGGTATGCCCTGTGATCAGTAGGGCCTAGTGCTGCTCTGATAGCAAATGTTAGCAACTTCAGTGGCTTTGCAGATTGTTGAGTTGGATGAAAATCCTCTTGCCAGAAAAAGACACAGAGGGGCAGAGTACCAATGTTTTTCCAACCATACAAGGGCTTTTGTCCCTAATCTCTTTGGATTCAATTCATATATACAAACCTGCAGAGAGTTGGCACCTTCAAACATCTGGGCATAGCAATATGATTATTTAGGGTTGCAACTGAGCTTGGAGAAGTACTTGACTTGAGGAATCAAATGGAACATATTGGGCACACCCAAAACTCTCTCTACTGATCAAAACCAAACAGCTTGAAACATGTTGCGTGCAGTCCAGCACTGCTTGTGCGAACCCTGGATTGCATATAACTTTAAGTACAAATACTATAAGAAACTGCATACACAGTAATGCCCTTGAGAGTTCTGGTATTAACGTTCTAGTAGCATGCTTCCACCCCCTTGAAAGTGTGGCTCCCCCAAAATGGAGCTGTTTTGCTTGATGAGTCATCTGGGTTTCTCCTGATATTGGAGAAGTTCTTAACCAGAAAACTAAAAGCAGCATGTTAATACCACAAAACCTAATAACCGCTCCCTTCTGATGAAAGCTAAGTAGCTTGCAGCATCCAGAGAGGTTCAGCACTAGATTCACCTCTATTGGAAGTCAAATACCTTCAAATGTGATCACAAATACCGTAATTAAACTAATATGCCATAATGCACTTGGGATGACTCAATCAATCAATCAATCAATCAGTCTTGCCTAAGCACATTTACTCACCCGCAAGGGTCTCAAAGATGATGGGGGGGTGTAGCGTCCATCAGTGAGGTGGTTCTTCGAAGAGCCATGTCTTCAGCTCCTTTGTGAAGTTATGATGGGGAGAGGTAGTTCGTCTGAGGTGGAGCAGAACGGCGTTCCAGGCTGTGGCTGCGAGGTGGGAGAAAGAGCGTTCCCCTGTTTTTGTTTTCCTGATGAGGGGTGCTTCTGCGAGAGAGAGCTGGGCTGAGCGTAGGGTCCTCTGGGGCACGTGGAAGTTGAGTCGCCTGTTGAGGTAGGCTGGTCCTGTGTTGTGGAGGGCTTTGTGTGAGTGGGTGAGGATCTTGAAGGTGATTCTTTTCTCTATGGGAAGACAGTGTAGTGTGCGCAGGTGTTGAGAGTCGAGGACCAGTCTGGCGGCGGCGTTCTGGATGATCTGTAGGCTGCGGGTGAGTTTACTGTTGATCCTGGCGTAGAGCATGTTGCCGTAGCCCAGTCTGCTGGTAATGAGGGCGTGTGTGACGGTCTTTCTGTATTCGAGGGGGATCCATTTGAAAGTCTTGCTTAGGAGGCGGAGGGTGTGGAAGCAGGTGGATGTGACTAAGTTGATTTGGCGGTCCATGTTGAGTTTGGAGTCCAGGATGATCCTGAGGTTGCAGGCTTGGATCCTTGGGGGTGGGCGGGCTTCCACAGGTGGGTAGCCACCAGGAGTTGTTCTGGGTTTCAGGTTGAGGGCCCATGATGCGTGCTTCAGACTTGTTCACATTGAGTTGAAGGCAGCTGCTTTTCATCCAGTTGGCAACTGCTCCCATGCCTTCGCAGAAGTTGTGTCTGACTGCGTTGGGTTCGTTGGGTAGGGAGAGGATGAGTTGTTGTGTCGTCGGCATAGGAGACGATGTTGATTCCATAGCTTCTGGCGATAGCAGGGCCATGTAGACGTTAAACAGCGTGGGGCTGAGGGAGGATCCAATGGGAACTCCGCAGGTGGTAGTTGTGGGGTCCGAAAGGAAGGGGGGCGAGTCTCACTCGTTGAGTTCTGTCTGATAAGAAGGATTGAATCCAGTCGAGGGCCTTGTCTCTGATGCTGGCTTCGTGAAGTTTGTGTATCAGGGTGTGGTGGGGGACTGTGTCGAAGGCCACCAAGAGGTCTAGTAGGATAAGTGCTGCCATCTCTCCCTTGTCCAGCAGAGAGTGGATGTCATCTGTTGCGGCCAAGAGGGCTGTTTCAGTGCTATGATTTTCTCTGAATCCAGATTGGGAGGTGTCAAGGATGTTGTGGTCTTCGATAAAAGCGTCGAGTTGGCTGTTGATGGCTTTCTTGATGAATTTCGCTGGAACTGGGAGCAGGGAGATGGGCCTGAAGTTCTTGAGGTCTGTGGAGTCTGCTGAGTGTTTCTTGTGGAGGGAGGTGATCTTGGCGTGTTTCCAGTTGTCGGGGAAGGAGGCGTCAGCTAGGAATCGGTGGATGGTGAGGCTGAGCTTGGGGGCGATGTGTCAGCGGCTCTGTTGATGATGCGGTGGGGGCATGGGTCCATGGGGGCCCCGGAGTGTATGGATTTCATTGTCTTCAGTGTATCTTCTGTGGTGAAGGGGGTCCAGTTGGTGATCGTTGGTTTGTTGGTCTCGAGTTCTGGTGGAGGGGGTTCTGCGTGTAGGGTGTCCTCGTTGAAGCTGTCATAGATGATCTTGATTTTCTGGTGGAAGGAAGTGTTGAGTCTGTCGCAGAGGTCCTGTGAGGTTGGGATGTCCGCTGTTTCACTGTTGGGTTGGGTGAACTCCTTGATGATGCTGAAGAGTTCCTTGCTGTTGTGTGCGTGTGAGGAGATTCTGTCTTGTATTGCTTTCTTTTTGGTGCTTCTGATGAGTTGCTGGTGTGCGGTGGTGGCGGCTTTGAAGTTACATTGAGCTTCTGTGGATTTGGTGTTTATCCAGATTTTCTTCAGACATTGACAAGTGCATATGGATTCTCTAAGTTCTGCGGTGTACCAGCTGGCTTTTTTGGCGTGGTTGCTGTTGTTCTTTTTCAGGGGGGCTATGGTGTTGCCGCAATTGGCGATCCATTATAAAGGTGCTTTCTGCGGTGTTCGGGTCGTCGTTGTGTGTGATGGAGGGGGTGGAGTTGGCGAGGGTGGCAGTGAGCTGGTCTTCGGTGATTCTTGCCCAGCCTCTACGAGATGGTTGGTGCTGGGGTCTGAGGACGGTGGGTGTGTTGAATGTGAAATGGATGAATCAATGGTCTGTCCATCGAGGTTCGGAGGTGTGGCTGAAGGTGACGGAGGTTCCTGTTGTGAAGATGGGGTCGAGAGTGTGTCCCTCTGAGTACATTGGTTCTGTCATGATCTGTTGGAGCCCTATGCTGTGGAGGTTGTCTAGGAGGGATACGATGTTGTGGTCTTGTAGTTTGTCGAGGTGGAAGTTGAAGTCTCCCAGTAGGGTGTAGTTGGTGGCTTTGATGGCTTCTACAGTGCTGTATTCAGTGATGGAGTTGGTGAAGGGTGCACGGGGTCCAGGTGGGTGGTAGATAAGGGTTCCCCTGAAGGTGGATGTTGGGCTGTTCTGTAGTTTGAAATGAAGGTGTTCCATTAGGCTTGTGAAGTCTTCGGAGTGTGTGCTCAGACGGATGTTAGACTTGTGGACAATGGCAAATGCCCTCCTGGGGTGGTCTTTCTAAGTGATCTTGTATCCTTGGGGACTGGCCTGAGGTGGTGTTGGTCCAGGTCTCGGTGAGGAAAGCGACATTCAGAGTGGTGCTGTCAAGGAGGACCCAGATGTCAGTAGCGTGTTTATGGAGGGAGCGGATGTTGAGGAGGATGCATTTCAGGGTCTTTGGTGTCGGAGTGTTGTTGTGGTTGGGTTGAGCCAGGTCCAAGGTCTTGGCGGTGGTGTAGGATTGGCAGCAGCTGAGGCAGATGAAAGGTCCGTGGGAGTCGGCTGGTGATGCAAGCTTGCAGTCATTGTTGCATCACGTTTGAGTGCAAGGAGAGTTGCTAGAGTGTAGAGAAGGCAGGTGAGAGGTCCAGGGGTTCTGGCACTGGTCGCGGATGGGCACAGACAGGCCTGCCTTTGGCGCACCCACTGCACATGGCTGCCATTAAGTAGGCAGAGAGGGGAGGAAAGGACAGGTGGGAGGTGGGAGCGGGAAAAACAGCACAACAAAGGGGGGGCATGGCTGTGTGGGTGGCAGGGAGGGGGGAGAGAGAGAGTGATGGGGAAAATGAAAGAGAGAGTGAGTGGAAACAAAATGAGAGTAAAACTACAAAGAAAGGGGAAAACAGACAGAAATAAACGCAGCAATACAATAGCCAGAAGAGCACGAAAGGGGGAAGACAGAGAAAAAGAGGCCGAGGGCCAGTGGGCAGCCTATCAGAAGAGCAAAGCTCTCCCACTAGACAACAGGGATGAGGCGCAGGCAGGAGCCTGTGGGTGGATGAGGGCCTCGAACTTCGGGCCAGGGTCAGAGTTCAAAAGACACGAGCTGCACTTACTGGAAGAGCTACACGGAGGCAGAGCAGTTTACTGACGAGGTCAGTGGGGCTGCTCTAACTACCACGCATTGGGCGCCATTAAGTAGGGAGAGGGAGGAGGAGAGGACAGCTGGGAGGCGGGAGTGGGAAAAACGTTGCAAGAAAGGGGGCGTGCCTCAGGGGCAGCAGCAGCGGGGATGGGGGAGAGAGAGAGATGGGGAAAACGAGATAGAGAGAGCGAGTGAAAAGCAAAATGAGAGTAAACCTACAGAGAAAGGGGAAAACAGGCAGAAATAAGCCCAGAAAATGCAAAGACACAATACAATAGTCAGAAGAGCACGAAAGGGGGAAGAAAGAGAAAAGGAGGCCGAGGGCCAGTGGGCAGCCTAGCAGAAGAGCAAACCTCTCCCACTAGACACCAGGGATGAAGCGCAGGCAGGAGCCTGCGAGTGGAGGAGGGCCTCAAACTTCTGACCAGGGTCAGAGTTCAACAGACATGGGCTGCACTCACTGGAAAAGCTACACAGAGGCAGAGCAGTTCACTGACCAGGTCAGTCACTGTTGCTAGAAAGCCAACAATGTGCTCCAAACCCCTTTTGATTATTTCTGACTCACAACATATATTATATTTAATCAAGAAAATGACGTGCCAGTGTGCCTAACCAGATGGCAAAATGGACAATGTAGACAATGTAGAACCCTTTGTAGAAAACTAGACAACACTTTGTGCCCACAATGGAAATGATGAGACAAAACCAGGCTCCATTGTGGGGCAAATATGATGGATCCAAACCAGGACCACATGTATGTCCAGATTAGAAATTTTAAAAGCAAGCTAAAAATTAGTTTGTGCAAAGAGGTGAATAGTCGGGACCAAACCAGACCCCATTGTGTTTACAGAGAGGAAAGCATAGGACCAAACTAGGCCTTAGTTTGTTTCTAAAGTAGAAATAAAGGAATATAAACCACTGCAATATGTGCCTAAGAATGAAAGTAAGGGCCCAACCAAACATAAAGAGAGGAAATAATGGGACCAAAACAGATGTGCAAGTAAATGATGACTAAACCACCTTAGTGTATGCTCAGAGACCAAGTGGTAAGGCCAGTGTTGAGTCCAAACCAACTCTCAGAATGTGTCCATGGACTGATGATGGTAATTAAGGAGATCTGCTGTTTTTTCAGGGAGTGATAATATGAACCTACCCAGTTCTGTGTCAAGGAAGAGAATGAGAGGATAAAACCAGGAATAAATGGGCGCCCATGTAGGGACTAAAGAGATGAAATCACCCTGCAGTGTGGGTCCTAATGAACAGCAGTGGGACCAATCCATGGTAGAGTGTGCACCCACTTGAAGAAATATGAACTCAAACCACATTGCATTGTGTGCCCAAATTGAGAATGTTGGAACCAGAACACAGGTTGCATTCACATTGGGAATGCTTTAACAAAACAGTGGGACTAAACCAGACTGCAACGTGAGTCTACTTGGAGAATAGCGGGACCAAACCAGACCACAATGGGCATTCACATTGGCAACCAAACCGTTGGACCAAACCAGACCGCAACATGAGTCTACATTGAGAAAGGTGGTGCCAAACCAGACAGCAGTGCATGTCCCGGTAAAAAATTATGGGGCTAAACCATGTGCAGTGTTGTCCACTTTGAGAATTTGTATAATTATGGAGAGAAAATTTAAATCAAGGCAGTTCTTACGCGTGGGTTGCAGGGCTACTGGGACATCCCAGGGTCCAGACACGATTCTAGCATGATTTGAGGAAACAGGACTGTAGGAGGCTGGCCTGGCTTGTAGTGGATACCAAGGGGTACTTACACTCTGTACCAGGTCCAGTTATCCCTTATTAGTGTAGAAGAGGTGTTTCTAGCAGCTAAGGCTGATATAAGGTAGCTATAGCAGGGCAGCTTAGGCTGAACTAGGAGACATGCAAAGGTCCTACTATACCACTAGTGTCATATGCACAATATCATAAGAAAACACAATACACAGATATACTAAAAATAAAGGTACTTTATTTTTATGACAATATGCCAAAAGTATCTCAGTGAGCACCCTTAGTATGAGGATGCCAAATATACACAACATATATGTACACAATACCAAAAATATGCAGTAATAGCAAAAGGAAGTAATGCAAGCAATGTAAAATTACAGTAGTTTGCAATAGGAGCACATAGGTATAGGGGCAACACAAACCATATACTCCAAAAGTGGAATGCGAACCACGAATGGACCCCAAACCTATGTGAGCTGGTAGAGGGTCACTGGGACTGTCAGAAAACAGTGAAGGTTAGAAAAATAGCCCAACCCAAGACCCTGAAAAGTAGGTGTAAAGTGCACCTATAACCCCGAAAGAGCACAGAAGTCGTGATAGGGGGTTTCTGCAAGGAAGACCAACACCAGCAAAGCAACAACAGTGGATTTCCGGACCTGAGTACCTGTGAAATAAGGGGACCAAGTCCCAGAGTCGCGACAATGTGGAGAGTGGGCAGATGCCCAGGAAATGCCAGCTGAGGGTGCAAAGAAGCTGCCACCGGATGGTAGAAGCTGTGGATTCTGCAAGAACGAAGAGAGCTAGAAACTTCCCCTTTGGAGGATGGATGTCCCACGTCGTGAAGAAGCTTTCAGAGGGGTTCCCATGCAGAAAGACCTTAAACAAGCCTTGCTAGCTGCAAGGGTCGCAGTTAGGGTTTTTGGAGGCTGCTGTGGCCCAGGAGGGACCAGGATGTCGCCACTTGGATGAGGAGACAGAGGGGGCGCCCAGCAAGTCAGGGAGCCTTCACAGAAGCAGGCAGCACCCGCAGAAGTACCAGAACAGGCACTTGGAAGAGGAGTGAACCAGAGTCCACCGAAGACACAAAAGAGAGTCCAACAACGCCGGAGGACAACTCAGAAGGTTGTGCACTGCAGGTTAGAGTGTCGGGGACCCAGGCTTGGCTGTGCATGAAGGAAATTCTGGAAGAGTGCACAGGAGCCGGAGCAGCTGCAAATCACGTGGTACCCAGCAATACAGTCTAGTTTGGGGATGCAAGGACTTACCTCCACCAAACTTGGACTGAAGAGTCACTGGACTGTGGGAGTCACTTGGACAGAGTTGCTGAGTTGCAGGGACCACGCTCGTCGTGCTGAGAGGGGACCCAGAGGACCGGTGATGCAGTCTTTTGTTGCCTGCGGTTGCAGGAGGAAGATTCCGTCGACCCACGGGAGATTTCTTCAGAGCTCCTGGTGCAAGAAGGAGGCAGGCTACCCCCAGAGCATGCACCACCAGGAAACAGTCGAGAAGGCGGCAGGATAAGCGATACAAGGTTGCAGTAGTCATCTTTGCTACTTTGTTGCAGTTTTGCAGGCGTCCTGAGCAGTCAGCGGTCGATCCTTTGGCAGAAGGTGAAGAGAGAGATGCAGAGGAACTCTGGTGAGCTCTTCCATTCGGTATCTGAAGAATTCCCCAAAGCAGAGACCCTAAATAGCCAGAAAAGGAGGTTTGGCTACCTAAGAAGGAGGATAGGCTAGTAACACAGGTAAGAGCCTATCAGAAGGAGTCTCTGACGTCACCTGATGGCACTGGCCACTCAGAGCAGTCCAGTGTGCCAGCAACACCTCTGTTTCCAAGATGGCAGAGGTCTGGAGCACACTGGAGGAGCTCTGGGCACCTCCCCTGGGAGGTGCAGGTCAGGGGAGTGGTCACTCCCCTTTCCTTTGTCCAGTTTTGCGCCAGAGCAGGGCTGGGGATCCCTGAACCGGTGTAGACTGGCTTATACAGAGATGGGCACCCTTTGTGCCCATCAAAGCATTTCCAGAAGTTGGGGAAGTCTACTCCTCCCCAGCCCTGACACCTTTTTCCAAAGGGAGAGGGTGTAACACCCTCTCTCTGAGGAAGTCCTTTGTTCTGCCTTCCTGGGCCAGGCCTGGCTGGACCCCAGGAGGGCAGAAACCTGTCTGAGGGGTTGGCAGCAGCTGCAGTGAAACCCCGGGAAAGGTAGTTTGGCAGTACCCGGGTCTGTGCTAAAGACTCGGGGGATCATGGAATTGTCTCCCCAATGCCAGAATGGCATTGGGGTGACAATTCCATGATCTTAGACATGTTACATGGCCATGTTCGGAGTTACCATTGTGACGCTATACATAGGTAGTGACCTATGTATAGTTCAAGCGTGAAATGGTGTCCCCGCACTCACAAAGTCCGGGGAATTTGCTCTGAATGATGTGGGGGCACCTTGGCTAGTGCCAGGGTGCCCACACACTAAGTAAAGTAGCACCCAACCTTCACCAGGTGAAGGTTAGACATATAGGTGACTTATAAGTTACTTAAGTGCAGTGGTAAATGGCTGTGAAATAACGTGGACGTTATTTCACTCAGGCTGCAGTGGCAGGCCTGTGTAAGAATTGTCAGAGCTCCCTATGAGTGGCAAAAGAAATGCTGCAGCCCATAGGGATCTCCTGGAACCCCTCAGTACCATATACTAGGGAATTATAAGGGGGTTCCAGTATGCCAATGTGAATTTGTGAAATTGGTCACTAGCCCGTTAGTGACAATTTGGAAGGCAGAGAGAGCATAACCACTGAGGTTCTGGTTAGCAGAGCCTCAGTGAGACAGTTAGTCATCACACAGGGAACACATACAGGGCACACTTATGAGCCCTGGGGCCCTGGCTGGCAGGGTCCCAGTGACAAATACACTAAAACAACATATATACAGTGAAATATGGGGGTAACATGCCAGGCAAGATGGTACTTTCCTAAAAGGACAAGATCCCAGAGCGTCAGAGCCAGTGGGAATGTGACTGACAAGGCTACCTTGTTGTAGGTTTTACATCTCCTGCTCCTTGTGAATGATTTGAAAATAACATGTGAGAGTAGCTAGCTGAAGAGTACAAAGAGGAATAGATCTGTTCCATGATTGGGTTTTGCAGAGCATCACCTTGGAGACCTCCCTGTTGGAAACCAGGCACAGAAACAGCACCGGAGGGTCGACAGGAAGCGTCAACAAAGACTAAAGAATGGCTGTTGTGCTTCAGGTGAAAAGATAACGCCTGAGTCGTTATCTCGCCCTGACACCACGTATGCTGTAGTGCGATAGAGCAGCCGCACCGCAGCCATATCGTTCATCGTGCACTGCTCTGACATTCAGGGCATCAGAGAGGAAACGTTATGCCTACTTCCCAAGTATTATTTTAATAATATTGTTGAGGAATGCTAGAAGCTTGTTATGACTTCCTCATTTATAGTATAAATGTGTGTGCATAATGTGCATTTTTTTAATCAAATCGTGTGTATTGTTTCTAAAATTACATGACTTAAGCAAAATTCATTTTGCCAGTAACTCAAGAACTTTTCTTTAAAAGAGTATTCCTCACACAAAAAATAATATGAAATTCTAGCAGGAAACTGGTTCAAGGAGGAAGTGTCTAATATGAGGAGTACATGTCTCACGGTGATTAATTTCCAACTCATATCAGTCAAAAATAACACACCATTTGGCAGCAAAATACATGAAATGTTGCAAATCTCAAATACCGAAAAAGTCTGGAAATATGCAAGACTACCCTGCATAGATTTCATGCAAGTCTAATTTTTATTTGGAATGGTATAGGAGCTATGATTAGTTATGCTTCTTTTGTAAGTAAATACACATTTATGTTAGCCAAAAGCTTATGTATGTTTCTTCCTTTGATAAATCATTAATTATTAACGTCACTTCCTGTGATATATTCAAGTGTCAAATAGCATATTATCTCACTTCCGATACACTGAAGATTTTGGTGAAGTTAAGATAATTCATCACCTATTAAATACTAAACTAGAGAACTATTGACACTGGGTTAAACGTTTTTCAATTTTCTATTCTGTGTAAAAGTTACTAAAAGTAAACTAAATGACGGAGCTACAGTCATACAGGTATACCTTCCTGAACCTACAACTCCTGAGTGGACAATCTTGTTAACAGCCCTTTCTAGAAATCAGATTGCACCTACAAATGTCATGCTTCCCAAATAATGCATCCATCCTCACTCAATAAACATTGAGAAGATCTCTGGCTGCTAAGAGGCTTTCCATCAAGTGTGACACAGGGTCATACCTTCAGAGGGTGATTGGGGTGTTACACCCCACTAATAAATGTATTTAAATGCATTTTTAAATATTAAATTAGGTACAGGAGCTTTCTGTTGGGTATGCTAAGGTGTCTGTCACACACACACACTCTCTCGTCCGTGTTTTGAAGATCTCAAAACATGGTTATTTTACAAAACACTGTGCAACTCATTTGCAAGAATCTGACACATTGGCCCCACACGTCAGATTTCTTTCACTGTCCTACAATTCACTAATGACGCCATGGATGTGCTGTATTTAAAATACAGTGCTCCATGGTGCATGTTTTCACAGATGAGTCAGAGATAATAACACATCTGTTGGCGCTAAACTCACGCATGTGAAGTTTTAGAATGATGCAGTGAAATGTTGTAAATTTCACTGTGTCAGTTCTATGTGGCTTTTCCTGTGGGGATGCCTACCCTGCATACATTGTACCTGCTGCAGGTATAATGTGACACAAGGGTATACAAACTGATGCATTGGGCCCAGTGCATCAGTTTGTAAATCTGGAGCAGTGTAGATCAATGCTAGCACCACCACTGCGTAAACAAACAGTGATGAAACGGTGGCACAAAGGCCTTGTAAATGAGGCACACTGTGTTTTAAATAACCCTTGACAATTTGTACTCCTTTCCCTTTCCACTGGACCTTAGGCCCCCCCTCATATGCTGCTTTTCAACTAATGATTAACATGATATGCCACCGTGATAGTCAGAAAATCTGAAGCTCCCCTCCTCCCCAAGTCTCATTAACCAAGCTATGCCCATGGTGTGACACCTGCATCCACTCCAGTTTTTTTAGTCAATATTTTGTATGGTGGGATTTCTTAGCCTGTATTTACAATGTTAAAAACCTAGGGCCATATTTATATTCCCCTAGCGCCACTGGAGTATCGCTTTACGTGACGCTCCAGTGGCGTTAACCATGGCTCCATATTTACAAAGAGGTGTAATGTCACTTATTGTGGCATTACGCCTCCTTGTAAATATGGCCCGATCTGATGCAGTGTCCTGTCTGAGGGGCGTGAAATGGGTGTTGCTGTGGGTGTGCCACAGCAACACCCATTGCATTTTGACGCTGCCTCAGATTTACAAGACTTCGCAAACCTGAGGCAGCACCAAAATCTAACGCCACCCCCAGGGGTGGCATTAGCAAGGTGCAACGAAGAGGAATACTTTTATTCCTACTCGTTTTTTGCTTTTTATATGCATGCTGCATGCATAGAAAAAGCAAAATGCCAGAAAATATCATTTATGTGCAGGAAGGGACAACTTCCCGCTCACAAACAATCACACCCCTCAACACAGACATCTTTGCAAAATGGTGCAAGGATGCCTGTGTTGCCAGCTAAATTTAGCGCCAGCGCAGGTGACAACACAGGGGTGCGCTGTATTCACTTAAATACGGCGCATCCTTGAGTTGTGAAAATGCCAATTTTGGTGCAGCATCGCGCTCTGCCATTTTCCCATAAATATAGGCCCAAATCGACAGGTCCCAGGGTGTAACATTCTGGAGGCAGAATAACCAAGATTGGGTGCTAGTACCACACAAAGAACTGAGGCACTCAGGGGACAGAAGCATAAACCAACTGGTGCTGTTTTGTATCCTTGGTTGTACTGTAAGACAGTGCTTGCTCCAACAACTTTTGCCATTGTTTAAGTAAACAGGATTAGAAAGGTTGAAATGTGTGACAGGAGCATTTGTGAATATTTGTTGCGTGGTGTCTTGTTGTAGTGGTAATTTGTTCTGTGGTTTTTGTGCTTCTGTGTTTTTGTGCTGCATTATTGCAATATGAGTTTTTAGATGTACACTGTTCATTGTGTTGCTTTCTATTTTGACTATTTTTCTGTTACATGTCCTTTTATGTTTTAATTGTGGTTTTATATTACGTTCTGTATACTATTGTGTTATGTTCTTTTGTTTACTTTAGAGATGTCAACATATGCTGCTACATTCCCAGCCAAAAGCAGCACATGCCTTCAAAGATCCATTGACAAGCTTTGTCTGATGTTATAAAATAGCGCTGTTCCATCGCTTCAACTACTTAAGACATCAGTCAGCCGAAAACTGTGGCACAGGCTGTGTCTTTACTTGGATCACTTTATGTGGTTCAGTCCAAGGCCTCATATGAGTTGCTTGTTATTTCCTACAGTATTCGCAGACGTAGCACAAGCAAACACTGTAAGGCGCATTAATTAGGTGGTGTAGTACTACCCCATCATTCTGAAATCCACAGATCTGAGCCACGTAAAAGTGACTGTTTTTCTCCATTCCACGGTTCACAAACTTGTAATGTGCGTGTTTTCCCTGCTGCAGTTCCAAAACATTGTAGCTAGCAAAATGTATGTAGTAAAAGATATTGTTGCAGTAATTTCGTGCAACTCAGAAATATAATTTGTGTATGAATCAGTATCACCTCCACTGAGGATTGAGGGCTTTAGAACCTAAGTGTTTTAACACACTAAACTGTCTTGTCACTGATATAAAGTACTCCAAAGTGGTACAATATTTCAGTTTTAAGCTTGACCTGGATAGTCTTCTAAGTTTTGATGAAGTACACTTCTACATAAAAAAATGTGGACAATAAATTATGAATGTGTGAGGTCCTAAGTAGTTTTTCGTCTGTGTGATGTTGGGCCAGTAAGCTCACCTCTCTGCCTAGTGTGACACTTGTAGGCAACTGTGATTTCTTACCCACCAATACTTTGCATTCAGTGACTTGTACTTTAATTGTCACTGTTATGTTTTTAAAGGTTCAACATGCTAAGTGCTTTTTGCTAAAAAGTCAGAACTGACTGATTGTGTGACACATTATATAGGTGCTACTTGGCATCTATGCCACCTCCTGTGCTAGTATGGCACCTGCCTATTTATAAAATCAATTATTGTGTCCGGGCTACAGATACCAGCACCATAAAAGATGTGACAACCGTTTTGGGGGTGCTGTGACACGGGTTTACTGGGAAACAACTATGGTGGCTCAATCTTTTTGCCGCTGGTGTTCCGAGAACTTATCTATTATGTTTCAGGAAACTGAACACAGAGTAAACCCTTTCAGCACTTGATTCTAAGCTCAGCAAGACAATATGTCCCAGGAATCTCAGGGAGGTCGTGGGGGGTATAGACTCACAACTCAACAATCACACAACAGAAATTAATAAAGACTGTTCAGCTATGTACTTTACACTTCTCAAACAGGAAAAGTACTTCGGCATACCAACTGCGTAGTAAAATACAAATAGATTATGCAAGGGTACACAGTCTTCTAATGAGGTGCTACAAGTAACACTATAGCGCTCAATTACTGCATATGATAAGTGCAGGCTCACAGTCTGTGACCCACACATCAGCCTCTTAATTGTACATGGTTACTTATCAGTTGCTGGTTAGATCTACTCTCACAGCTGAAGGCCCGTGCCTCTCCTAGTCAGTGCTCAGCCAGCAAATACTTTCTCTGGTGCAGTGGGACATGCGTGTGAGGTTCTTGCTAGATCTCCTACATGCAGATAGCCCCGCCCCCTGTCTCGCAGCACTGCCGGTAGAGCCGCAGTTGCCACTGCAGTCAGCAGGCCCGGCTGCATGCAGACTCTGGTGTTGCAATATAGACCCAAATGCAAAGCCCCACTATAGAAACATAGATCAGAGCCCACTTACAGGTCATTAGTGGGTCCCTTTGGGGCTTTAGCTGGTCAAACTTCACAGCTGGCACCAGCACGTGTCACAGTTTTTGGGGCATAGCATAAGGAAGGCCTTGGGGGGCATTCATCCTTCTCTTCATTATCACAGTACTCCAGGATTGCAGGGGTTAGGCAGGGACATCCGCT
This sequence comes from Pleurodeles waltl, assembly GCF_031143425.1. Classification (NCBI taxonomy): domain Eukaryota; kingdom Metazoa; phylum Chordata; class Amphibia; order Caudata; family Salamandridae; genus Pleurodeles; species Pleurodeles waltl. The sequence continues at coordinate 362,690,415 of NC_090448.1, read as the reverse complement.
GCAACATTCTGGTGAACACCTGCCACACACTTTATCTGAAGTGACCATGGGCAATTGTCTAGCTTTGGATCTTCAACAAAGAGTGGTTGCAGACTTTCAGTTGATGTCTGCTCATAACCTGACACTTTGCAGAATGTCTCCTCTGTGGTTAGTGAGAAATCCTGGATCCAATAATGGTTCCACTGGCACTGTTTTAAAACCGATTTGAGGTGGTTTCCTCAGTGAGTCTACTGTCAACTCTAGGGAACATATAGGGGGTCATTATGACCCCGGTGGTGAGTGCAAATGTGGCCAACAGGCTGGCAGTACATACCGCCACATTATGAGCATGGCGGTTTTACTGCAGCTAACCTGCCACTTCTCCACTCATACTGCCATGGGGGTATCAGCTGCCGGGCCGGAGATATCAATCTCCAGCCCGGCGGCTGGCACAGTACCACCGGTGGCATTATGAGCCTGGCTACCACCGTGATTTTCGTGGCGTTTCCAATGCCACAAAAAACCATGGCGGTAGGCCCTACTGGTGACAGGGAATTCCTTTCTTGTCACCGGTAGGCAGCTCCCCCACCCCCTCAACACACACCTGACATGCCCCACCCCCTTCCACCCAAAGCCGCACTCCTCATACAGACACTAACCGTCCCACCCCCGACATGCACATACACCCCCCAGCCTCTGATCCAAACACACTCCCCCGCCCCTCAGATCCTTTCACTCACCCCCACCCCCTCCAATCCTCTCATTCACTCCCCCACCCCCTCTGACACTCTCACTCACCCCCATCCCCCTCCGATCCTCTCACTCACCCCCTCACCACCCATACATGCACACACCAGAAGACACGCACCAACCATACAACCAATCACTCACACTGGCATACACGCATTCATACACGCATACTTCCAGACATGCACGCACACATTGTTAAACACAATCACACTGAGATGCAGACATGCACTCACTCACATGCATACAACCACGCAAACAACACAACACACAGACGCTTTCACACACTTACTCACACATTTATGAACACACTCAGATACACACACACAACAATCCCCACTCTCCCGCCCCCCTCCCATGTCGTAAGCTTGACTTACCTTTGCCGAGAAGGTCTTCCTACAGGGAACAGGAAGGGGCACTGCTACCACCAGCAGCGCTCCACCAGCAGAAAACTGCCAGGCCGTATCACAGGACATGTTACGGCAGGCGGCATTCTATTGGTGTGGCGGTGCTGGTGGTAGCAGCGCCACCTTACCACTGTCCACCACCATGAACATTGCCGGATTTCCTCCCTTCTTGTGGCAGGAGTCCGGCAGTGCTGATAATAGGGCGGACAGATGGTAGGTGACAGTATTTTGGCAGCTGTCACCACTGCGGTAGGTGGTTTTTACTGCCAAAGTCAAAATGACCACCATAATCTTTACATTCAAGTGATGGTCCCACAGCACCATGATGGCTGGTGTCTCCAAAGTGAACACCCCAAACAAGAGGGAAGTGAGAAGTGAAGCAATCATATCAGAGTACACCTCTGAAGAGAAAAAAGTCAGGCTATAACACAATGGTTCATCCTCCACTTACAAAGGAGATCTCTGTCTCCATTTTCAAACACCTTTCACCTATCCTAATGGGAGTCCTCAGGAAGGAAGAATCAGACAGGCCACTGCGGAACCGTCACTACTATATTTTTATAGGGAGCCCTGTCTTCACCTTACTGCATAAATAATTCAGGAGTATAAGTAATACACTTTGCTCATCTGAGAGGAAATGACATAACCTTCATCTTGTGCCATGCTTTACCACCGAAATCCAAAATTGATCCTACTGGTCTCAGAACCACACACATGCCTGATATACAGATTCCTAAAATCAGTTGTCTTCTACACCTTGCGTGTATGCCATATACCCCAGATGTCAGTAAAGGGCTCAATAATGCCACTTTAACAGAACTTTGGAGAGCGAGGTCAGTAGCATTCTCGCTTTTTTATCAGGGGCAGGAAAATGGTAGGTATTAAATTTGGTATGTTGCCACCACCACTGAGCCTCAACAAGCCAGTACATGGACAGTAGTCCCACATAAAAAGTAAGGCATGCTTAGTGCTGTCCTCCAGACTAAAGCACCTCAATTAGGGGCATATTTAGGGGCAGCGCCACTTTTCTTGTGCCCCTTAACGCCCCCTAACACCACAATGGTAGTGACATATTTATAATACGGATCACCTTGGTGGTAGTTAGGCTGGAAAGAGTCATAATTTGTGATGCTAGTCCGGTGCTTTGCAGGACTAGTGTCACAATTTATGACGCTAATCCTGCAAAGCACACAGAGGCCCTTTGTAATCTGTAGGAGCCTCTTTTTAACGCCTGCACTTAGCAGGTGTTAAACAATGCCGATAAAAATGGTGCAAAGGAAACTAGGAGATTTCTTTGCACCATTTTTACATTCCCCCCAGCACCGGACCGCCACCCTTGCACAAATTATGCCTGACGCAGACATAATGTGGCACAAGGGTTTACAAAGTGGGGCAATGCAAATATGGTGCATTGGAAATGCCACCTTAATGTCCCATTTGTGTTTAAATAAATGCTGCAAATGTGGTGCACGGTGGCGCTATGGGCTCATAAATATGCCCCTTAGGGTCTTCAGTACCTCTACACATAGCCTCATGGCACTACCTACACATTAACAATCGAAAATACTGTGTATACTTGCAGTTGGGTAACTCAGACATTCAGGGGTCCTTTCAGTTCCAGCAGAATGCCTGGCGAGGAACTCCGCTGGATGCATTTTTATTTCTGCACCTCCCCCACCTCCACAACATGACCAGCTCAGACAGACAAGTGTGTCGGTGCACAGCTGCTGTCTAAAGCAGACCTGCAAATGTTTCGAGGGGGTTGGAGAAGGTTATTGACTTTGAACTGGTCACATAATCTATTTTTTTCTGTGTTTTTCTGTCGCATAGCGCACAGTCCAGCCTGGCATCCCCATCAATAAAAAGGTTGGTTAATCTTCTGAGGTGTAATTGGTTTTCTCAGCAGCCCGCGTTTTGTCTGAAATTTTTTAATCTTCTGTGTGATTGGGACTAGGGGTTTTTCGTTTTTGTTTTGGGTTCAAATGTTAAAGAAATCAATGACACGGAAATTGGCCTTTCAGATAAATGGGGCTTAGAAAGTGAGTTGCTATAACAGGAGGTCCAGGGCAGGCGCTTAAAGAAGAATCAAGGATGAAGAGACCCTCATAATGGACCAGTCCATTCCTCGGAGCACCAATAATTGAAATTGACTGGTGTAATGTTGTTATTTTTTTTAAACCTCAATTAGTCTGTTTCTTTCTTTCCTTCATTATTTTAGTCGAATCTTATTTCTTTTCCCCAGTTAGGTGACAAAAGATTCACACCATTTGTTCTCCACAGAGTCTCATTTTACTCCCTTCAGTTGTGTGGCAGAAAAAGATGTGGGACCAGATTTAGAAAAGCTGACCCCAAAATGCTGGTCGCAAATTGTGACCAGTATTTTTGGAACCAGTACATCTTTTTTTTTCTTTATATTCAAACTTTATTATGTTAAGACAATCCGTGACAAAACATTTGACATACTTCCAGCATAGTAAATAAATAGCTACTGAATGGCATGCAGTACACCAGCCCATTACCGCTCTCCAGCTGGCCAAGGGTGGAGTGGACAGGAAGTTCCAATGTTTAGCTATGTCCCTTGGCCGAGTGTGTTCCAGTCCCTTTAAGAGCGTGACCTCCTCCGGTTCCCCCAAAATCTTAAAACATGCCTAACAGTGAAAACATGGAGTTAGCTCCTCTGGATCTAAAATCACCTGTGAGAGACAGGTAAACACATCTTATCAATACTGCATAGTGACAGGGTATCCCCATACCACATGGTAAACATGCCTGCTCTTCAGGGCAATGATAATGGGCAGGCACAGTCAACTTGTTGGCCTGCCACAGCCTCAGAGGCCATGTAGAAGTACTGAAGTTGGATAAGATGAATTCTCGAGGAGCGGACCAACACTCTAGGGAACATACAAGCATCGCTCCAATCAGAGTCGTCCAGTGGTCCCAACCCACCCTCCCAGTTTACCCCTAAAGTCACAAAGAGGTCTGGAAAGTTAATCACAAGTGTGTTGTAGATCTGGGATATACCTCCATTTCCTATGAGTCCCATAAGGATTTTTTCTTTGAGTATGTAAAAGTTTGGTGTATCATAGAGGGCTTTCAGATGGGAGTGAAGAGCATGACATAACTGTAAATAATGGTAGAATTGAGATTTATGTGATGAGTATTCAGTTTGAAGGTCTTGGGAGGATTTTAGATGAGTGTCCTGCAAAACATCCTGTCGCGTAGGCTCTCATTATCTTAATGAGACTACTGGATTTTGAGCAGCAAGATCTTCCACAGTGTGGGGGACTGAGTCTGACCCACGGTGGATGACACTTGTTGCTCCGAATCCGGGTTTTGCTCCGGCTAACTAGCAGTGCCTCATCTCCCCCAAATGGCAGAGACAATTGGGCAGCCGAGCGCATGACATATCAATACTTCTCAGGGAAGTCGTGGTCACTCAGGTCACAACCGGTTCTCTCATTCACAATACAGTCTCATAAATGAATGACAATAAAGGCAGTGTAAGTATTAAAGATTGGTTTAATAAAACGACCAGAACTACACAACACAGTAGTATTAAAATAGTGAAGATGAGAGTGAAGCACAAGAATAAGGCTATCATAGTGCCGCTAGATTATTCTCTCTCTAAATTATATTTTGAGCACAGCATGTTAAGCTCTAAGCCTGCCTTTCAGGTTCTCTCGGAAGGACATCAACCCTCATACCTGAGCAAAGGCCTGTAATCTGCATCAGCATCTGCAACGGGGCATTCAGCATACAGTTGTGGTTCCCTGGCTGGAATCTCCCTCTTGACGTGTACTAGGACTAGAGAGTGTTTTTATAAATAACACGCAGATGTGAAAGAAAATGTCCCTACGTAAGGATGTGTACAAGACTGTAGCCTTGACTGAAGCACAGGGCGATCAAGAATGCATTATTTGAGAACACAGTGCTGAACTAAGCTAAAAAGTGTAATAGAAGAAATTAAAACAAGACCGTAAAAAATGGCTATTGTAAAATAACAGTGCGAAGCTGAATAAAATATATCTAGGGCAAAGTGCACAGCGGCATATTATGTTAAACTAATGTGCATGGAGCTATACTTAAAATGGCTACACAACAATCCCTCACCATAGAGATGCCAATGAGGCCCCACCTATCAAACACCCTGAGGGGATGCTGAATGTTGCAGCCTTCTGACCGTCCATAAGGGAGTTCCAAAAGTAATCTTCCAATCACATACGATCCATCTCAATGCAGATTGCAATGGAAGTAGAAAAACCCTAGTGATATTTGGGAGAGTTTGAGGGTCAGGATTTCCAAAAGCAGACTTAGAAATTTGTCTTTCCCAGTACCACATACAATCGAATGGCAGATCATGCCATCCGCCACTCATCCAATCATTAATTACTAATATCTGTGCCACCCACTAATATAGTCTGATGTCAGCTATATGCATCCCTCCGTTGTATGGCAACTGGACACACTTACAGGTCAGGCAAGAAGATTAGTTTAGCTACAGAAGGGATCGATTCTTGGTAAACACTTTTTGAAACCAGGCTTGGGGTACAAATAGTGGAAAGTTTTGGAAAACGTACAGAACCCGTAACAAGGCCTTCATTTTAAACAGGGCTACTCTGCTAAGAACATTAAAGGGAGATTTGGGCCCATTTGGTGAGGCCTGTAGTCAACTAGTCATTAAAGGTCTCAAGTTTAGGCTCCACATTAATTAGGTTCCAAAGATATGTGAATTCCCAGATACTGCAAACACAGTCAATAGACCGACAACCACTTCACCATATCCCTGTCGCCTTTTAGCTGAGCCAGGAGAGATTTGAACCAATTGACTCAAGTCCAGCAGCTTCCCTGTTAAGAATCAGCAACAGGGACCAGTGAGAGAGGGTCAGGAAAAAAATAAAAGAACATCCTCTGCATAGAGTGCAATCATGTCTCCCATTTTCTCATCCCACTTGAATCTAAAAAGGAGGGGGAATAATGCACATCTCTGACGGGGTAACTCAACTAATTGGAAATGGGGAAGAGAGAGTAATGTTGACTCCTACATGGGCAACAAATGCAAAAAGAGCAAGTGATGGACGGAATGCTGAACAATGTCAAACCTTCACCCCCAGTACAGAGATCTGGGCCTAAATCCATCGTTTTTTTGCTACCAATGCCGTTCCAGTTTGGACCCAGCCATATGCAAATCAGTCTTGACCCTGTTCCTCATGGAAATAAGTCCAGGCCGAACTGCCAAGCCAGGTCCTGGACTGGAAAGAAGCATCCTAGGACCGGTTGAGTGTTTGCATTGTTGAGCACTCCGTCTATCATCCTTTTGTGCTGCTAAAGTTGCCCTAAGTGGGAAGGGTATGCCCAGACGTGGGTCTAGTGCTCACTTTGCCACTGGATTCAAGCTAGCCTGGCTGATGAAAGGTGATACCCTGAAACTGGTCCCAGGATGCTTGTTTCCAGTCCAGGGAGGACCTATCTTGGCAGTTCGGGCTGGACTGTTTCCATGAGGAACAGGGTCAAGACGGATTTGCATATGGCTGGGTCCAAACTGGGGTGCAGGGTGAGCAAAAGAACAATGGATTAAACCCACATCTGTGACTGGGGGTTGGTGTTTGCATTGTTCAGCACTCTGTCCATCATACTTTTGTGTGACTCAAACGTGGGCATCTGGGTGTGAATATAGAATACGGATATAGGACTTGAACCTAGGCCAAAACCCCAGTTTCATTAGTGCTCCCTCGGGGAAGGACCAGTCTAACACTTTGAAGGCATTCTCAAAATTCATGAGCATTAAGGTGCAGGGGTCTTTAGGTCAGATGGACGTTGAAGAGTCATTTGGACTCCATGGATACATTGTAGTGCTGCACTGTGGTATAAAATCGCATTGATCTAGACTGACCAAGGGCCAGATGTAAGAAGAAATGATTTTGCGAATCGGAAATTGCGAGTGGGTGCGACTCACAATTTCCAAGTAGCAAAATCATATGCAGAATGGTGTCTCAGACACCTTCTGCGAATCGCAAGGGGGTCGCAAAGACCCACCTCATTAATATTAATGAGGTGGGTCGCTATTTGCGACCCCCTTGCGATTCCCTGCACTCACAGGGATGGTGGCCTGCTGGAGACAGCAGATGTCCATGTCTGTGACTGCTTTTTCAATAAAGCAGTTTTTGTTTTTTTGTATTGCAGCACGTTTTCCTTAAAGGAAAACGAGTTGCATTAGAAAAGAAAAAATGAAACTATTTGGTATCGTTTTTTCAGAGTAGGCAGTGGTCCATTGGACCACTGCCTGCTCTGAAAAAATATTTTTGCCGACATTCACAAATGGGAAGGGGTCCCATGGGGACCCCTTCCCTTTTGCGAATGAGTTAGCACCCACTTGACATGGGTGCTAACTGCGAATTGCTTTCGACCGATTTCACGATCACAAAGCAATTTTGCATTGCGGTGCGAATTGCAAATAGGAAGGGAACACCCCTTCCTATTTGTGAGTCGCATTACCATTTTGCGAGTAGGTACCGACTCGCAAAATGGGAATGTGCATCGTGATTCGCGTTTTGATGGCGCAAACTGCGAATTTCGCAGTTTGTACCATGCAAAACGCTTTCTACATCTGGCCCCAAGTGAGGTAGTATTTTTTTAGGAATCTATTCACCAGGGCCTTAGCATTTTTTATTTTTGTATTGATGAGAGATATCGATTGGTAGGATGCTCAATGATCAGGGTGTTTTTTATAGGACCAGAATTGTCACAAAGTCTAGTTCTGATGATAATTGGTAATGGAACTTCACTTATGAGTGGACTGAAGACGACCCGCGTGTGCCTTCTGTCACCACATAAATAAAGTGGTAGTAATCTACAAATGCATTGGCAATGTCTGCTGCTATAGCAAATGTCTTACTATGATCATTTGTTAAGAATCAAACCACTTCTTTGGTTGCTAGCCAATTTAAAGATGTGCCCGATTTGTCTCCCCATTCATACACTCTTGTTGCAGAGGTCACTGAACATTGGCCGGCTATTCAAGAGATATCTGTTGGAGATGCCCTCTCAAAGGCCAAGCAGCAATGCACCTGTTCAGCTAGCTGACCTTGGTTATTATATTCTAGAGTATTCATGCTGGCCTCCAAGTTGGCTATTTGCTGATATTTCTACCTCTCCTTACCCCATAAATAGGGTTGAGCTAAGGCTTCTTGGCCGCCCACAAAGTGTCATGTGAGGCTACCGTATCTTTGTTTAAATCAAAGTAGGATTTGTATCCTCAGAGTCTGAGGTAGATCACATTCTAAAGGTCAGTCATTGCTGTCTATGCGATCGCTTTTGTCCTGTCTGTGACACTTTGTGATGCAATTGATCCCCATGGCGGAGTCTGATTACTTTGGAGGGGTCACTGCTCAGTCACCCAGTCTCCTGTAGCCTCCGGGGTGTTGAAGAAAAAAGATTTAGAACCATGAATCACTTTACATTTTGCCAGATAAATGAGCATGTATTGGACTTTAAGAGCCCGTAGTTCTCCTTAACTTTGTCATTTGATTTTCGTAGTTGTTGTACATGGCAGATATAATCTGGGAAAATCAGGATGTAGTGTGATTGAAAAGAAATTTCGAATAGTCTGCATGTCTCCCAAATAACCACGTCTCTGTCTTCATAGTTCAATATCTTTGGACTTAAGGAGTGCGGGTGGGGGCTCAGGGGTAGGTCTTTACCCCACAGACCTTTGCTCCCATTCGATGATGAAGCATCTGGAAAACCAATCAGTGGGCATCAATGAGGTGATCCGTCATACTAGGAAACTATCTGGTGCTGGACTCTCCACCCCTTTGTGGAATCCCACAAAGCAGAGAGTGCAATTTTGGCGAATTCTAGATGGGCTTCCAAAGTTTTCAATGTTGCTGAGAGTCAGGAGGCTCTAGAAGTAAGTCCCTGCACTATATCGTGTAGTTGTAAAATAAATCCCTCTGCCTCATAGACTCTGCCAGCCACCCTTTAGAGATCGTGGTGTAAGAGAGACCTTGATCACAGCCTCCCCAATTTTGGATTCAAGTGCAAAGTGGGATGCTTATTTGGATTGAAGTATAGTCCTGGCTTCACCTGGTGAGGATCATTTTCAGGAGCATATTGGGATCCTGACTTCAGAGCTGTGAACTTGTTGATCTTTCTTTGTGCCTGGGAAATTGCTAATTTGTCCCCTCCCATGACCATGGGTTGCAACAAGACCAGCCACCATAGTTAATAGGCTAAAGGTGTAGTTCTTCACAATCCCATTGGCCAGCACACAATCCTTCATGAAAGCTGGTAGGTAGACATGAATTTGCAGCCTTACCAGGGCCACCGCAGTTAATGTAGAGGCAGTGAAGAGGACATAGTTAGTAGCCTTCAGACTGCTTGCACCGCCTGAACTGGATGGCAGGCAGCACATGCAGCTGAGGGCGTACCCCAAGATACCAGCTGTAGAAGATACAAGGGTGAGCTCCAAAAGGTCCTCAAGTCTTTTAAGTCCCATTGAGTCAGGGCAGTCAACCACTAGTTGCGAGCTGACATTACCAGTGAATGGGGGCATACCATTCAGTACAATGAGCTGTGATTAACCAGAGGTGGTATACGGGGCCTCTCAGAGTCTGTCCCAGGGGCCTCACCCAGCCCAGAAGCTCTCAATAAGGCCATCCCTCTTGGCAGGAGGAGGTGGTCATGCCGTGGAGCCTCAGGCAAATGCAGGAAACAGATGTGGAGGGGGGCAAGCCCCAAGGCACGTTCTGCAATTTGCAGGTGTCCGCCTGCCTCTGGCAAAGTACAGTCACCCCTAGAGTAGGTCTGCCCAAACAGACCCAATTGGATGGGGGGCACGTGGGCAAAAAAACAAAATAAAAAGACACCACAATGTCCCAGAACCGCAGCTGTTAAGAGAGGGGCAATGGCCCGCCACACAGCAGTCTGATGAGCACTCACCCATTGCTCCCAGGAGCCAAGTCCCTGTCACATTCACTAGTGCCTGTTGGATTTCTATGCTGGATTTCCATGCCACGGTAAAGGTAGCACTATTAGCGAGGGAGTGCCAGTCATGGTTGGAGATGCAGCGGGGAATGGCTCAATTGATTGGGCTTCCAGGTCACCTTTGCTTTTTTGGTGTCCCTGGGAGGTCGTGCTTGCCATCTTGGTGTCTCCTTGTCGTACCCCTGGCCACCCCAGTGTCCAACACTGCAGCAAATGTAGCAAGTTTCCAATCCCAAAATGGCACCAAGTTACGAGGAAGACCAGAATGCTTGCAAAACCTTGGGAAAGCTAAATTAGCACAGGGGATAAAGGTCTCGTCTGTATCAGGGAGGAGAGTTCCGGGAGGAGCATCCACAATCTTGGCCTGTCAGGCCATGCCTCCGACCAGTAAACAATTTTAAGAACCATCCTTTGTACTAGTAGGTCAATTCTTAAAATTCTGAATTGTAGTGGGCCACAGTCTGACCTACCTCATGAATATCATTGTGGGAAGCTGCACATTATGACTCACTACAATTGGAGGCCATTACAAGGATGGTGACATTCTGGAGTCAGCAGATCGTAATCACTTTTAAGTAAAGCAAACTTCTTTTCATGGAGCCCGTTTTCTTTTTTTTCTTTCTTTTTAGAGAGGTGCGAGTGGTCCCATGGACCACTGCCAATTCCCCAACAAACCTTTTGTAATTCACAAAGGGTAAAGGGTCACAAGCAGCTCACTTCCCTTTAGTGATTGGGTCACCACCTCCTTTGAGATCTCAGTAACCTTTCGATGTTTTGCAACCGGATTTCATTTGTAGAATATTTGATACATAGCATACTGATCTGGTATTTTTAAGCAATGCTTACAACATGCATTTCCAGATATCAAATTGGAATCCATTTGTAAATCCATTGTCGGAGTTGGAAAAACTTTTCTGACTCCAAAGATAGGATTATTACATCTGAAAAAGCATTTTTGCTCATTGGTAGGAGCTCCACCTTTTAGAAACTTATAACAGAGAACTACCTCTAGAGGTGCACTTGAATTAAGATGCAGACGTACTTGGAGAATTATATTCATTTTTAAAGCACGTTTTTCTATACCACTACTGCAGTGCTGTTAGATATTTGATGTACAGTTGTATTGTATTATCATCCTAGCTCCTGTCAGGCTCCATCCTCCTTCCAACTGTTATCTACCACCAGGCTGTCTTCGGCACAGACTCCAAAATTCTATGCACATCACATTCTCACAGCATCTATTCTCAAAATTCCACAAGATGTCGACCAAGCACATATACAGATATTACAGATCATTGCACCATTTCCCTTCCTTATGCGGAGGACAACACAGTCATGCCAACTCACTACAGGGAAGATTTATCAAGACTTTGCATCACCACAAAGTCATGCAAAGTGACGCTAAGCAGTTCAAAGACTTGTTCAAAGGGCTACTTTGCTGTTTGTCTCTTATGTGTTGAAAATAATAAACAAATATAAAAAAAAAGAAAAAAAAAAGCAGTTCAAAGACTTGATAAGGTATTTACTTTCCCAGAGAAAATGTATTTGCATGGAAAATGAGCCATTTCATAAGTGGTATTTTGGTGTTTGAGCACAACCCCATTGTTTTGATGCAAAGCACTCTCTTCTAAAATGTTTACTCTGGGCTTTGTGTCAAAGACGTAAGGCATCCTTGAGACAGGTGGAAAGTGGAGGAAATATTTTCTTTTTATTCATATTTCACACATTGCACGTATGCTACACTTTACAGCAGATATCTAATGTGTGAAATGTTTTAAAAATATCTAGGCATAAGATTTTGCACTGGAATGGTACCCTTCCAGTACCAAACATATTTAAGGTAGCACACATACCTTTGCACTATTAGACAAAGGTGTGTTTGGTGAAAGGTAGCCCTAAATAGAACCAGTGCAGGGGAAGAGTACAGGAGCGGACCATATTTAGCCAATGTGGCTCTGCGCTGCTTTCTCCATCTAGTGCAATGCCGCACAACAACTTTGGTTGCTGCTCTGCTTGTGATTTTTTTGGTAAATCTGCCCATACATCTTCCTGTAAGGCAGTACCTGGCTCGATGCTTCTAATGAATTTATGGAAAGATCATGTAAATTATTTCACAAAATAACATCTTATCTAAGAGGCTTAACCCGTTTTTGTATTGTTTCGCAGTTGGAAAATGAAATAAATGAATTTATGGAAAGATCATGTAAATTATTTCATAAAATAACATCTTATCTAAGAGGCTTAACACGTTTTTGTATTGTTTCGCAGTTGGAGGAGGCCTCACATGCAGGGGCGTCTCCTCCACTATGGCGGAGGATCATTGCCCCCGCGCCAGCAGCAGCCGCTGCAAACCTTTTATAATAAAACCATAAGAAACTATGATTATTATGGTCTTATTGTAAAAGGGGTGGGGCCACAGCAATGACAGGAATGGAGGGGGAGTGCACAGCACTCCCCTGCAATATGCATATATGTTTGGCGGGCAGTCTCGGGCCTGCCAAACACACGTGCACAGGACTCTCTCCAACCCAGCACTGTTTTGCAGGGTTGGAGAGAGCAGGCAGAGGCTCCCACTCTGCCTCAGAGCGAGCATCCAGGGCATTCCGTCCAATCCTAACGCTGCTTTCATGCTGCCAGCAGCATGAAAGCAGCGTTAGGATTGGCTGCAGGGCAGGCTGGGAGCCTGTGTCTGCAAGTACTGGAGCCAGAAGAGTGGTGCGGAGCGGCACAGTGAGAAAGGTACATTTTTTAAAATTCATTTATTTTTTGTCGTTCCCCCCGCCATGCGCCTTCCCACCCATTTTCCTCCCCTGTTCACATGGATAGATGTACATCTCATATTGTATTCATCCAATTAGAGTACATCATTGCTTGCGTATTTCAGAGCAGTGGTAAATCCATCTGTGGCTTGTGTAAACACTAGCCACTCACCACCCTGTTTGGTGTATTGAAGTCATAGAAGTTGTGTAATCTGCAGTCTTCAGCAGAGGTAGAGTTGTAAGGAATGTGAGTAGCTTCCAGGAAGTTTCTAAAATGATTCTCATGAAGGATAGGACAGTGCAGTTAAAGGTACTTCATTTATTTAACAAGATAGCTCTGTGACAGTGTTCGAAAGTGAGGGTGGACATGACATAGAGACGGACATCAACCTGCACAGGATTACTGTAAGAAATTGGGTTATTTTGACAGGGGTTAGAGCACCACTCAGATAATAGATACAGACCTTTTACGGGTCAACCATAAAAGTCACTAAACAAACCTGTGTCTCACCCTCTGGTAGCTTGGCACAACAGCAGTCAGGCTTTACTTAGAGGCAATATGTAAAGTATTTATTCAGATCTCAAATAGTAATAAAGTGATAACACAACAGAAAAAAAACTCAAACTAATTTAGAAAAATAGAGCATGTTTTAATAAAATCAGAATGATAAAATGTAATAAGTAGAGCTGGACTTATATGTTTGTATCATTTAAAGGAAAAAAGCACCATACCTGCATGATGCACCAAGTACAGATACCTGTTTGTGCCAGACTGGGACAAAGTCACAAGTTCAGGCCACCCGTGATGGAAAGTGGAGCAGATATTGGACAAAGTGCAGCCTACAGAGAGTTGTACCTTTTGTCATTGGTGAGGGTGCTAGGCAGTGCACGGTTATGAAACTCTGCATCTGCTGCTTCTGGTCTGTTTAGTCACTGATTAGGAGCTGCATGTTGCTGACGTTTGAGGCTCTTACCTTGTCCTGAGTCATGCTGCATCTGATCCTGTGAAGGCGGCGTTCAGCAACTGTGAGGTGCTGAGACACAAGGTCCTAAGTTTGTCTGTGACACACTGCATCGGATCCGACAAAACCTCCCATGAGGAGCTGCGTGGTGCTCAAATGTGAGGCCTTGTGTCAGTCTGTGCCATGTTGCATCGGATCTGGTAAAGCCTTCAGTTGAGCAAGAAGGTGAATGCTCTGACTCTAGCCAATGGTCCAGGACCTGAAGGACATCAATTGGAGGATCCAGAGTCTCTCCCACAGTCCAGTTGGGTCTTATTGGCTGGGAAGCAGGATGGGCCACTGGAAGCTTGTTGAGTCCCTGTCTCTCAAACAGGAGGTCATCCTACTTACCCTTAGAGTCACATCATGGGATCCTGGGGTCAAGGCAAGCAGGTGCAGTCTTCCTTCTTCAGAGAGAAGGGTAGTCTTACTTCTGAATCTTGCACAAGTCCAGAACTGCTCTCATGAGAGATTCTGACAGTTCCCCTCCTATATCAAGTTCCAGTCTGCGTGTGGGTCCCTTTCTTTCTCTACCTCTTAACAGGTTCTGGTCAGTTCTATCCTCATCTGTATTTGACTCCAAAGTGTCTAGGGTAATAAAGGGCAGGCAGGCCCAGGTGTAAGCTGCATGTACCAGTGACAGGTCAGCCAGCATTAGAAGTCAGAAAGTGGGTGGTCACAGCCCTCAGGCTACCCATGTAGGCTAAGGAAGGGCTTGGTACAACCCCTCCTTGTAATCCTGGTCAGGAGAGGAACACATTGCCCCATACACAAGGCCATTTTGTCTGGAAGGAATACACATCACACCACAGGAAAGCCGTTACCAGTCGGGCCAGGACACTTAAACGAAGTCACATTTAGCTTCGGCAGGAAACTCACAACTTTCTAAAAGTGGCATTTTCAGAATAAATAGTAATTTAAAATCCAACTTTTCCGTTACAGTGGATTTTAAATTACACTTCTAATGAGCAGATGCCATTTTCCTATATCTGCCCCTGACCTGAAGTTATCTCTTATAAAGCGTAATAAGGTGGTTCAATAATAGTCAGTGGGAGAGATAGCCTTGCTACAGTAATAAATGACTTAGGGAGTTTTTCACTGTCAGGACATGTAAAACTTAAGTACATATCCTACTTTTTAAATAGCATTCAACCTATCCTATGAGCCTCTAGGGCCTACTGTGGGGGTGACACACAAGTATTGCAGAAGAAGATTTGATTATTTTTCCCTGTTGAAATGGCAGTTAAAAAATTAATTACAGGCTGCAGCGGCGTGCCTGAAACATGTTTACAATGCTACTGCTGTGGGTTGTATGAGTGCTAAAGCTCACTTGTAGAATTTAGGGGCATATTTAAGAAAAGTGATGTTGCACCTACTGCAGCGCCACTTTCCTTGCGTACCTTAGCACCCCCCTACCACCACCATTTGCGTGCCATATCTAAGATACGGCGCACCAAGGCAAAAGGAAGGGGGGAATAGCGTCATTTTTATGGATGCTATTGATGTACTCTGCAGGAGTGGTGCCAAAATATTGGCGCTTCTCCTGCAGAGTACATAGGGGCCATTATAAATAATGGAAGCCCCCTTTTAATGCCTGCTCTGAGCAGGCATTAAAAGTGCAGTAAAAAATTACACAAAGAAATCTATTAGATTTAATGGCGCCATTTTTTCGTCCCCTCAACAGGAGAACGCCCCCTTTGCATACATTTTGCCTGATGCAGGCATAATGTAGCGCAAAGGGTTATAAAGTGGCGCAATGCATACATTGCACCACTTTGTAAATATGGCGCAAGGATTTTGGCCTCGTTGGGCCACATTTTCGTAAATAAAATTACGGTAATATGGCGCAAGGTGGCGCTAGGGGCTTATAAAAGTGCCCCTTAATTTACTGGCCTTGGGTAGATGTAGTATCATTTAGCAGTGACTTATAAGTAAACAAAATGTGTCAATTAGGTACATACCAATCACTGGTAAGCATAAGTAAAGTGCAGTGAAGCCTCATGGCACAAAAATGGGTTCAGCAACAATTGGGTAGTGAAGGCAAAAGGTCTGGTGGGATAGGGGCATTTGACATTTACAGATTTGTTTTTAAGCAAACAATTAATCAAAATGTTAAAAATGTGGCTGCAGCGCTGTCACTCTGTGTTTTGCCCCTAGCCAATTACAAATATTTTATAGTTTCAACTAGTCCATCAGATAGTGCTGATGCTTCATTGTTATTCATTCATAAAATGTAATTATTTTAATACTTAGCTGTAGAATTTGAGTTTTTATGTGTTTTTATGTATTTAACATCCTTTGTTTTGGATAATATATAACTATACAAACTGACTATTTATTATAAAAGCAATGTACTTTAAGATAGTATTTGATTAACTATAAAACTTAGGGGCCTATTTATACTTTGTTTCCGCTGAATTTGTGTCATTTTTTACTCAAATTCAGTGCAAACCTAAATTCATATTTATATTTTGAGACCCGTCTAGCGTCAAAATATTGGAGTTAAAATCATTTTTTGGGATGCGTGAAACCACCTTGCGTCAATGAGATGCAAGGTAGGCGTTCCCGTCCAAAAAATGACTCACAGCCCCTAGCTCCTTTTTCATCCTCCTGTGCAAAAATGGTGCATGGGGGAGGTGTACCTAAATAATGGCACTTAGCCTGCTTAACCCATTATTTACCGCATGGGTCAGAGCAGGCGTTAGGGAACCTGTGGACCCATTTCCATGTTCAAACACCATGGAAAGGGCTCACAGGTGCACACCCCAAGCTCCAGGAACACCCCCACCCACACCAGAGGGACAATAGAGGATCGTGTGACTTCATCCCAGGTAAGTATTTAAACACTTTTTTTAAAGTGCCATTGGATGCCCTGAAATGGGGCCCCCTACATGGCACTGGGTGCAATGGCCATGCCGAGGGGACACGTCATCTGTGCTGGCAATTGGGGTGGTGAGAATGACTCGTATCTTTTATAAGATAGGAGTCATGTGAAATGGATATTTGTGTGTCAGAAATGATGCTAGGCTGCCTAAAGGCATTTTTTAATGCCTCTAACCAGCCTAGCATCATTTTTTTGAGGCAGAACCCCCTTACCCCGTACCACCACACTCTCCCGGCTAACATTATTTTTTCTGACGCTAACCCAACCAGCGCACCTGCTTGCAGGGTTCCATAAATGTGGCGTCTGGCTGGTGCTCTGGAATGGTGCAAGCCAGCACTATACTTTTTGACGCAAAACTGCGCAAACGCAGATTTGCGTCAAAAAGTATAAATATGGGCCTTAACATTTTAGCTACTTTGCTAATGCCATTATACAAGCATTACTTTCAAAATGCATTAAGCACATGCTTCAGCAGTTCGATTTTCTAAGACTGATCCCATTTATAAAGTCAGCTATGCTCTTTTTGTGGTAAATATTAGCTGAAGTTCAGTCACTTTGTGCTTTGTTGCAACCAATTGCAAACATCAGAGAGATTTTATAGAGGCTTTAGATAGAGCTGCCCCGTTTTTCTATTAAAATCCTGTTTTCCATTCACAGAATGACTGTTTCTTTAATACTAAGGCTGTCTTTACCAGTGGCTTTTAATACAGATGGGACCAGTAACAGCATTTATAAGCCTCAATGAAAAGATGAGATCAATGGTAACACCACGGATCTCTTTAATTTCACCAGGAGAGTTTGGCTGCTAAAAACGGCAGAAGTCTCCTTGTAAAGTACAGGGGAACATGAGGAATTGCTGATGGGACCTGGGGGTTGGATTGCTGATTCTTCATGTAATTCCTCATTTGTTAGTGGATTCTTGGGGTCCAACTAATAATGGGCAGGATTTTAGCCTATCTACTGACTTACTGGTACCTCTGCTTTTGGTAACTTCGGGGAATGAGGAAAGTCCAACAATTGACCAGGCCGCTCACAAGAAGGGTCTTAACTGTAAAATTTGTGTTTTTAATAATTTAATATCATGCAATTTTCTCTTTCAGCAACCCTTGAAGCCAGAGGTTTGTAAATTGTTTGGTAGACATGCTATGTTAGCATTTAAGAAGACCCGGCTAACCAGTTGTTTTTAGTAGGCCAGATATGGCTCCAGGGTCATGAACAGATCAGTACAACTATGGCTTGTTTTAATCCATGTATGATTCCTCTTCAAACTGTTTTTCATCATTTAAATCAGTGGTTGTAGAGTCAAAGAGAATGTGACACTATGCCGGGTTTTCTTTGCATTAATAATTGTGGAAAATGTTCTCAACCAGGCCATAAAGGTCATAATGTATCAAGTAGTGAGTTTGTTATTTTGCATAGTGAAATGCTTGCACCGTACCCAGAAAATGGTGTGTTTTCAAATGCTGAATTCAAAACCACAGTTTATGTTTATCCCACTTGTAGGAGGCTGGCTCTCTATATAGTGTATAAAAATTGTAAGCACTGTGTATAGGGTTCAAACAACCCCACCTTGACTTACAGAGGTAAGAACTAGACTACCTACTGCTCTAATATTTATGGTAGCTTAATCAAGCAGTTAGGCCAATCTTGGAGAAGTGCTAATCATTTATTGTACTCACAGTATCAATAAATGTGGACACACACTCAAAAGAATAACTTGAGACCAATTTACAAAAACACTTCAGATTTTTATAAAATTTTAAAGACCAAGTCATCAAAATCAGGTAAGTACTTTTTAAGTTATGATTTTTCAAAGTTTAGCAAAAATAGTGTTTTGTGCATAATTACACCACATAGGAATCAATGGGAGAAAACCTTAAAAATGCATACAAAATCAGGCAGTGTGTTTACCACTGTCTTCTTTTGCTTTTAGGTCGAGGTCATCAAGATGTCCTGTGGACCAGATGGGAAATTTTGGACAGCTACTGATTCCAGCAGGAGCAGCTGCTGAAAGGTTCTTGGACCTGGTGCAAGACCACTGTAGGGGACCACTTGGAAAAATACTGCACAGGTGGACTTCAAGTTGAGTCTGGTAGATCCTCTTGGAGTGCAGGGGTCACAAGGGGTGGGGGACCTTTACAGCACAGCTGGTTCCCTGGCGCAAGGTCCAGGGAGGCTGGGTGCAGAGCAGATAGGTGAGCCAAGGTGCCCTTGTAACCAGGAGGCAATTTATTTTGAGGGTGGATTGCAGGTCAGCAGGGCCACTCCGGGGAGGTGGTTCTTATGTGTCCTGAAGTCCCTAGACTGGAGCTTGCTTCTGGTCCTTGGAGAGTCTAGAGTGGACTTTTCTTCTGAGTGTCCGATGTTAGGGGTCCAGTACCCCAGGCTATTGCACAGTTCAGCCACCAGACTTGGCACACTTGAAAGATTTGTCCTCTGGGTCTATTGGGTAGAATTTGGTCTGGCTGCTTTGTCCAGTTCCTTGGTTAATAGCCGGTCAGTGAGATGGACTTCACTGGTCTTTTGCTTCTTTGTTGCAGGGAGTAATGCCTTCACTCTGGAGGGAGAGTGTTGGTGATTTTCAAAAGGGTGAAAATCCTCTGGGGTTTTGTAGAGTCCATCTGATGTCCATGCAACCCCTCAGTGGTGATTATCATGTCCTGGGTGCAGCAGGAAGGGCCTGGTGCCTTTTTCTTTGTACAGCAGGATTGCAGTTCTACAGCCTTTGGTCTCCTTTCTTGCTGGCCTTCTTGTGTCCTTGAAATCTGATCTGCAGGTCTAGGGTACCCACTAAATACTGTATTTAGTGGGTGTTTAGGGAAGTCCCTAATAGTGACCAATGGGTCAGATACCTTAGGGTGGCTACACCCACTATGTGACCACTTTCTGTGGGCAGAGGTCACTTCCTGATCCCTGTTAGGCTACTTTCATACCATGCAAGATTGAGGAAAATGAAATGGAGGGGTCAACTCCTAAGGGGTGGTGCAGGCTGGGGTGGCCACTCCTCCTGACCTTTGTGCATTTTCCCATCATTGTCCCCATCAAAAGAGGGGGTTTGTAATGGGGTGGCCATCTGCTGCTAGCAGCAGGGCTGGAGGTCGAGTTTCAAGGGAGGCAAGCCCTTTGAAGCTCGCTGGCAAGGCAGTGCACATTCCGGGGGGGGGGGGCTTTGGGCCCAGGGAGAGATGTAACAACTCTGCCCAGGAAGGGATTTGTTTTCTGAACCCAGAGAGCAAAGGCTTTCACCCCAGGGTTCCAGAATCTTATTTGGCAGTGGCATGCTGGTTGTGACTGGTCATCAACCATGCCAGGGTTAGTTAGCTTTTGCAGGGGTCACCTCTAAGATGGCCTCTGGTATGTTTTGCAATAAATCCAATACTGGATTTATTGTTCTGAGTTGTTTGATACCAAATAACCTAGGGTTCAGAGTGGCCATCATGCAGCTGTGAAACTACTAACCAGTGTCTAGCACATGCATTTTATATGGCTGCTCTGTTCACTTACTATGCCCCAGGTATGGCAAGGACACTATAGGGGCATATTGCTCATGCATCCATGCCCACTCATGCAATATAGTGCTCCCTGCCTTATGGCTGGAAGGCCTGCCAGAGGGGTGGCTTACCTATATTTCATTCAGTGTGTAGTGTAGTGGACAGGTCAGACAGGCTGTGTGCCATGACAGTTTTGCATTTTAGGATTGCACCAAGGCACTCAGCCTGCAATGGCAGTGCTGGGTGCAATTGGATGCATGGTCCCTGAGGGTAGCACAATCTGTACTTCTTCCCTCCAACGCCTACCCTTGGTACCCCATGCCCTGGGTACCTAAGTACCATTTACAAGGGACTTACAGTGGCAGCTAAAGGTTTTGCCAACTGTGCCAATGCATCACAACAATTTTGGGAAAGAGATCTAGCACAAGGACCCTAGTGAGCAGGGACCTTGGGCACTAACAACTTTGAAACCACATCAAATACCAGGCAAAACGTAGAGGGCTAACCATGTCAAAAGAGGCATGTTCACACCTCACATGCTAGATTTTGATTACGGGTGATCAATCTCTATACTGATTGTTCCTAATGGTTGTTTTCTTCCTTAAACAGATTTTGGAATGGGAGCGCGAAACAGAAAACATTGCTTTCTCACATTAGTAAAGCTGAACTGTGGTATCATCTTGGAACTGAAACTGAAACGTTGGTAAATAATGAGTTAAAGTAAATTCATTAATACACTTGAACCAAATAAAGTGTTATTTATATTCATTTTCACTGAAATAGCATATAATGAAACTTACAAAAGCAGTACATTTGTGTTTAATGCATGGACAAATTCCTCCTGAATGACCTTGATGTTTTGGAGGTCTGGACATAACTTTCATCTCCGAGAGGTACTTCAGCATTGCAAAGCTTTTTTGATATTAGATTTCCTTGTGAGCGACCATGTCTCACAGAACATGAGCTTAGAGCAGGAATTTTAATCAATGGGTATCCCTTTACTTTGCTGCACTAGCATCAACTGGTCAGCAAAGTGCCACAATAGCATAAAAAATGTGATACTATTGTCCTAACGGCTGCCATGGTGTGCCGTATTGTATTTACAGTGAAACCATTTTGTTTTTAGGTGGGGCAGGGTGTCGAAAGAAAAGTGGCGCATCGGAAATGATGTGCCACTTTCTTGTAAATATGCCCATAGGGACCATATTTATAAAAAAACTTTCAAAGCACGCACTGTGCCAAAATGAGCAGGCCGTACTGTGTCAGTTCTGTAACACAGGGATGCACTGTATTTTTGTGTTTTCCCTGCTTCAGTGCAAAATTAGCTGCCAAGCGTCAATGCAGCCACCCTTGTGCCATGGTGCCAGGATGGCTGCGTTACGGGGGAGAGTTGCTCATTCCATGTGTGCTGCAGAATGCAAGCATTTCTCCCTGTTGCGCCATGCTAATGCCACCGTTGGGGTGGGGTTAGATTTTGGCGTTGCCACAGATTTATGATTTCTTGTAAATCTGGAGCAGCTTCAAAATACAATGAGTGTTGCTGTGGAACACCCACAGCAACACCCATTGCATGCCCCTTCCACGCAAAGTGCTGGGTGTGAAGAGGCCATATTTACAAGGAGGCATTAAGCCACAAAAAGTGGCCTAACCCCACCTTGGAAATAAGGTGCAGTGCACAGCGCCAGTGGAGTGTCACAAAAAGTGATGTTCCGGTGGGGCTAAGGACTTGTAAATATGCCCCTCTGCTTTTTGTTTTTTTTTAAAGTTAAGCAGAGGTACTGGGCAGATGCAGAGGGTTGCTGGATGGAAGGCAGGGGATAGTTGTTTATTTTCATGTATTTGGTGAAGAGAGAGGCCCGAATTGAAGAGATGATGGTGTGGTCAGGTGGCCAGAAATCAATTTTTTTTTTTTACTTGGGTGCGGAAAGATGGTGAAAAAAAGAGTGGTGAAATTGGGTGACCAATGTCGAGTGCAGATGAGGCCATGTTCTGCTTGGCTCCCATCATGACTCCAACTAATGGCAGAATTGAGAGATGAAATGGAGGGGCCGTGCATAACATAAAATTAAAGATGGGTAACTATGACTAAAGGGTATTTTTCACCTCACTGTTCTAAGTGATATTATAGACAAGTTGAGCTTCGCTTTTGTAGACCATTTATTGTAAATCAGAACCACTGCGTAAAAAACATCTCCATTTTTCACAGTTGACCATCTATACTTCTGCTCATAAACAAAATCAATCAAAATAAAAACTTACAATTGATGCTTAACAAAATTAAGCAAAAGAGTGGTAAGGTAGTTTGGTTAAGCAAAAGAGTGGTAAGGTAGTTTGATTAAGCAAAAGAGTGGTAATGTACTTTGGACTCCTAAGGAATATTCAAAACTGAGCAGGAGCTTTCAAGTTTGCCATGCTACACTGATGGAAAACATGGGCTTAGCATACCACCGAGAATTCTGAAGGAACTGCTGAATCCAAAATTTAACAGATTCAACCTTTAATTTTATACCATCTCTGTTGCTAAAACAGTCAGAAAAATTAATCAGAGGAAGCACTTCTTAGCAAAAGGCGCAGATGGGTGGCCCAGCACTGTGATGAATAGTTCGATCGAACAATCTGTTTAGAGCAGCTTGCTTTCTCCCTTTGTGTGTGCTGTTCCTTGACAATATTTTCTACCTTTGAAGATGTACACAGCTCATTTTTTACTCTCTTAATTTCCTCTTTCTTTGTTTGTTTTTCTTGTCTCAGCTATGGACAATTTTACATATGTTTGGTAAGAAATATGGTTTGAATACATTACATATACTTAAAGTGGGATTTGGGTAATCCCTTTACTCATAACTCGGTGGTTTTATTTTATTTGTCATTTCCCTGTTCCTTATTCAATGTCTTTCCTCCATATTCTTGTGTTTGTCATGCCCCCTGCATTCTGGTTTCACATTCTGATTAGATGATTTATAATTCCACAACTAATGTCAGGCCTTTCTTTGCCGTAAACTGGAGAATTATATTCTTTCCCCCTTCCTCCTCCCTTCTCCCCACCCCTTCTCACCCTCCATCTGTATCTCCACTTGCATTCTCTTGTCGCCGTAATCCTTAGCTTTGTTTTTTAACACTTTTTGTTTCCCCCTTCGCTAATGGCAGGTGACCTTCTTACATTTTTTAACCATTTCAATCAGGCCGTGAACATGTATCGCTTTATTTTAACAAATCCCATTCAAAACTGGTCTCTGTAGACGTGCGCACTTCACGGTGGCCAACTTCGAATGGGATTTATTAAACTTAAAAAATAAAATGCATTCAAAAAATGGCACTGCAGATACTTGCACATCCATAGTGGCTATCTTTGAGTGATCTTTGATAAAATATTACAAATGCATATACAAATGGCCACCGTGGATGGACTAGCATCGATGGGGTCCATCTTGTAATGCATTTAGCAATGTTTAAAAACTGTTCCAATTTGGCCACTGCAGATTCATGCAACTTCAAGGTAGCTGTCTAAGCAAAAAAGCATTGCCAAAGCCAATGGGTTTCACTGCTAAGACCTATTGGTATTGCCAGTGCTTATAATTAGATCAATTAGTACCTTTATGAACAAACCAATCAACCATAGTGAGTATTTTAAAATCCCTTTCTTGATTCAGTTGTGGCAGATCTTGCAACTACTTCTTCCTTCATGGTTATTGCCACTTATTTCTGCAACAGGACCGTCCTAGATGAATCACTTACCATGGGATTGAGCTATTTGGGTACCATTAGTATAACACCCCCATTGAAGCTTTCTTTCCTTAGCTTTTTTTCTACTCACATATAGAAGTAGATGAACTATCTGCTCAATGTTCTCCTGAACTGAGGCAAAAAGATCTGAGGGCCTAACAGCATTTCATCTATGGGTTACTCTGATTAACCGTTTCACCTTCCTTTGCAGTCTTCACAAATTCTGTCACGGTTTTCTAATGACTGTTTGTGCTACTATGCAACTTTTGTATTTCTATTGCAGTCCATTTACTTTATTTCCATACTTGATGCACCCCGTTACCAGTGTTTTGTGTGGTGGTTTTGTTAGTATTGTTAGTGTCATTGACATATTTGCACTCAAGGGGGTTTCTTGTTCATTGTGTCTTTGTTAACCTCTTCACTTGCTACTAGGTTTTACTTCATCACTGGGAATAAGTAGAGGGATGCTCTTCTGATTGTGGTGGTGGGGGCTGTAGGATATCTACTAAACTTAAGACTGTCCCTACCAATGTCAATTGGAAATTGTGTCTGGTTTCTGTAGTATCAGATTTCCATGTGGATCAGTCACTGTGGCTCAGGGCCTGCGCGTTCAACGCTTGCCTTTTCCAAATAGCATTTCCAAAACATTCAACTGGCTATTGTTCACAAGGTTCTGACAGACCATCTGACTCCTGGGGAGTATTATTTTCCATGACCAGTCTTGTGGCAATGGGAGTGACTGAATTTGACAAACACAGGCATGACTGCTAGCCTATAGCCCATCTGCCTCCTATTGATCATTTTACTGTGGTTCTCGCTTTAGTGCTCATGGGTACATGCAATCTCCCTGTCCTCATCCCTTTGCTGTTTCAAATGTAAGCCAACAATTAGAGCCCAGACTATACAATTTAGTAGTAAATAATAAGGAATAATCAGGAAACAGAGTGATTAATAAAAGGGGTTACTTAGAGGCGGCGCATATGGCACATCTGGCATGCCAGGCACCAAACACAATTGCCTGTAGTGCTACATTAAAATGCCTTACCAGAAAAAAGAGGAAAAACGTGCCTGCACAGACATACAATTTCCTGCACAGATTGAAATCAGTGGAGAGACCATATGGCGTATTTTCAAAGAGTGAAAGGGGTAGTCTATAAGAAAAACATTATGGACGACAATTCTATTGTTCCTCCAGCTTCCTGGTGTGGCTTAGCTCAACCAGCCACTATCTGCTCCTTGTCACTTCCTACTGATTGATGCCATCTCTACATGGCCCTGTCCTCCACACGAGCTAAATTATTCCCAATGCAATACTTGATACAGGTTCAATCAGCCAGTTAGCTTTGAAACAGATACTGACAAATTAGTGACTTTGGTGCTAGGGCCACCCTGTGCTCACCTGCTACTGTGAATTGTTCAGGAACTCCCTCCAAGGGCAGCTACCTTGTTCCACAGCTCCTTCCCAGAGACATCTTAAACCACATTTTCAAGTTGTTTCTCTGAGGAGAACCTCTTCAATTATGCTACCCAGCACTTACACCAACATCCACCAACTAACAGTGGATAACCTCTGCAATTAACAACTTGCAGCAGTGATTTCCACACACTAAGGGCCTGATTTAGATTTTGATGGACAGGTTACTCTGTCACAACGGTGACGGATATCCTGTCCGCTGAAACATAAATCCCATTATTTCCTATGTGATTTATATTTTGGGGGACGGGATATCTGTCATCGTTGTGACGGAGTAACCCGTCTGCTGAAGTTTAAGGGCCAGATTTAGATTTCGGCAGACAGGTTACTCCGCCACAACAGTGACAGATAACCCATCCGCCGAAATATGAATCCCATTGGAAATAATGGGGTTTATATTTCGGCAGACGGAATCTCCGTCACCATTGGGACGAAATAACCCGACAACCAAGATCTAAATCAGGCCCTAAATTCGGTGCAGAACCACAAACATGCACTGATTTCCAAACTCAAAATTCTCACTTGGAGGGTGATCCCTGCAGACAGTGACGTGACTACCAATGGTGCAGTAGGTGGAGTGACGCCAGGGGTCAGATGGGTTCTCCCTAACCCCAAATGTGGCTAATTATTGCTATGACGCCGTAGAGGTGCGGGCGCATTTTCCTTGATTGCATTAGAGCACATGGCAGCCTTACTACGCCACTGCCTATAGAGTGGGAAGGGAGCAGTCCAGGTACATAAGGTGAACATCATATTCACTAAAAATTCAAATAATTTCTCACACTTATCTGCGCTACTAAATTTATGCCCAGATAGTTTAGGAGTAAATTGTGCGAAAGTGTGTTTAAAGGTATGAAAATTACAATGCCCGACAGACAGCAGGACCCAAAGACAGTGTTTGAATGCAACACATTTTCAATGTGGAACGAGAAAATATGACAAAATAGGTTTGACGTAATGTTATTAATTTTCTAATTTGCTTAGTTGCAAAAAATTCAGGAGCACGTGCATCGTCAGGGAAAACAGAAGAACTTCCCACATGTATCAAAATATATCAGCCCATGTGTGCATTAACAAAGTCACATACAGTGCATGCAAGATGTGCATTCCCTGCACATCTTGTGATAATTACAGGTGGACCGTGACGTGGCATCAGCTTGGCTCCCTGACTCTCCCGCAATCCCACTCACCTCAAGATGAGACATGCTCGCAATAAGTAAATTAAGCACAAGCTTCTCGGTTCCCTCACCTCCCCTATCCATCTGCCGCCTGTCTCTTCGGGATTAGTGACCTTCTTTCTGTCGTCTTAACCGGCATAGAAATGAGAGATTAATGATGTTTTGAGGACCCCAGGTCCCAAGATTAATGATGGAGAGTCTGAGGTGCCTCTGAATTTGAACTGCGCAGTGAGGAAGAGGAACGAGGCCCTTCCTCAACAGACAACCGATATGGACAAGGAAAAAATACTGTTCCCAGATGTTCGTTTGCCATTCCCTAGATGCTGAGTGAAAACAATGGAGAATGTAAGGAAGAGAAATTGTCCTTCAAATTCCCCCGGTTGCTTCAGGGCAAGTCTTGCAACAACTCTAGTCAGATGAGCAGAGGAAAGTGTAACGATGGAACTGTTAGAAATTGAGTTTTTGGTTGGCAGTCAGGTTACCCCCTGTCCAAGCAAAAACCCTCACTCTAGTCAGGGTAAGTCACACACAATCCAAGATTATCCTGTGCCCACCCTCTGGTAGCTTGGCACGAGCAGTCAGGCTTAACTTAGAAGGCAATGTGTAAAGTATTTGTACAATAAATCATACAATACCACCATATAGCACCACAAAAATACACCACACAGTGTTTAGAAAAATATATAATATTTATCAGGATAATTGTAGGTCAAAACAAATAAAGTTGCAATGTAAATTTGTAGAGATATCACTGAAAAGTGATATAAAGTGTCTTAAGTCTTTAAAAAGCAAACAAAGTCTCTTTCAAGCACAAAGTACCTGGTTTGGAGTGGAAAATCTCCTCAGAGGGCCACAGAAGAAGAGATACGTGGAAAAATGGTGTGTGCGTCGATTTCTCCCCAGCACATACAGACTTGCGTCGTTATTTTTCACGCGGGGAAGTCGTGCGTCGTTTTCCGGCACGCGGACAGTCCTTTCTGTGGATCGCAGGGATTACCAGATGTCCCGGGTCTGTGCGTGGATTCTTCTGCTTGTTTTCCGGCTGCGCGTCGTTCTGCGGGGCTGCACGTCGAAGTTTCTCTCTCACGGCAAGCATTGCGTCGATTTCTCATCTGGAGGTCGGGCGGCGTTGTCCTTGCGAGGCCGTGCATCGAAGTTCCGGTCGTCCCGAAGGCGTAGCATCGATCAGCGTCAGTGTGAGGCGTTTTTCTCGCCACGGAACAAGCTGTGCGTCGAAAATTTCAGCGCACGAAGCGTCCAAGTGAAAAAGAGAAGTCTTTTTGTTCCTGAGACTTCAGGGAACAGGAGGCAAGCTCTATCCAAGCCCTTGGAGAGCACTTTCACAGCCAGACAAGAGTTCAGCAAGGCAGCAGGCCAACAGCAAGGCAGCAGTCCTTAGTAGAAAGCAGACAGGTGAGTCCTTTGAGCAGTCAGGCAGTTCTTTTTGGCAGGATGTAGTTTCTGGTTCAGGTTTCTTCTCCAGCAAGTGTCTGATGAGGTAGGGCAGAGGCCCTGTTTTATACTCAAATGTGCCCTTGAAGTGGGGGAGACTTCAAAGAGTGGCTAAGGAGTGCACCAGGTCCCCTTTCAGTTCAATCCTGTCTGCCAGGGTCCCAGTAGGGGGTGTGGCAGACCTTTGTGTGAGAGCAGGCCCTCCACCCTCCCAGCCCAGGAAGACACATTCAAAATGCAGATGTATGCAAGGGAGGCTGAGTACCCTGTGTTTGGGGTGTGTCTGAGTGAATGCACAAGGAGCTGTCAACTAAGCCCAGCCAGACGTAGATTGTAAGGCACAGAAAGATTTAAGTGCAAAGAAATGCTCACTTTCTAAAAGTGGCATTTCTAGAATAGTAATATTAAATCCAACTTCACCAGTCAGCAGGATTTTATATCACCATTCTGGCCATACTAAATATGACCTTCCTACTCCTTTCAGATCATCAGATACCACTTCAATACTGTATGAGGGCAGCCCCAACGTTAGACTATGAAGGGAGCAGGCCTCACAGTAGTGCAAAAACGAATTTAGGAGTTTTACACTACCAGGACATGTAAACTACACAGGTACATGTCCTGCCTTGCACCCACACAGCACCCTGCTCTAGGGGTTACCTAGGGCACACATTAGAGGTGACTTATATGTGGAGAAAAGGGAGGTTTAGGCTTGGCAAGTACTTTTAAATGCCAAGTCAAGGTGACAGTGAAACTGCACACACAGGCCGTGCAATGGCAGGCCTGAGACAAGGAAAAGGGGCTACTTAAGTGGGTGGCACAACCAGTGCTGCCGGCCCACTAGTAGCATTTAATCTACAGGCCCTAGGCACATAGAGTGCACATTACTACGGACTTATAAGTCAATTAAATAGTCCAATTAGATATGATTCAAGGTTACCATGTTTTAAGGGAGAGAGCATATGCACTTTAGCACTGGTTAGCAGTGGTAAAGTGTGCAGAGTCTAAAAGCCAGCAAAAACAGTGTCCAAAAAGTGGAGGGAGGCAGGCAAAACATTAGGGGTGACCAGTCTAACATGTGTCCCCCCCAGCTGAAAGTGGGGAGAGCTACCCGACCTCCTGGGAGCTCTCATCGCTAAGGCAGAAGTATCTGGAGAGACCATCAGCATTGGCGTGGTCAACCCCGGGGCGATGTTCCACCGTAAAGTCCATCCCCTGTAGGGAAATGGACCACCTCAAGAGTTTTGGATTCTCACCCCTCATCTGCATGAGCCATCTGAGGGGCCTGTGGTCTGTCTGAACCCGGAAGTGAGTCCCAAACAGGTAGGGTCTTAGCTTCTTCAGTGCCCAGACCACAGCAAAAGCTTCTCTTTCAAGAGCACTCCACCTCTGTTCCCGTGGTAATAGCCTTCTGCTAATAAAGACTACTGGTTGGTCTAGGCCCTCCTCATTTAGCTGTGCTAGGACCGCCCTTATGCCATGCTCTGAAGCGTCTGTCTGCACGATAACTTCCTGGGAGTAGTCAGGGGCCTTGAGCACGGGGCCGTGCACATGGCTTCCTTCAGGGAGTCAAAGGCTTTCTGACAAGCCTCTGTCCAGTTCACCAACCTAGTTTGTTAATTGGAAGTGAGTTCTGTCAAGGGTGACACAATGGTACCATAGCCCTTGACAAATCTGTGGTAGCATCTTGTGAGGCCTAAAAAGGCTCTCACCTCAGTCTGAGTTCTAGGTGGTTGCCAGGCCTTGATAGTTTCAATCTTGGCCTGGAGTGGCTGCACCTTGCCACCACCCACTAGGTGTCCCAAGGACACCACGGAACCCTGCCCAATCTGACACTTACTAGCCTTGATGGTCAGGCCTGCCTGTTGCAGGGCCTGAAGCACCTCCTTGAGGTGGAGCAGGTGTTCCTCCCAGCTGGAACTGTAGACAGCTATGTCATCCAGGTAGGCTGCACAGAAGGCATCCTTGCCAGCTAGGACCCCGTTAACCAACCGTTTGAAGGTAGCGGGGGCATTTTTCAATCCAAATGGCATCACTGGTAATGGCCATCAGGGGTTGAAAATGCAAATCTCTCTTTAGCCCCCTCCGTCAGGGTGATCTGCCAGTACCCTGAAGTAAGATCAAACGTTCTCAGGAACTTGGCAGCACCCAGCCTGTCAACGAGCTCATCAGCTCGGGGGATGGGGTGAGCATCAGTCCGTGTGACTGAGTTGAGACCCCGGTAGTCCACACAGTACCAGAGTTCTGGCTTCGCACCTGGGGCAGTAGCCTTAGGGACCAACACCACTGGGATGGCCCAGGGACTACTGGATTTCTCTATAACCCTTAAAGCTAACATCTTGGAGACCACCTCCTTGATGCTGGCTTTCACCTTATCTGATAACCTGTAAATTTTGTTTTTCACAGGGAGACTGTGTCAATGTCATGAACACAGAGGTGGGTCAGTCCAGGAGTAAGGGAGAACAGGGGGGAGAACTGCTCCAACAGCTCATAGCAGTCTCCTTTCTGGTTTAGAGTCAGGGAGTCAGAGAGAATGACCCCTTTCACTGTCCCATCACCTTCTTGGGCAGAGAGGAGGTCGGGGAGAGGTTCACTCTCCTCTTCCATTCCTTCATCTGTGACCAGAAGCATGTTGACCTCAGACCTCTCAAAATGAGCCTTTAGTCTGTTGACATGGAGCACCCTTAGGGGGTTCCTAGGGATTTGGAGGTCCACTAGGTAAGTGGCCTCCCCTTTCCGCTCCTTTACTTCAAATGGGCCAGACCAGCGGTCCTGGAGAGCTCTAGGCTCTACTGGCTCCATTACCCACACTTTGTCTCCAGGTTGAAACTCTACCAGGGTGGCCTTCTGGTCATACCAGCGTTTCATTACCACTTGACTGGCCTCAAGGTTACTTTGGGCCTCTTTCCAGAAGTGGGTCATCTGGTTGCGGAGGGCCAACATGTAGCTGACCACATCCTGAGGCGGTGCATTTGGAGCTTTCTCCAACCCCTCCTTGACAATGCTTAAGGGTCCCCTGACAGGGTACCCATAGAGAAGCTCAAAGGGACTGAACCCCACCGCCCCCTGGGGGACCTCTCTGTAAGCAAAGAGAAGGCATGGTAAGAGGACGTCCCACTTACGCCTCAGGGACTCAGGGAGGCCACCAATCATGCCTTTCAAGGTCTTGTTGAATCTCTCCACAAGACTATTAGATTGGGGGTGATAGGGTGTGGTGAACTTGTAGGTTACACCACACGCATCTCACAGAGACTTCATGTATGCAGACATGAAGTTAGTGTCTCTGTCAGACACTATCTCCTTTGGGAATCCCACACGGGTAAATATCCCCATCAGAGTTCTGGTCACCACTGGTGCAGTTACGGTCGTGAGAGGGATTGCCTCTGGGTAAGGGGTGTCATGGTCCACCAAAACCAGGATGAACCTGTTGCCTAAGGCAGTTTTGGGGTCCAATGGACCAACAATGTTGATGCCCACCCTTTCAAAGGGGGTGCCAACGACATGAAGTGGAATCAGGGGGGGGTTTAACCCTTTTTCCTGCTTTACCACTAGCCTGGCAGGTAGGACAAGATCTACAGAACTTATCTGAGTTTGTCCTCATTCTGGGCCAACAAAAGTGGGTGACAAGCCTGTCAGAGGTCTTGCCTTGTCCGCCCCAGATATCCTGCCAGGGGAATGTCGTGAGCCAGACCCAGTAGGAAGGTTCGGTAACACTGGGGGACCACCAGCGCATGCGCTGCCCCAAAGGCCGGAACCTTAGGCTCACTGTAGAGGAGATAATTCTCCCAATATATGTGGTGATCGCCAGAGGCTTCACCTGCTGCCTGGCCTGAGGCTTGCTTCCTCAGACCCTCTAGAGTGGGACATTTTTTCTGCGCCTTGCAGAATCCCTCCCTGGTGGGTCCACCCTCAACTTGCCAGCCAGCAAGCTCAGGTAGGTCACCTAGGGTGGTAATGTCTTCCCCAGTTGGTTCGGGAGCCTCCTCCTCAGGAGCCCCGCCAACCACTGCGGGAACGCCTGGGACCGGTTTCCCGCGCCCCTTGCCCCTCCTCTTGGCTGTTCTCTGGGCCATTGTTCCAGGCTCTAGACGCCCTTGACTTCCCTCTCGGTCAGCCATGGACCATGTGGTCATGCAGACCCACTCAGGTAACCCTAACATCTCCAGGTGAGATCTGAGCTCCACTTCTTTCCAAGCAGTGTGCTCAAGATCATTGCCTAACAGACAATCTACAGGCATGGCAGGACTCACAGCTACTTTCAGAGTACCAGAGACCCCCCCCACTCAAAGGGAACCAGAGTCACCGGTAGGTGACTCTCACGATTGTCAGAGACTATGACCTGGTGGAATGTATTAGGGACTATCTGCTCTGTTGACACCAGAGCCTCCACCTTCTGCCCATCAATGGTGACCCACTGCCTGTACTTGGAAGTATTTTGGGGCATGTTGGCTTTGGGCACCATTTCTCCTTCTCCCAGGGACACTAGGGAAATCTCTACCTGTTCCCCAAAGCTATCTAGGTCCATCTCCCCCCTGAGCGCTACACTAGTCAACCCAGGTGTCTGTCCCGTAGTGGACGGTGCTCTCTTGGAGCACTGGGGGTCACCTTTATAGTGACCATACTGGTAACACTCCATGCATTTGGGGTTGGATTTCCCTGACCTATCATATGTCCCTGGCTTTTTCCCAAATCTGGAAAAGGAATGGTTGCCACCCCCTCCCTGTGAATTCTTTTGGGGGCCTTTCGAGAGTTCCTTATCTGTAAGTTTATCTCCCCCCTCTTTCTTCTGTTGGGAACCCTGACCAACTTTGTGGGTGTCCCCCCAGGTACCTTCTTGGACACTCTGGTGCTAACCCAGAAGTCCGCCTCCTCAGCATGCTTCCTGGGATCAGTCAGCTTACTATCCACTAAGTGCTGGCGCAACTCTGTAAAATTACTATTAGGCATATGCTCTCTCAGAATCAAGTCATATAACCCTTTATAATCATCTACTTTGTTGCCCCGCACCCATCCATTCAGTGCCTTACTGGAAAAGTCAAAGAAATCTATCCATGTTTGTGTGGTTTGTTTGGTGCTGTCCCTGAACCTCTGACGGTATCCCTCAGGGGTCAGCCCAAACTTGGCAAGTAAAGTGGCTTTCTGAAGTGGGTATGTGTTGTGATCAGGTTGATCCAATGTGAGAAGTGTGTCCCTCCCCAATGGCGGCACATAACCCCACATAGCTACCCCCCATTGCCCTTCAGGACCCTCATGAGCCCTTAGTGCAACTTCATAAGCAGCTAACCATTTATCTATGTCATCTCCCACCACAAAACTGGGCACCACATTTTTGGGTATACGAACCTTCTTTTCTGCAGCAGGTCCTGTCAGTATGCTGCCGCCATTATTGCTGGATTCAGACTGCTTTGCCTTGAGATCCAGCTCCTTGACACTCAGTTTATGAGCCAATAAAGGTTTCTTTTCAGCCAAGGCTCTCTCAGCTGCAGCTTCAGCTCTTTCAGCTTCAATCTGTTTGGCTGCTCTTTCAGCCTCAGCTTGCTTGGCTTCTCTCTCTGCCCTTCTTTCCTCCTGTTGAGCCTCAATTTTCAGTTTTGCCATTTGCAATTGGAACTCCCTTTCCTCTCTCCTTTCCTCTGCGGTCAGGCTTTGCACAGAGACACTGCTCCCTGGTCTGGAATGGGGCACAATTGCAGTGGTAACACCATCCACAGATAGCAACAAATCCTCTGAGGGGCAATTTTCTGGCTCCTCTTCCTCATCATCCTCTTCTAAATGGGCTTCTGCCAGGCCCTCAGCGCCACTTGAAAGTCCTCCTTTTTGGAGGTCCCTTGGGTGGGTACCCTCATTGCCCTGCAGAATCCTTTTATTTGTTTGACTGTATATGTATCCAACAGGACTAGGTCAAAGTCTCCTATCTGAGACCCAGTCAGAGACATATTGAGTGAGGATTTAGTTTTTGAAAATTGTCAGGAAAAACTAATTTGCAAAAAGAGATAAAAATCAGTTTGACCTTCAACTGTGGGTAGGTAGTGAAGTACTTAGCTACTGTATGTCACTGCACAAATACAAGTCCTATCCTCACCGCTGATCACCAATGTTAGAAATGGGGTTTTTGGTTGGCAGTCAGGTTACCCCCTGTCCAAGCAAAAACCCTCACTCTAGTCAGGGTAAGTCACACACAATCCAAGATTATCCTGTGCCCACCCTCTGGTAGCTTGGCACGAGCAGTCAGGCTTAACTTAGAAGGCAATGTGTAAAGTATTTGTGCAATAAATCATACAATACCACCATATAGCACCACAAAAATACACCACACAGTGTTTAGAAAAATATATAATATTTATCAGGACAATTGTAGGTCAAAACGAATAAAGTTGCAATGTGAATTTGTAGAGATATCACTGAAAAGTGAAATAAAGTGTCTTAAGTCTTTAAAAAGCAAACAAAGTCTCTTTCAAACACAAAGTACCTGGTTTAGAGTGGAAAATCTCCTCAGAGGGCCACAGAAGAAGAGATACGTGGAAAAATTGTGTGTGCGTCGATTTCTCCCCAGCACACACGGACTTGCATCGTTATTTTTCACGCGGGGAAGTCGTGCGTCATTTTCCAGCACGCGGACAGTCTCTTTCTGTGGATCGCGGGGATTACCAAATGTCCCGGGTCTGTGCGTGGATTCTCCTGCTTGTTTTCCGGCTGCCGCGTCGTTCTGCTGGGCTGCACGTCGACGTTTCGCTCTCACGGCAGGCGTCGCATTGATTTCTCATCTGGAGGCCGGGTGGCGTTGTCCTTGCGAGGCCGTGCGTCGAAGTTCCGGTCGTCCCGAAGGCGTAGCGTCGATCAGCGTCGGTGTGCGGCGTTTTTCTCGCCACGGAACAAGCTGTTCGTCTAAAAATTTTGGCGCACGAAGCGTCCAAGTGAAAAAGAGAAGTCTTTTTGGTCCTGAGACTTCAGGGAACAGGAGGCAAGCTCTATCCAAGCCCTTGGAGAGCACTTTCACAGCCAGACAAGAGTTCAGCAAGGCAGCAGGCCAATAGCAAGGCAGCAGTCCTTAGTAGAAAGCAGACAGGTAAGTCCTTTGAGCAGCCAGGCAGTTCTTCTTGGCAGGATGCAGTTTCTGGTTCAGGTTTCTTCTCCAGCAGGTGTCTGATGAGGTAGGGCAGAGGCCCTGTTTTATACCCAAATGTGCCTTTGAAGTGGGGGAGACTTCAAAGAGTGGCTAAGAAGTGCACCAGGTCCCTTTTCAGTTCAATCCTGTCTGCAAGGGTCCCAGTAGGGGGTGTGGCAGTCCTTTGTGTGAGAGCAGGCCCTCCACCCTCCCAGCCCAGGAAGACCCATTCAAAATGCAGATGTATGCAAGTGAGGCTCAGTACCCTGTGTTTGGGTGTGTCTGAGTGAATGCACAAGGAGCTGTCAACTAAGCCCTGCCAGACGTGGATTGTAAGGCACAGAAAGATTTAAGTGCAAAGAAATGCTCACTTTCTAAAAGTGGCATTTCTAGAATAGTAATATTAAATCCAACTTCACCAGTCAGCAGGATTTTATATCACCATTCTGGCCATACTAAATATGACCTTCCTACTCCTTTCAGATCATCAGCTACCACTTCAATACTGTATGAGGGCAGCCCCAATGTTAGCCTATGAAGGGAGCAGACCTCACAGTAGTGCAAAAACTAATTCAGGAGTTTTACACTACCAGGACATGTAAACTACACAGGTACATGTCCTGCCTTGCACCCACAAAGCACCCTGCTCTAGGGGTTACCTAGGGCACACATTAGAGGTGACTTATATGTGGAGAAAGGGGAGGTTTAGGCTTGGCAAGTACTTTTAAATGCCAAGTCGAGGTGACAGTGAAACTGCACACACAGGCCTTGCAATGGCAGGCCTGAGACAAGGAAAAGGGGCTACTTAAGTGGGTGGCACAACCAGTGCTGCAGGCCCAATAGTAGCATTTAATCTACAGGCCCTAGGCACATAGAGTGTACATTACTAGGGACTTATAAGTTAATTAAATAGTCCAATCAGGTATGATTCAAGGTTACCATGTTTTAAGGGAGAGAGCATATGCACTTTAGCATTGGTTAGCAGTGGTAAAGTGCGCAGAGCCTAAAAGCCAGCAAAAACAGTGTCCAAAAAGTGGAGGGAGGCAGGCAAAACGTTAGGGGTGACCACCCTAAGGCTGTCCGGTCTAACAGGAACTGTTAGAGAAACACAGCAATGAGCTAAGCCAAGGAGCATCTCTGCTGCCTGCTGATATCACCAGAAGGAAGATCATAAGACCATATCATAGATGTAAGTATGAATGTGGTATTTATATAACGGGAACCTAGTCAAAAGACAGCAGCATGCCTTACAATGTAGAATGCAAAGACACAGTAAACGTGATTGGAAGGGTAGTTGGTTTCTAAGAGTGAAAGAGAACTTGAGACAGAAAAAGACATGAGGCAATGCTACCAAGTGTTTCTATGCTGGCTGGTCGAACATTTGACGGCCTGACTCTCCACTAAGTCTCCTCATGGCACATGTCTGGAATAAACCATAGAAGTCACCATGTGGACCAGGCAAGGTAAAAGTATAATGTTGAGCCAGCATTGAGGGGAGCTTCAACTGAAATGAACACTGAGAGGGGGACCCAATGATACCCTCGATGGACGTCTTCATGGGCCTCTGACCATTAGCCCAATCGGTACCTCCCACCCATCATTATGATAATGGCTGTTCAGAATGCATATCCATCAGAAGAGGGCTAATGTTTAAAGGTAAGCAGAAGGAAAGAAGGGGGCATTATTCTCCTCATTTTGAGTCCTGCCACAAAAACTAGCCATAAACTGCTGAGGACAAACATCATCACTCTCCAATCACAGTTTTGCCCCAGGTGTTTTTTGCACATCCATCTATCCATTTTATTCTTTTTTCCAGTCCTTCCTTCTGCCACCCTGCTCTTTCTTCATTTCTCAAGAAAATTAAGAATTGTTCTATATGGAAGTCCACCTTTGCACGAGGGGGTAATTATGAGCCTCCCATCAAGTTTAAAGTAGCCATAAACAACACTAGGCTTCTGTAAGGGATATAGAACAATTCTTCATTTCCTTGACAGGTCTGTATGTGGCATGCATGGCAATGCACCTTCGTCTTGGGTGTTTTTGTTAGCAGATAAGGAGCGATGCTCAATTTTCTGGATTTCCCCATCACGTACGAAGATTCTACCTTCTTTAACCTCATCTTGTAATTAATTATTTGACAAAGTAATGCCATATCCTTGACTTCAAACACACATTGTTTATCAGCCCTGCACTATCTCAACAACAGACCTGTAGAACTATACCTGCACCTCACTCGCCAATAATGCCTGTTTGGCCCATCCGGTGCTCCTGTCTACTTAAATAATGCAGGTTTCACAAAAAGCCTTCTCCAGTGTTACTCTGAAAGTCTGGTGCCCATTGTCCTCAAAACAACGCATAATCACAACCTTTTACTGGAAGGAGCTGAAAAATCCTTCCTTCTGCACAGTGCCTATTTTGTGCAGGTGGTTGCGACGGATGAATACAAGCATCCGTTTTAGGGATCAGGGTTTAGAAAACAGTGAGAAATGAGGGATGAACGAGATCCTTCAACTGTGGGATAAGGAGCCAGCAAGTGTAGGGAGGTGTCAGAAAGAGGCATGAGCAGTGGCGTAACAAAGGACCCCACAGCCCACGCAGTGCGGGAGGGCCCTTGAGCTGAAGGGGGGTCCCTTAGCACAGCACCTGGCCTAAGTGAATCCAGAGGAGGGCCCCTCCATGTTCTTTGCAGGGGATCCCCTTCAATTTCGTTACGCCACTGGGCATGAAGTGGAATCACGACCAGGGAGCCTTGGGATTCAGCTGTCACGGTATTTGGCAGCAGTAGCGGTGGGCTCCTTAGAAAAAACTATAGTTCTCTGCTTTTATGGTGTGGCTATTTGAACAATTGTTCTGCTTGCATATCCGCCTGCAGCAGGTTGTTTTGGGCCTAATGACACCCTAGATTTGCTGTCAGATTTCAGAAGTTTAAATACTGAAATAAACTGCGTTTTGCCGGGCCTGATAGACTTGCGAGTACTGCTAGAGTCCCCCCATTTAAATTATTATCAGGAGACATTGCCATATTGTGTAGAATATATTAGTGATGTGATGAAATAAAGCCCACATGGGAAGGCATATTTCACATCTAATGCGAGACACTTGATCCAATATATTGAGCCTATAAATAAAAGATATGTGGCAGCGTGTATAATGTGTTTGAAATATTACACTATTTTGCGGGGCAGGCGGGAACGCCGTGCATTCCTCTCACAGAGCTGCGAGATGCAATCTCTGCCAGGTTAGGTTATAATATTGCATATGTATTATACATGCTGTGATGGTGCACGCAGGAGCCGCTGGCAGTGGCGAGGGGTGGGCCTTCCTGCATGCATTTTGCCTCAACACAGCTCCAGATTGTGACGCCCTGCTTACGACACGAGTTCTAGGTAGGACAGAGCAACATTTCTATTACCTGGGGGTAAACTTGCATAATTTCATATTATGCTTGGTATCTGAAGTACCTGAAATTACACTATTTGGAAACGGCACGTAATTGTGCGCCGTTTGCGGCCACATTTTAGCGCGAGTGCGCAACGCAAGCGAACATAATGCGAGTCTGTGCTACACTGCATATGAGGATGGGCTTCATCCTAAGTATTGTGCCAAATGCCGGTTTTGCATTTTGCATAGTGACTCATAATTGCACATACTTTTTCCAAAATTTTGCTAAAGCAAATTATGCACATTTCCCACACCCCGAGTTCTAGGTTTGGATAATGGTTCTTTTGACCAGGACATGGATTCCACTCTGTACAGAGTCGTAGCTATCAATGGTTCAGGAAAGGCAGGAGCCTTAAGAGCCAACTGGACCTTGACTGTTGCTGTGTTTTATTCTCAACCAGCAGGAGGCCTGCTTATCTTACTTTCGCTAGTGCCTAGGGTGCCCACTGACTCTATCCCTCACTTTTTCCCCTCCCTCCATGTTTTCGTCTAACTCACTGTCTTCCCCATTCTTCACTCTACTCTATTTTTAGTGCTCCTCTCCTCTATCTTTGCTTGCCTTTGCTTCTTTCCCTCCTACCCGAGGTCTTCTCCTTCCACTAATTACTCATTCCGGTCTCCTGTATTCCTCTCTGTCCCTATAGCCCTCTTCCTACCACTAACGCCTTCTCACATTCAACTTTGTGTTTTTTTGGGGCATTCAAACAGTCTGTGGTCATTGCATGTAAATATTAAAATAAAACAAAGGAAAGGGAAAAAATGGCATCAAGAAGGAAGGATTAGAGAAAATCGATGTAACATGAGCTGTTTGCATATACAGAGTTGTCAAGTGCGATCAGTCATGACAGGCCTTCACTCGATCAGTCTGGAATCCATTAACAATGATGACTTGCAGGATTTTGATGAGTGTCAGGTCAGAGAGGTCATTGGATCCAGAATGGTTACTTAAATCATTGGCATGGTCGGGCATCTAGAGTGTGTGATTAAATGACAGCTATTTGGCACTGGAACTGGTTGCTTTCCATCAGTAGGACATCACTTACCTTGTCACTTCTGTGACTTGGGCCCATATTTATAGGAAAATGACGGATCACGACTCTGTTCCGAAATTGGCAGCGCCACGCTCCGTCATTTTCACAACGCAGGGATGTGGTGTATTTATTTGAATATGCTGTACCCCTGTGTGGTCCCCTGCACTGGTGTTAAATTTTGCTGCCAGCGCCAATGCAGGTATCCTTGCACCATCGTGCAAGGATGTCTGCGTTGAGGAGTGTGATTGTTTATGTGCAGGAAGGTGCTCCTTCCTGCACATAAACCATCACAAATGATGATTTGGCACTTCTGTGTGTGATGCAGAATTCAGCCAACATATAAGTGCCTAAGCGTCATTTTCAAATGATTGTTTATGTGCAGGAAAGGACATCTTCCTGCACATAAAAAATAATTTTTGGCATTTTGCTCTTTTAATGCATGCTGCAGAAGGCAGCACATATAAAAATAGCAAAAAATTAGGAGGAATAAAATTATTCCTCCTCGTTGTGCCTTGCTAACGCCACCCCTGGGGTGGCACTTGATTTTGACACTGCCTCAGGTTTACGAAAACTCATAAATCTGAGGCAGCATCAAAATGCAATAGGTGTTGCTGTGGCACGCCACAGTAACACCCAATGCATGCCCCTTCCACGCAAAGGGCTATGTGTGAAGTGGTCGTATTTAAAAGGTGGTGTTAAGTGACACTCTCGTGGTGCTAGGGGGTCATAAATATACCCCTTGATCTGTTAGGAGTTAAGTAAGTTGTTCTTCATCATTTGTGGACAGGAGTAAAGACAGTGTTTTTGCCATGGTATATTTTCTTATGTGGTTGCCTCCTGGGCTTTGAAGAAGAAAATCTTAATGTCTTCTATTGTCCTTGGGGCATATGTACATGAATCATTGTTAGAGATGCCCATTTTTGGCAATATCATTTAGTGCGAAAAGATCTGTTCTGCCCAACGCAGACAGTCCTCTTATCTCAATGAGTTTCCATATATTTTTGCACCTTCTGTTGCTTTTTGAAGATACTTTTCTAGGGGTTCGAGGACGGGGGTGTTTGTGAGCATTCTGCAAATTTTTTGGTAATCCTCTCTCGACCTAGGCTAGTTCAGAGTAGTGTTTTTGAATGACTTTGAAAGACTGTTTTCCTTTGACAAGGAATATTCCTTAGGAAGACCAACTTTTCTGGATTCCTCAATGATGAATGTCCTTTTGGGAGCTGAGTAGTTTGCCTGAAGGCATTCCTACTAGCAGACATCCACCCCATTTTCAATGAGCTGTTAAGCGACATAGCATAGCACAGTCTTATTCAATTTATGCACGAGTTTCGCTATGGCATGGTAGGCCTTGGTGAGTGCAGATAGAAAGGCCTGAGGAAATAAAGGTGCTTTCTCCACCTTTTTCTTGGGTTAATTTCTTGTTGGTATGGGTGCCTTGGGCTGCCGATAGCTCACCTCCACAGACTTGGCTGGATTTGATCATTGCTTGAATGATGCTGCAGGGGTGACCTGTGGGAAGCTGACCTGTGGGAAGCTGACCCAAAACTTGTATACAAATCTTTGGATCCATTTTCAGCATTCCCTGTTTTTTTCCTTCCTTAACCCCTTGCCGTACGATGCCACAGTGGGCTTGTGCGTCAGACGGTCCCCAGCTGTCCTAGCACCCAATCAAGGGGGGAGCACCAGATCTCTCCCCGTAGGCCGGCCGCCACTACTCCTCCTCACCAGGGATGGCAGCAGAAGCGGTTCTGTTGCCACCTCTGATTCCCTTTGGTGATCTGATGACATCAGCACCCACCCCACTTGCAGGCTTCATCAGAGCAGCCCATAGATGCTGGATGCCATTTGCTTCAAGTGCTGGGAGGAGAAACAGGCAAGTTATGTTCTCCTGGGAGGGGTGGGGGTTTCAAAGAGGCCCTGGTGGGAAAGGAAAGAGTTTTTCCTTTCCCCTAGTGTCTCTTTGAAATGTATTCCTCTCATGGGGTTGCAATTGTGCAGCAGGAATACACACTGGGCCACCATGGATCTTTGAATTTTGTTTGTGTGTGTTTTCTGAATGTGTGGGGAGCAGCCTCTTGGGCAAGGGTTGCTTCATTTAGGGGCCATATAAGTTGGCCGTTTCTGCTCCCAGGGGAGAAGATCGGCCATTTTTTTAGGCCGATCTGGGGCCCCTTAGGCAAGCATCACTCTCTTTTGGGAGCATTTATTTTGGCCCTTTCTGCCCCCTTGAGGGGCAGATCAACCTCTTATTTCTTGCCCTTCACCCCTCAAGCAGGGCAAAAGCCACCAGGCACCAGGGATGTAAAATGTTGGTGATTTAGTGGAGTGACCCCTTGGGCAAGGGTCACTCCCTTTTAAAGGGCAATTATCTTGGCCATTTTTGAGTCCCCCCCTTGGAGGCAGATTGGCCTCTTGTTTTTTAGGCCCATAGAAACCACTTGACACCAGGGAATTTAAATTTTGGGTGGGGGAAGGCCCTTGGGCAAGGGTCGCTCCCTATGGGGGGCACATATTTTGCCTGTTTCTGCCCCCCTGGGGGGCAGATTGGCCTCTTTTGTTCAGGCCCATTTGCCACCAGGTGGTGCAGGAACTACTAGACACCACGGATGTTTTATGCACTATGTTGCTGCTGTGGTTCTGGAGAGTGGCCCCTTGGGCAAGGGATGCTCCTCTTTAGGCGGTGAATGCTTTTACTATATTTTTATGCCAGTCTTCCCACCAGCTTGATGTGTGTGGACTGGCCCATTATTTGCATTTCTGATCGTAATGTTTATTTCACCTTTTTTTCTAGTGGAAAGCTTCTGATTCCTTTTCTGTGACTCCTGCTTGCGGTATTGGCAGTGGTAGATCTACAGTTTCCATAGTGGCTTGGGTTTGGTAAGAAAAACATTTTTGTACTGTTTACTTCAGTGAGTACCATTGCCATGCATGAATGAGTTTTTTGAAAATGGTGCAATAATAGCAGCATATTTAGCTTATGTTTTGTTGTGTGTGAAATGCTCCTTGAATTTGTCACTATGTGTATTGTGTTGTCTTATGTGTAGTTTATTTTGTTTTTTCTTTTTAGTGGAATTTCATTGGTG
Source organism: Pleurodeles waltl (assembly GCF_031143425.1). Lineage (NCBI taxonomy): Eukaryota > Metazoa > Chordata > Amphibia > Caudata > Salamandridae > Pleurodeles > Pleurodeles waltl. The sequence goes on along the minus strand of NC_090448.1, from coordinate 362,647,681 downwards.
CTTGCTGTGTCTGTGCAGAGTAGGTGCTGGTGAGTATAGCTGTCTCAGGCATGTGAGTGGTATCGTTTTTGAGTATATAGGTCTTTGTAATAAAGCCACACTTTGTTTATTACTTATTTTATACAGTGTTGGTTGTTGTTGACTTATTTGTTCAGTTACTTTGATTAATAAGGATCATGGCTAGCTGCAGGATTACCACTCAGCAAGTCGTTGGTAGGCTTTTTGAATCTTCCTCTGACCACGATTAAGAGCCTTACTCTGCATCTGAGGCAGAGGAGGAAGTGCAACATTTTGGCAGTGAATTTGCTGTCACAGAGGAATAACATGATGATGAAGCCATTCAGTGCGGATGAACTGCCTGTTTTTGAAGAGGACACTGATGTACCGATAGTGCAGCAAGAGTCATCTGGATTGCAGCCTGGAGCTGAACTCTTCGTTGCCCCAAACATGGTGCAGCCAGTTTGCCTGCCTTTACTGGTGTTGCAGGTGTAGAGTGAATACTGAAAACGTTTTGCCTATAAATTTCTTTCAGTTGTTTATGGATGATGTTGTCGAGCGGACTAATTTGTATGCTGAACAGTATTTGAGGGACAACAGTGCCAGACTTAAACCCCGCTCAAGAGCTACCTGGTGGACTCCCACAAATCTGGAAGAGTTGAAGAAGTTCTTGGGTTTAACTTTTTTGATGGGCTTGATAAGGAAGCCATCAATGTCTTCATATTGACCATACCAGTCCCTTGATGGCAAAGGCCATATTTCCTGAAATCATGTGTTGTGATTGCTACTTGCTTCTGCTTCGGATGCTGCATTTTGTTGATAATGCTTTAGCTTTGCTGCGAGATCTCCCTGATTGTGACCATCTTTTTTTTAGATTCATCTTGTCCTTGATCGCTTTGTAGATCGATTTTCAGAGATCTGTGTTCCAGGGAACAAAATTGCCGCAGATGAGTCTTTGGTTCCTGTTCAAGGTCTGTTTGGATTTTAAGTAGAACATTTCTAGCAAGAGGGCATGTCATGTAATTAAGATGTATATACTGTCTGAAAGTAGGACTGGATATGTCTGTAATTTCTGGGTGAAACCTGGTAAGGATTACACTATTGGCCTTCCTTGGCTGTCCGGCCACTTTCTGAGTTAGTGAGAAAATTTGTGTGGGAACTTGCTAGAGGACTTTTTAACAAAGGTCAACATTTGTACCTAGATAACTTCTACAATGGTATGCAATTGTTTAGGGAATTGTTGAAAGTGGACACTTGCTTGTGACACAGCCCGCTCTAACTGCAAAGATTATTCTAAGGGGCTTGTGAATAAAAAACATGAGAGGGGACAGTGCTGTGTCTTGCGTAATGATAAACTGCTAGTTGGGAAATTTGCAGACAGGAGGGATATCTACATGCTGGCTACAATCCAATATGAAAGTACTTCGCCTGTGACTGTTTGGGGTCAGGTCGCTGAAGTGTGTAAACCTATGTGCATTTTAGACTACAATAAGCACATGGGTGGTGTAGATAGGGTAGATCAGAGGTTGGACCCTTACAATGCTGTTCGTAAGGCTTACATTTGGTATAAGATGCTGGCTATCTATCTCTTCCATTTAGCAACCTTTAATACTTTCCTTGCGTTCAAGGATTGTTCCCCAGAGTCAAAGATTATTTTTGTTCAGTTTCAGGAGTCTGTGAGAGGCAGCCTTGTTGTAGTGGAACAGGCAAGTGTTTTTATTCACATATATCATGCATTTCCTAAATGCGATTTTGGCATTTAGGAAATGCAATTACCACAAACTCAAGTTTGGTGGTAAGCATGTGCAATTTTTAAAAATGCATTACAAATGCATTTTTAAAAATGACATGTAGCGCACACATGCCCATTGGGCATGTGTGTGCTTTACATGTCCACAAATATGTTTTTGGGGTGCATCAAAGGGGGCCCTAGGTACCCAGCACCCTGGGGTGTGCATTACCTAATTTTCAAATTCCTAACAGGAATTCGCAAAATAGGTAATGCAAAACCATTCGCACCCGTGGGCCTACAGGCCTATAGGGATGAATGGAGTCCCATTCTCTAATTGCGATTCGGTAATAGTGATTGTGACTTTTAAGAAATTGCTATCACCGAATCGCAATTTTCATGCATCCTATTTTGCATTTCTGAAATAGCGATTTCTTAAAAATTGCTATTTAGGAAATGCAAACCAGGATGATGATGCATCTGGCCCCTACTTCTGTGATGTCCCAAACACTCAAATTATGAAAATGACTGTTTTTAACTTTTGCCCAAGGTTACCATGATTAAAAACACGCCATATTGGTGGGTACCCAGAAGACAATTTCATTGAACTTCTCCTCTCAGTTGGTAATTCAACGTATGAAAAAAGTCCTGTTCCACTGTAATCAGGCATCAAAGCACATCCCGGACACGCTGGGGGGCAGATTTAAGAAAAGTGACATTGCATCCAATGCAACAAAAATTTTCTTACACCCCTAAGCCCCCCCGCCCCCAATGCCTCCATGTGCATGACGTAATTAACATACAGCACACCATGGTGGTAGTAAGGGAACTAGCATAAAAACAAATTATGCTAGTTTGGAACTTTGCTCCAATAGCGTAAAAAATGTGGACACTAGTGCAAGGAGTCGTTAAAAATGATGCAAAAAACGACACAATGAAATCTTGTAGATTTCATTGTGCCATTTTTGCAAGCATCCTTTTGCCGGAACGCCCCCTTTGCATACATTATGCATGGCACATGCATAATGTGGCACAAAGAGTAACAAAGTGGCGCAATGCATGCATTTGCTTCACTTTGTAAATATGGTGCAGTGATTTTGCAAGCCTAACGCCACATTAGCATAAAAAAAAATAATGCTAATGTGCTGCTAGGCCCTTCTTAAATTTTGGCCTAATTGTCTCAGGTGGGACCCAACGATGAATCATGCCATCAACTAGGTTGGTAGGTGAGGGTTTTTCTTTTTGTTAACAAAACCTAAGGGTGTTTTTTTCCCTATTTGAGCATTTGGGACATCACAGAAGTAGGAGACTTGGTAGCGTGCTTGCTTCCTGTCTAGGGAAAATCTACTAATTCTAGATATGTTCGAACACTACACACACAGGAGAGTACAAGGTGGTGTGCCTCTTGTGGATCCCAACAAGTTTTTTTACCCACAATATGCTGCAAACCTCAAAATATGACTAAAATCATGCATGTTCCTTGTATTTCTGTGCTATATTCTTCCAGAAATATAAATAAACCACCCAGTGTGCCCCTTGGTCTCCTGATAAAAATGATACCTCACTTGTGTTGGTTACCAAAGCAGAGTCAGTCTAAAAACGTATTAAAAAAACTGCCCTTATGAACACACTTTGGTGCCCCCTCTAGTTCTACATATTTATTGGCCCTTTCCTGTGTCAAGCACTTGGCTCACCCACACAAGTGAGGAATCATTTTTATCAGGAGACTGAGGGGAATTCTCAGTGGTGGGAAATATGTGGCTCCCCTCAGATTCCAGAACTTTGCATCTCAGAAATGTGAGGAAAATGTTTTTCTTTAGACACATTTTAAGGTCTGCAGTGGATTCTGTGTAGAAAAATGTGGTGAAAGCCCCACAAGTCACCCCATTCTGGATTCCCCTAGGTATCTAGTTTTTTTAATAAAGTACATATTTGCTGGGTTTCCCTAGGTGCTGGAGAGTTAGAACCCAAAATCCAAACCTAGGCAAATTGCAAAAAACAAGTCAGCTTCCAGTGGAAAAATGTGATGTGACCACATTTTGTTTTGGGGCATTTCCTGTCACAGGTGCTAGGCCTACCCACACAAGTGAGGCACCATTTTTAACAGGAGACATGGGGGAATAGTGGGTGGAAGGAGTTTTGTGGCTCCCCACAGATTCCAGAACTTGGCATCAAAGATATGTGAAGAAAATATGGGAGAGATTTAAGAGTCCCTTGCGCCACTTTAGCACCACCTTAGCATCATCTGTTTTTTACGTTAATCTGGCCTGAAGGTGGCCTTTTCCCAGCATCATATTTACAAAGTGGTGAAATGCATGTAGTGCGCCACTCTGTAACCCCTTGCGCCACAGTATGCTTGCGCCAGGCATAATGTATTGAATTGGGCATTCCCCTATTAGAAGGCCCGAAAAAATGGGGCAGTGAAATTTAAAAGATTTCACTGCTCCAGTTTTTCTGTCATTTTTAAGACCTGCTCAGAACAGGCGTTAAAATGACACACCCATTTAAATCAAAGGGCCTCACTAGCGTCAACATTTGTTATGCTTCTGTAGCAAAGCACAAAATTTTGACACTATTGTTCTAACTACAACCGTGGTGCACCATTTTTAAATACGGCGCACACATGGTGGAGTTAGTGGGTGCGGGGGGGTGCAAGGAAAGTGGTGCTGCATTGGAAGCAGTGCCCCTTTTCTTACATTTGGCCATATGTTTTTTAGCAAAATTCTGATGTTTGCAAGGGATTCTGCGTAGACAAATGTGGTAAGAGCCACACAAGTCACCCCATCCTGGATTCCCCTAGGTGTCTAGCTTTAAAAAAATGTACAGGTTTCTAGGTTTCCCCAGGTGCCAGCTAAGCTAGAGCCCAAAATCCACAGCTAGGCACATTGTGAAAAACGAGTCAGTTTTGAAAAATGTGATGTGTCCACGTTGCATTTTGGGCCGTTTCCTGTCCCTGGCACTAGGCCTACCCACACAAGTGAAAAGAAAAAAGACAGATGATGGACGCAATGCTGAACAATGCAAACATTCACGACTAGTCACAAAGCTCAGGGTTTAATCCATAGTTTTTTTGCCCACCATGCCACCCAGTTTGGACCCAGCCATATGCAAATCAGCCTTGACCCTGTTCCCCATGGGAACAGTCCAGCCTAAACTACCAAGCCAGGTCCTCTCTTGACCGGAATCAAGCATCCGGGGACCAGTGTCAGAGTATCACCCTTCATCAGCCAGGCCAACGTGAATCAAGTGGTGCAGTGAGCATGGGATCAACGTCTGGGCATTCCCTTCCCAGTTAGGACAACAAAAGCAAAAAGATAAAATGATGGACGGGATGCTGAACAATGCAAACATTCAGCCCCAGTCACAAAGATCTTGGTTTAATCCATCATTTTTTTGGCCACCACACCACCCCAGTTTCGACCCAGCCATATGCAAATCAGTCTTGACCTTGTTCCCTACGGCAACATTCCAGCCGGAACTGCCAAGTCAGGTTTTCACTGGACCAGAATCAAGCATCCTGGATCCTGGGACCGGTGTCAGGGTATCCCCCTTCCTCAGCCAGGCTAGCTTGAAGCCAGTGGTGCAATGAGCACGGGGCCCACGTCTTGGCATACCCTTCCTACTTAAGCAACAAAAGCTAAAAGAAAAAATAATCGACGGAATGCTGAACAATGAAAACATTCATCCCCAGTCACAAGGCTCTGGGTGTAATCCGTAGTTTTTTTGCCCACCACACCCCCACAGTTTGGACCCAGCCATATGCAAATCAGTCTTTAACATGTCCCCAATGGGGACAGTCCAAACCAAACTGCCAAGCCAGGTCTTCCATGTACCAGAAACAAACACTCTGGGACTGGTTTCAGAGTATCACCCTTCATCAGCCAGGCTAGCTTGAATCTAGTGAAGCAGTGAGCACGTAACCGACATCTGGGCATACCCTTCTCACTTAGAGCAACAAAAGCATAAAAGAACAGATGATGGACAGAATGCTGAACAATGCAAACATTCACCCTCAGTCACAAAGATCTGGGTACATTGCATCATTTTGTTGCCCACCACGCCACCCCAGTTTGGACCCAGCCATATGCCAATCAGTCTTCACTTTGTTCTCCATGGGAACAGTCCTGCCCAAACTGCCAAGCCAGGTCCTCCTTGTACCGGAATCAAGCATCCTGGGACTGTTTTTTTTTTTCAAGTTTCAAAAACCTTTATTAAGTGCTTAAAGTAGGTGATACATAGGTTTTTAAAGAGTGGTACCTCCTCCCTTAGGAAGGACAGTCCACTTCCACTTTGTATGAAATATACTTTTACATTCCTGTTGGTTACATATTAAAGTAGTAAAAAAGGGTTTGATTTCTTGGGGCAGTTTGAGGAGTTCAGTGGGAAAGAGGGTGTTAGGGTTTACAGTTATTCCTCCTTCTCACTCTCCTTGCTGTCCTTGGCTCAGCAGATTGGGTACCATTCTGCGTCACGCTTCCCTGCTCATCACCTACTGTTGGTCACCAGTTGGGTTCTGGTGTACAGGAGGATGTCCTTTATGCAGCAGAGGATTATCCAGCATCCTTCGATAGCCTCCACTAAGTGTGTCTTTGGAAACAGCCCATATATCAAGGAGTGGTGAGTAATGTTTGGGTATGGGATGTGGGGTTCCATTTCAGCAGATGGTATGCAATTTCCTCTGTGGGGCATCCCCCTGGACATTCTCTGTGTGGACACAGGTCCCTGCTGTGCATGAATGACCGAACTGGCAGTCCCCCTTTCACAGCCATCCATGCAATTGCTTTGTGCCTGTTGGCAAGGGATTGGGAGGATACATTTTCCCACACATGTATTGCTGTAGCAGTGGCAGGTCGCTCACTGCTTCTGTGGTGTCCCTGGACCTGATTAGTCTGTGGATTGTCTTGGGCTTCCATAGGCTGGGTATGACACAGTACAGCCCAAATTCCACCACAAACCTTTCAGTCTCCTTGTAGTACCAGTGGAGGTCCCAGTTGAACATTATTATTATTGCATTCTCCCACTTATTCCACCCCAGTCTTCGCCACACCAGGGGCAGGTAGAAGCAGAAGACCCTACAGGTTGAGTGGTCCTTGTTTTCAGGTTAATTCGGATGCAGCCACATACAAAGAAGTCCCTGAGGATTGTCGGGATGTCAGGGTCTGCCTTCTCTCTCTTGCGGTACTCCATGAGCATGACTGACCTTTTCACCCTGTCCATATTTGAGTGCCAGGCACAGTGGAATACCATCCTGTTCACATCCTGGGCTACATTGGCCAGGAGTGGCAGATCCTGTGTCACATACTGCAGCATGGGCAGTGCTATGTTTCTGAGCACCAGAGCCTTTCCTTCAATGCTTAGGTTTCTCAGGCTCCAGAGCCCCAGTTTCTGTTTGACTTTGGCCAGGTATTCGTTCTAGCTTTTGTCCGCTGCTCCTGGTCCCCCAAACCAGACACCGAGCACCTTTACCAGTTCTGCCTCAATGGGGAAAGGGAGAGGCTGGTTACATAGGTCCCAACAGCCGAAGAGTTTCGACTGTGATGTGTGTACATTGATCTTTGCCCCTGATGCTTTCAAAGTCCTTGCATGCCTCCAGTAGATACTGGACCAATTTCCCATCTGCGCAGAAGAGGGTGAGTTGTCCATGTACAGCGCACATTTGACCTCTTTCTTTGCGTCTCCTGGTGTCGGGCTCCCTCTATTGTTCGGGTTCTTATTGGTGTACTTGGCAAGTACCTCTATAAGCAAAACAAACAGAGAGGGGGGGAGCGGGCAGCCTTTTCTTACCCCAGACCTGATAGGAAAGGGGTCTGTTTTCCAATCATTTATAAGGACTGAACTGAAGATGTCTGCATACATTATTTTAACATAATTACAGAACCGCTCCCCAAGCCCAAAGCCCTGCAGAACCCTTTCCATGAACTCATGGGAGACATGGTCAAAGGTCTTTTCCTGATCAGGACAGACCAGAGCAGTGCAGACATTTCTGTTTGCGATGTACTAGATCGTGTCCCTGATCAGTGCTAGGCTGTCCGCAACCCTGAGTCCTGAAACCCTGCAGATTTGGTCTGGGTGAACTATCTCTACCATAGCACCCTTGAGTCTATTCACCATTGTCTTGGCCAGGATCTTACAGTCCAAATTCAGGACAGAGATGGGGCGCCAGTTCCTGAGGTCACATCTCACCCCCTTATATTTATATAGGAGTATGATCATTCCTTCCCTTAAAGTGTGGGGCATACATTCCTCCTGCTCCATCTCCTCATACAGCTCCAGAAGGTCTGGTCCCACTAGGTCCACAGTGAAGTGTAGAATTCAACAGGCAGACCATCACTACCTAGTGTCTTTCCTGACTTGAAGGATTTAACTGCAATGTGCAGCTCCTCCAAAGTGAGGGGGCGTTAAGGACTTCCCTTGCTATTGTGGAAACCGTTCCTGGGATACCTGACAAAAACCTTTCTGCCTGATCCCCCTCTGACCTCTTCTCTGAGTAGAGGTCCCCGTAGAAGTCTGTCACAACCTTCTTAATGTCTTCCTTGGTGGCACACAAAATTCCCTCCCTGTTGTGCAGTTTGAACCAGAGGGGTGTGTGCGGAGTGGATTTTCTTAAAGAAGGAGTTGCATTTCTCCCCCTTTTCCAGGTTCTAAACCTTAGAATGGAAGATGATCCTCCTGGATTCATGATGAAAATGCACACTCAGGTGTTACTTGACTTCTTCCAAAGGGTTCATGACATCCCACCCCGGGGTTGGAGATCGTGCAGACTCCTTCATTCTCCCCCTTGCTGCTTTCCTGCCCACGTTCTTAAAGAAGTCCTAAATCCTGCCCTTCACCCACTCTGATCACTCCCCTGTGGCCTTGCCACTCAATGTAAGTCCTCCTTAGTTTCTCCTGTACAGCCCCTCTCCCCAGCAGAGAACTAGGTGCCTGGGCCTGCCAGGAACTTGCCTGTCAGTTCCCCCTGGAACCTGATAGCCCTGTGATCAGAGAAATGCACTGTTACCATGGAGTGATCCTCACTGATTGAGAGGTGAAAATGAAGTCTATCCTGGGGCACAAGGATCCATCAGGGTGGACCAGGTGAAGTTGCTGGCATTTGGCCCCATGGATCCAATGACATCTGTCAGGGAGGCCTCACCCACCATCTCCGCTAGGAGTTTTGCAGCATCGTCCATCCATCCTTCCACAGTCCTGGTCCCACATCGACCACCACTTTCTAGAATACAGTTGAAATCCCCACCCATCATGATTGTTCTTGTGGTGACCAGCTGTGGTGTGAGGTGCTGGAACAGCTCCTGTCTCTCACCTACATCAGAAGGGGCATACACATTAATAAGTCTAACTGGCTCTCCTGTCCATTAGCCGTCAACGACCAGAGCCCTGCCGCCTTCCAGCTTGGTGACCGAGTCCATTGTGAAGCATCTCTATCTGAATAAGGTAGCAACCCCTAGAGACCTACTGCTGTTTACCCCAGACCAAAAGGAAGGCCCAAATGTCCACTGGTGTTCTAAGTGTATGTATGAAGTTGCAAAGGGGATGGAGCATTCCTGAATCATACACAAGTCGCATTCCTGGCTGGCAAGAAAGTTCAGGGTGCTAGCACATCTGCGCTTGTCTCTGATACTCCTGACATTTATGGAAAACAATGGAATGGCCATCTTTATTTAGTGTTTAAGAGTTAAACTTAGGCTTAAATGCTATTTGTCAAGCCAGAGTAATTAGCATCTTATACACAGTGACAAGGCTACTTACAGGGCTGTTTAGGCTCCTGGTGGGTCTCCGGTACTGGGACTTCTGTCTTGGGCACCATTGCTTTGTTCTTCTCTGGGGCTGCCTTGCACTCCTGGCTGGTCTCAGGCTGTCCATCCTCCAGATTGGGGGGTAAGCCTTGCTCTCTGTCCTCCATGGAGGCCTCTTCCTGCTCAACTGCTGCTGGAGATGGTTGCTGGGACACGTCCATAATGCTTGCCAGCGCCCTCATCTCTTGCAGCACTTTGGTCACTTGGTCCAGTTAGTCGTCTGCCCCCTCTTTTTCAAGTTGACCTTCTTCCTCTGACTCCTCAAGATCGGAGTAGGGGTTGTGGTTGCTCAGGTGTTTCTTTCTTGTCTTTTTTGTTGCCTCTGGGGGACTGTGCCTTCTTTTCCTGCCCTCCTGTGTCATCCAGGGCCCTTCTTCCAGGATCTCAGGGGCAGGTTGGGGAGCATCATCTATTGGCCCACAGGGCCTGCTGCTCTCGGGGATAGCAGGCATTTTGTCTCCTTCGGGGGTCTGTAGCTCCAGGGCCTGGATGGGGCCCTGGTCGGGTTTGGCTCCCTCCTATCTGGGTCCTTTCCTCCTCCCAGTTTCCTTTGTCTTCCTGGGGGCTGGAACTGGAGGGCCAGCTAAGGCAGCCTCCTCTTGTGTGGTTCTCTGGTGAGTTTTGGCCACCTGGGGCCACTTTGGCTCTTTGAGGGCAGTCCTTGAAGTGGTGGCCCACAGCCCCGAAGAGGTTACAGGGGGCTTCCTCTTTGTCTGACCTGGCTGTGAATCCTTCCCGTTTACATATCTTGCACCCTTGCACTGTGCAATCTTTGACAGTGTGGCCTGGTTTGCAGCACTTGTTGCACAGTTTGGGCTACCTGGTGTAGTACAAGTAGCCTGAGTCCCGCCATAAGGAGAAGCTGGAAGGTGGGTGATGGATTCCATCGGGGGCTGACTGGGGCCTCTTTCAGCTTCACAATAACTATCGGTTTACCATCCCATATGCCCTAACTGTCCAGGTTGCGGCAGGGTTCTTTCGCCACTGTGCAGTGGCAACGCAGGAAGGTGGTCAGGTCCTGGAAATTGATGTAATGGCTATGGACGTGCACGGTAATTTTCTTGATCTCCTTCATGAGCTGGCACTCCAGGTAGAAGTGGGAGAAGAGTTTCTCGTCCCAGTCTTGACCAGCACATCTGCCAGTAACTCCTGCAGATTATTTCCGACATGAACATTAGCAGGTATGTGCCTTTGGGTGCATCCAGCATTATGCACCAGATCTCTGCTGCTGTGAACCCCATCTTGGTCACCAACAGCTCTGTGAAGGTCTTCCTGCTCAGGTGTGGTGTGGAGTCGTCAGGTTCTACCTTCCTCTGCAGCTTCACGCTGTTGTGGAACCAGAGGTTTAGTGGTCTGCTCATCTTGCCATGCTGTTGTGGCATGCCTTGGGGATGGTCCCTCAGGGAGTTGCAGCAGGTAGGTACTTCTCACGCAAGTGCCTGATGGCTGGCAGTGGTCCCCCTCAAGCAGGCAGGGAAGCTCAGTGGACTGGCAGGCAGGTGATCCCCCCAGTAAGCAGGCAGGGAGCTCTCAATAGCCAAGCAGCTCCAGCAGGCTAGGGAGAGGCTTCAGCTGGCAAGCAGCTCCAGCAGGCAGGTGAGAGTCCACAGCGATCACCTCCAGCAGGCAGGTAAAGTCTTCAGCAGGCAAGGTTCAGCAGGCAGGTGAAGGTCCACATCAGGCAGGTCCAGCAAGCAGGTATCTTCAGCAGACAAAAGCTCCAGTAATAGCACTTAAAAGTATCCTTGTGTGCATATAGCACAAGGTAGCTCTTTGGCAGAACAGTGACCTCTAGGAAACACTAAAGGTACTGCAGGTGAGGGGTGATCGTGGCATCTCTCCTGCCAGGTCAGGTAAAAAGCCTCTTGGGACCGATTTCAGGGTATCACCGTTCATCAGCCAGGCTAGCTTGAATCCAGTGACACAGTGAGCACGGGATCCATGTCTGAGCATACCCTTTTCCCTTAGGGCAACAAAAGCAAAAAGATCAGATGATGGACGGTATGCTGAACAATGCAAATATTCACCACCAGTCACAAAGATCAGGGTTTAATCCACAGCTTTTTTGCCCACCAAGCCACCCCAGATTTGACCGAGCCATATGTAAATCAGTCTTGACCCTGTTCCTCAGGATGCTTGTTTCCGGTCCAGGGAGGACCTGGCCCCGCAGTTCGGGCTGGACTGTTCCCATAGGGAACAGGGTCAAGACTGATTTGCATATGGGTGGGTCCAAACTGGGGTGGGGTGGTGAGCAAAAGAATTAATGGATCAAACCCAAATCTGTGACGGGGTGAATGTTTGATTGGTTCCACATTCCATCCCTCATTTCTGTTTGTTTGCTTTTGTCGCCCTAAGTGCACCGGGCATGCCGGACGTGGGTCCTGGGCTCACTATGCCACTGGATTAAAACTAGCCTGGCTGATGAACAATGGTATCCTGAAACGGGTCTCAGGATGCTTGGTTTTGGTCCAGGGTGGACTGTTTCCATGGGGAACAGGGTCAAGACTGGTTCATATATGGTTGGGTCCAAACTGGGATGGGGTGATAAGCAAAATAATTGATCTAATAAACCTATATCTGTGACTGGGGGTGAATGTTTGATTGGTTTAGCATTCTGTCCATCATTTGTGTTTGTTTGCTTACATTATTCACGGAACTGAAGTACCATTTTTATCAGGAGGCTTGGGGGAGCACAGAATAGCAGAATAAGTGTTACTACTAATTGTCCTTCTTTGCACTTGCACCTTACAAATGTAAGACAGTGTGTAAGAAAGAAGTTATTTTGAGAAATGCCCTTTAATTCACATGGTAGCATGGGTACCCCCAAATTCAGAGATCTGCAAATAACCACTGTTTCTAAACTCCATATCTTGTTCTCATTTCGGAAATACATAAGTTTCCTTGATACCTATTTTTCACTCTTGATATTTTAGCAAATTATTTGCTGTATGCCTGGTTCACAATAAAGAAACATTGCAAGGGTCAGCTCAGTTATTGGCTCTGGGTAGCTTGAGATTCTGGAGGACCTACAAGCACTATATATATCCCTGCATCCAGAAGGGTCCAGCAGATAAAATGTTATATTGCTTTTGAAAATTCTCCATACTTAGAAAAAGCTACAGATGAAAACTTAGACACACATGGCTGTTTTTTACAACACAATTTCAATATTTTTCTATTCCAAGTATTACTTTCTATAGTAAAACCATGGAGGATCTTCACAAATGACCCATTGCTGAATTCAGAATTTTGTCTAATTTTTCAGAAATGTATAGCTTTGAGGGATCCACCAAAGGTTTCACACCCATTTCTGTCACTAACTGTAAGGAGGTTGAAAGCACAAAAAATATAACAATGGGGCATGTCCAAAACTGTGTTGAACAATTTTGTTTTCTGATTCTAGTCTGCCTGTTCCTGAAAGCGGGGAAGATGGTGATTTTAGCACCGCAAACCCTTCGCTGATTCCATTTGCAGGGATAAAAACAGATGCTTTCTTCTGTAGCAACATTTCCCCAAAAAATAAAATCTACCTGTATTTTGGCTATTTTATCGGTCCCCTCCAGGAGAATCCACAGACCCTGGATCCCTTTAGAATCCCGAAGATGTTGGAAAAAAGGGCACAAATGTGGCGTGGATAGCTCATGCAGACAAAATATTATGGATGCCCATGCACAAACTACCCTAAATAGCCAAAAAAGGCTTAGCAGCAAGCGGGTTAAGACAATGACGAGGCAAAGTAGACTCCTAAGTAGGGGAACTTGGTTATATTTCCCAATGTCTTGCTTTCCAGCAGTGCTTAATTTGTGGTTGTTGTTTCCAGTGCTGAGCACCGGCACTTATTTGTGAGGGCCGGGGCTTATTCTTCTGCCTCAAGCATTTGCTGCTAGCAAAAGACATATTTGGGACACACGGAGGAAGGGAAAAACGAAAAAGCGTCATAAAGGGAGACAGTAGAAAGCTGCAAGAGTGAGCTGAAGGGGCAGGGGTTGGCTTTATGTGGATTAAAGAGGCCTGAGATGTCTTCAGGATTACGCCGCCTCAGTATTTCCTGCTTGCAAATTTAATTGCAGCAGCCGCGCGTTCAGGAGGAAGGCTTTGGGCACCGGCACCTTTTTATTTACAAATTAAGCACTGCTTTCCAGGGTGAATTGCATGGTTTCGTCTCTTTTGTTCGGGGCTCCGTGAGTCAGGATTTTACATTCATCAAAATGAATAGCTGTGAGATTGGTGCTGCTGTACAGTGGCACAGCACCAGTAGTTTCTGCCATGTCTAATTGGTACTTGCCAGGACCACAGAATCTTCAGTGCACAGAGATATTTTCTTGGCCTTCTTTGGGCACTTAGCCAGAGATTTGCTGCAGTGTTTTGGGGAGGCCATTGATATATGTTAGAAAATAATGGCACCATAGGTATCCATACAAACATGAATGAGAGTTTGGAATGTTCTTGTCAGTTAGCACCTGATGTCATACGTTGGCTGTGGTGTTTTTGTGTGGTACTTCTCTCCCACTCCTCTCCTTCTCACTACTCCACCCTTTTAACTATGCTCCTACTGTCTGTCACCTCGACCCTACCTCCAATTCTCTCATTTTGTGCAAGCTCTCTTCTTAAATCTAATGGTTCTCTCCACATCACTCCTCTCGCTTTCACTCTCTCCATCCATCCTTTTACCAGCCCCCTGTTTCCCTTTTCTTGCCCAGTATGAGCTTTGTAGAGTGTAGGATGAAATTTTGCTTTATGTCCGCCATTTCTGCTGCACTTGAAAATGGGTTCCTCTTATGCTCTAATGATATTTATTGATTTTAAATTATTTTCGGAAGAGGGGCAATAAATCCCCTGCTCAGAGTTTTTAATTGCTGTGAGGATCAAGGGATGATGCAGGGCTCCTTGTAGTGTCCTTACAGCTTACAAGACCATGGCGCGTTAAAATGTTTCGTGCGGGAGGCATGCATGTGCAGGATACACAAACCTACAGTAGCCGAGGCCTCTGCTTGTTGGAACAAAAACTCAGTTTGCAGTAGCTGAAGGGAGCATGTCTCTGTCTGAGACCACACATGCAGGCCAAGAAGGGCAAGCACGACCTACGCTGAGGCTCTGTGTGCGACAGACGAGGCCGCAAACATGCAGATATGATCCCAGGTTTAGCAGCTGATGAGACATATATCTAGGAAGTCAGAGCGCATGCCAAGTAGAGGGGAAGCCACCTAGAAGCCGAGGATGCTCGCATTCAGGAGCTGAGGCACCGTGTGTGAGATACGAGGGCTTCGTAGGTGTAGAAGATGTGATCACTCGTACAGCAGCTAATGACACATGCCTGAAGGAGCTCAGACTTCATGTTTGCGAGAGTTAAGGCCAGACGAACAGCAGCAGAGGCAGCGTGCATGTTGGGTCTGCGATCGCATACACTGTTGGCACTGGACCCACACACGTGTAGGAGCAAAAGGCACATAATTGTAGATGCTGAGGCCATTTTTGTGTTTGAGATAAGACCACATGGGTTGAAGGAGCTGCAGCAGTGGGTGAACGAGGAGAGTTCGTGTGTGCAGTAGAAGAGGCAACATGCCTGCTGGAGTCGCGCCTGCACACCTTATTTACGAAAGGTCACATACCTGCCGGACCAGTGTACTGCAGAAGTTGAGCTTTTCAGAAGATTGGGCTGCGTACCTGATGTTGCAGACTCCTGAGGCAAAATAACTGCAGGCGCTTAGGTCTCAAGTGGACAGGAGATGAGGCCATAAATGTGCAGGATCTTAGGTGACATGCAGGTGGGATGTGAGGGCACATGTGGGTTAGTCAAGGGAACATGCAACAGTGAAGGCCATATAGCAGAAGAAGCTAAGAGGCATGTGCAGGCGATACAGTCCCACACAAGCCAGACTCAGGGTCATATCCATTCATGAACTGAATTGTTCTGCAGCAGTGCTTGAGTAGATGCAGTCGACTAAGCTGAATCAATTTAGGAGAAGACACAGCTATCTGTAACCTACGTGCAAGACCTGAAATTGCCTAAATTTGAGTTTACATGTGCGAAGAATGTGGCTCAAAACACTTCGCATAGTGCGTTGTGTGTCAAAGCTGAGGCCATTTTAGGAGCAGAACAACATAAATAGATTAGCGGAGCTAAATCCGCATGACCACTGAAGCAACATGTAGGCACCTGCTGAGACCACATACATGCAGAAGCTGATCCAAACCCACACAAGCTCAGGACCTTAGGCCTGGTCCCAGGCGGGTGTCCAGCTGGGCCGGGACACCCCAAGGTAGCCCGCAGCCCACCAAACGCTAATTCTGAAGTAGCAAAATATCTTTTGGTATTTTTCTTAATGAATCACATGGGCCCGCACCTCACTTTTTAACAACGTCTTGGTCTACATGAAGTGACTGGGGACAGGTGTGACGTCAATGGAAATGGTGGCTGATATAATGCATGTAAAAAGCATGGGCCCCAATGACCCTGCCCAGATGAGAATGCAGCTTCCATCACATATCTGATATGTTTTTTCATCCCAAGAAAAGTAATTGAAATTGTATTCAAATAGGATATATATGTTTGTGGCCTTCAGTTTTTGTTTTCTTCCAGCAGTGTCACTATTTCTAACTTGCAGCACTGGGGTTAAAAAATACACAACCAATGACGAATGTTTTTACTTTTGTAAAGTCAAAAGACGTTTGCAAACAAAACACGGGTACGCATGGAGGAGGGAAAAATGGTGCAGTTTTCAGTGGTAGCACTGACACTGCCTACCACAGATATCCTGATGTGCTTGCAGAAGGCTGATCCTGCTAATATAATTAGAAGGAACTGAAGGAACATACACCGCACTTGTGGCCGTTAGTGACTACACATTTAGGGGCATATTTATGAGCCCAACTGCGTCACGCTTGCACCGTGCAACGTGGCACAAGCACAACACAACTTAAAATAGAGATTTATGAAGCCATGCAAGGCCACTTTGCTTGGCCCTGGGTGCCTCTACATATCCGGAAAAGACAATGCAGCGCAAATTAGTACGTTGCCTTACTCTTCCCTGACAAGGTGCTCCATGGGTGTTGCGTGGGTGTTATCGCACAATCCCCATGGTTTTTGGCACATTCTCAGATTTACCAGAAATGGTAGACCTGGGAATGCACCAAAAAGATACGCCTTCTCAGGGGAGGCATAACAAGGAGAAATATCTTTATTTTGCCTTGTTAGTTCCACTTTCAATGCATGCTGCATTCTTTAGCATATATAGAAAGAGGAAAATGTCTCTCAGGATTGTTATTCTACAGGAAGGTGTACCTTCCTGGACCAAAACAATCCTGCATGGTACTCAGGCACCCTTGCACCAGGGTGCAAGGGTGCGTGCATTGATGCTAGCAGCCCATTATGCCCAATGAAGGTTTAAGGACAGGAATGTGCCACACTGCCTTAAATATGGTGCATTCCTGCCCTTTTCCTGTAATGGAGTGCAGCAAGGTGAATT
This sequence comes from Pleurodeles waltl, assembly GCF_031143425.1. Classification (NCBI taxonomy): domain Eukaryota; kingdom Metazoa; phylum Chordata; class Amphibia; order Caudata; family Salamandridae; genus Pleurodeles; species Pleurodeles waltl. The sequence continues at coordinate 362,630,693 of NC_090448.1, read as the reverse complement.
GTTGTGCTGTACTGCACCACATTCTCATAAATACGCACGTTATTATCCTCCAAGAATTTTTCTCTTTATGTCGCATGTGTAGCTAGAAATGGATTTGAGCTGCCGTCAGTCCTAGGGTCCAAATAATATACTGAGTAATGCATATGCAGTCAAGATGCTTCTACTGCCTGTAGCTTCGAAAGTTAACATCTTGATACACAGCCTTTCATTTCTGATACAAGATTGTGACAGTTAGGCACTCATTACAACATTGGCGGTCAAGGGACCACTGCGGTGAAGGTGGCGGTCGGACCGTCGCAAGCCCGGTGGTGAAGACCGCCATATTACAAGTAGGGGAAGGCAACTGCAGAGCACAGCCAGGTTTCCGTCCGACCTGCCAGTGTAGACAGACCGCCACAGCCGGTGGCACGCATCTCCAGGCCGGCGGTCAGGCAGTTTCCCACGGTGTGTTATGAGGCTGCACACTGCCAGGATTTGCGGGGTGGTCTCACCGCCACGAAAAGCATGGCGGAAACAAACAACATAAAAGGGAACACTCACCTTCAGAAACACAGGCAGGTCCATAGGCACCAAGGCACACAAATTGCAAATCTTCCCAATGATCCGGCTGGCCTTTGATTTCCAGGAGCAGCGACACCGACCAAGACACTAACCATAAGAACACCAGTCTAGCACACATTGTAGGGAAGGACGTTATTACACACACACACAACACACACAGACTGCATGGCAAGCCAAGCCCACCCACACATTCACACACACACACACATGCAAAATCGCATAACTACGACACATACATGTGGAAGCAAAGCCAGGACAAGGCTGTCTTGATCGACACCAATGGTTCAGTGGTGCATATATAATAAATAACTTAAAAACAATAAAACTATGTACAATGAGCCCCAAGGGCCAGTCCAAAACAGTCCATTTTGCACCAACAACACAGGGCACTGTATGAGGCTCCAACTTGACTCCTGACTGCAAAGTGCTGGCCCCCACAGGGCCGGGGCATCAATAGGGCATACAGGCACCTCAGGGGTGGGGGAGGGGGTTTGGGCTTGGAGAGGGGGTTCTTTGGGCTGGGTCTGGGGGGTTCCTTAGGCTTGCCCCTGGATGGGGGAGGTTTCGCCAGGAGGGGTGTAGTTTGGGGCTGGCCCTGGAAGTGGAGGGAGTGGGCTTGGCCTTGGCTGTGGGAGGTGTAACTGTGGCCTTGCTGGGAGTGAACATCTTAGGCGGGGAGGGGCATGGTGACCACCAGTGGAGGCCTGGGAGGTGGAAGGCAGTGGTCTGGGAAGAGTAGCAGGGCACATTGGTGGAACAGGTACTGGGCCAGTGGTGGGGAACAGAGAAACACCTGGTAAGGAAAAGTTTCTTAGGGGCACAAAGTAGGGCATGGAAAGGACGTTTGGTAGTGGAGGGAGTGGGTATGGTTGAGAGGTGTGTACATGGAGGTGCCTTAGGTGCAGGTGCGTAGGTGTGTGCCATGTGTGCTGGGCGTTTAGGTATACTGGGAGGAGGGGTGGAGGAGATGCAGAGAGAAAGCAGGGGGGATGTGTGAGTGAATGCTGGGGTGGTGTCTGCAGGTCAGGTGGATGTGCTGCATGTGGGGGTGTTCATTGTCATGGTGTGGGCTCATGTGGTAAATGGGGTGCATATATGGGGTCTGATATTGTGGTGATGGTGAAGTGAGGGCACATGTAGCAGGATCTGGGACTGATGAGGTGCTGACAGCAGGTCTGAGTGGTGTCGTGACTGTCAGGGGGGAGGTGGTGGAGGCGTCAGTCAAGGGAGTGGATGTTGGAATGTCTGCATCTGAATGTTGTGTGTGTGCATGGTGGTGGTGGCGATGGCGTTTGTGGTGGTTGTGTCTGTCCTTGAGTACTGTGTCTGTTGATGTGGATGTATGTGGGTCAGTAAGTGTGCCTTGGATGGGTGAGGGGAGAGGGATGTGCATTTGGTAACAGGTAGCTGGAGGGGGAACGGAAGAAGAAGGGTCACTGGCAGGAAGAGGACGGGGCCAGAAACGATCTCTGCAGGCCAGACAGGGCACTGTGAATGCCTTCCAGGAACGCACTGGTCTGCTGCATCTGGGATGACAGTCCTTGGATGGCATTCACAATGGTTGTCTGCCCCACAGAGATAGACCTCAGGAGGTCAATAGCCTCATCAGCGAAGAGAGCAGCGCTGTTTGGGGCAGTGGCAGAGGTCCCTGCGATGAAGGAGATGCCCACCCTCCTGGGTGAGCGGGCACAGGCAACTGGGTGAGGAACTACAGGAGGGTGGTGCTGTTAAGGGGGGTAGCGGACAAGGACGATGCTGGGATGGTCCCAGATGGCTCCGCCACCGCCACTGCCAGGGAGCGTCCATCAAAGGAGGAATCAGAAGATGTAGAATTCGATCCTGTCTCCCCCATGGCACTCCCGTCACCCTCCTCCCACAAGTCCTCTCGGCTCCACTGGTATCAGCCTCCTGGGTCCCCTGGGCTGCAGCATCCCGACTCGCTGGTGCCCCTTCTCCTTTGCCAGATGATGCTGATGCACACAAAGACAGAGGAGGAGAGGGAGGGAGGGTGGGTGGGTGGTCGAAAGAGAGAGACAGGGTGCGATCAGTCAATGCCAGCACAACAGTCACACAGAGTAACTACAACATCTTCTGATGCCATGCCACGAAACACCATGCCCTCACCTACACATGCTACAACAATGGAACACCATGGGGAAAACCACAGCAATGAACATATTCACCGCTGACACTGATACAGATGCAATCGTGTACATGATGACAGGCCTACCCCCCAGACCTGCCCAGGACCTGCACTCTTCAGATGGCCGTAGAGACACAGGCCCTCATTACAACCCCGTCCACCAAGGTTGGACTGCAGAGCTGCCACCTATACGGCTGCAATCCCGCCAGTCGCATGACAACATCCCCGCTGGGCGGAAACAGAGTTTTCACCCGCCGGCCCAGCAGGGATGTCGGCCGTAACATTGGAGCCGGCTCCTAATGGATGCAGCTGCACCAGTTGAGCAGACAGTGAAAAGCAGGGTGGGGCTGTGCCTGGGGGCCCCTGCACTGCCCATCCCCAGGGGCCCCGCGTCTCCCCATCCCACCAGCCTTTCCATGGCGGTCTCTACCGTAATGGACAGGCTGGCGGGAAGGGGAGTCATAATCCCCAGGGCAGCGCTGCAAGCAGCGCTGCTCTGGCAGATTATAACCGCCGGGACAACGATGGCGGGAAACTGCTGGGATAACAATGGCGGGGGTCATAATATGGCAAATTGTACCGCCAGGGTTGTAATGAGGCCCACAGTATTCCAGGACTACAGAACCAACAGAATCCTGAATGGCTAGTTGGCATGCCAACTAGGCCATTGTCAAATAGCACAGTGACATTTTGGTCCACCCTACATCACTACACATACAGTACCTGGCAGCAGATTGAGGACTCAGCAGACATCCTTGGCACAGTGGTTGGAATCAACTGATTACAATGGCCTGACACCAGAGATGCTATGATCCTGGTGGCATGTGCTGCCTAGCACATTCTGTTAGTAAGTGACAACACAGATACCAAATTGGAGCTCGCTGCGCATCCATTCACAGACTGCGTGGCCACACATCCATGATGCAAATCCTGCCCGGCTGGTCATAGTGGACATGAATCCACCTAGTACCCACGCCACAGCTTCACAATAGTGCACACCCAGAGCCACAATGGCAACACACATCGTTAGTGAAAGTGTGTACTCACCCCCTCATGGTTGCTGTGCTTCTCTCAACTGCCCATCCATCTCAGGGTAGGCCACCACCAAAATGCGGGCCATCAGTAGGGTCAGGGTCTGACGGGTATACCTCCCATGTTGGGAGGACACCCCCAGGTGGGCCTCCGTAGTCTTCTGGGCCCAGTGTCTGAGGTCCTCCCACCTCTTTCTGCAGTGGGTGCTCTGCCGGGCAGGGACCCCCAGGGTATGCACTTGCTTGGCGATGGCACACCATATCCCCTTCTTCGGATGGGTGCTGACCTACATGGGTGACACAGACAGAAGAACACATTAATGTAAAGTGGCATGACAGGGACAGCAGTGGACAGCACACATCTCATAACCACACCCACATGTCATCAATCCATGTAGGCTCTGACTCCTCACCCATGTGTATTCTCCAGTCACACTGACTTGACCCAAGGCTCCCATCCCCAATCGCACCACTCAAAGACAGGACCGTCACATTGGCCTCACTTGCTGCTCTAGTGCCCCATACATCTGTACATACAGGGTAGGACCCCCTCCACGAGCTTCTCTAATTTATTCTGGGTGAAGGCTGGGGCCCTCTCTCCTGCAGGACATGGCATCTTGGCGACCAGAGGCAGAACACAGCAGCACTTGCATTGGAGGTCTTCTGTGCATGACTGTCAGAAGTCAAGTGAGCATGATCACTTTGAAGATCCTCATCCACTCACACAAGGCCCTCCACAACACGGGTCCAACATACCTCAATGACAGACTCACCTTTCACACCTCGACCCGCAACCTTAGCTCCGCCAACCACGCCCTCGCCTACGTTACTTGCATCCGACGCATGACCACCTGAGGAAGATCATTCTCCTACCTCGCCGCAAAGACCTGGAACTCCCTACCTCTCCACCTCTGCCTGACCGATGACCTTCTATCTTTCAGGAAACACCTTAAAACCTGGCTGTTCGACCAGTAGCTCCCCCCTCCCAGCGCCTTGAGACCTTCCGGGTGAGTAGTGCGCTTTACAAATCCCTGATTGATTGATTGATGAGCACTTGAAATGGCTGTCACAGCCGTCGTGGACATTTCCGTCAATGGCGATTGCCACTGGCTCTTGTCTCCCATAGGCAACCATGTTAACCAACTAGGAGTTGCACGGTGGTTTAGACCGCCTACCGCCATGCCATGTTACGCCAGAGGGATGAGCACACTTCAATCTGTCCATTGTATGCAGGACAGGCGGCCACCATTTTACACATGCAATGTGTATTCAGGGTGCATTTTAGGTGCATCATGGGTGATATATGTTTCCCTGTGCACAGCTGATAAGTGTCCACAGAGTAAATGCTGCATATAATGATTTCTACTCCCTCCCATTTTCAGGTATGGTGGAAGGTTGAGGATGCCCTACTCTACACACCGTAGAAAGTGTTCCAGATCAATGTTGCTTGCTGCATGCTACACAATCTGTCCCTGAGACGTCACATCCCATTGCTGGATGCAGAGGAGGTGGCAGCTGTACCAGTGGCTGATGAAGGGGACACAGGAAGTGATGATGAGGAAGATGATGAGTAAGCAGCTGACTTTAGACCAGAGCTGATGCAACAATACTTCCACTGAGATACATGTATGTGTGATAAGTATGGTATATGTCCAGTTCCACTGTCTGCCTTTTGCCATGTTACCACCTGCTGTCTGTGTTAACTGGAGATATTGGAGATCTGACTCTGGGTGGTTTGGGGGGGTTAAATGTGGCCATGAGTTTGGTGGTTCATGTGCACAGGTCAGTGCTATTCTCATCCTGCTGTTGACCATTGTTCCCTGAACTGCCAGATCCAGTGCAATCTGTGTGCTACACTAGGTGGTTTAATCTGTATTGCATCCTGTACTGGGATTCAACATTGGGAGGCTGTGCAACATTACTGTTCGTGGCAGTGTGAACTGCCTAACATGTGGCTCAGTTTGCTGTGAGGGTGGGACCTTGTGGGAGATATGTCTTGTGAATGCGGGTTTGTAAGGGCCATATGTTTGTGGACTTGACTCAGCATCTCTACCTTGGTTTCTTGTACTTACAGTGCATAGCTGATTATTTGGCATATGTGACACCTATAGTGATTGATGTCCCGTTCTTGTTCTACTTTCAGGACATTATTGTGGTGCACTCTGGTCCCTGCCTCATCTGTTGCCTTCCTTGACCCATCTCTCCAGCCACTGCCTGCTCCACTGTGACCTTGCTACATATTGCTCCCTCTCTGTCACTCACACACCACATACATTGCCAGGACAATGGGTTAACTTTTGCACACGTAATAGCTGTATCTTTCATGCTCATGACAATAAAGATGTAGGCAGTAATTGTGCTCAATGTTGTTTATTCTGGATGTACAAGTGCAAGGGGTGATGAGTGGAGTGATGGAAGGTGGGCTCAACCGAATACTTGGGCCTGCTGTGAGTAGTCGAGGTCCAGTATGGTGGCCATGGGAGAACAGAGACATGACAGTGGACAGTCAACAGGGTGCCTCAGTGGCACATAAGGGAGAATGTTTAGATGAGGGTCACTTCCTGGCAGTGGTCTTGGCCTTAGCATCAGTTTGAGCAGGATGTCTGGTTGGATGTCCTCGCTTGAGTGGGGGCTTGTCGGCTACAGGGGTAGGGGTGCTGGTGTCCTGTGGGTCCTGTGGCAGGGCCTCCATTCCACAAGCTGCTGCTGATGTGGAGGGCTCAGAAGTGAAGTGGGTAATGGAAGGGGCCTGCTGGTGGGAGATGGACTCAAGCATGATGGCGGTGAGTTCCTTCAGCACCCCTGCCATGGAGGCCATGGTGGTATTGTGGGTTTGCCACTGCTGCATAGCCTCCTGATGGTATTCACTCTGCAGCCTCTGGGGCGCCTTCACAGTGGTGAGGATCTGGCCTATGGTATTCTGGGTTTGGTGGTATGCACCCAGGATTTGGGTGAGGGCCTCACGGGCGGCCAGTTGTTGTGTGTGCCCCATCCGTTGGGCCACTGATCCCCTTCCATTGTCACTAGCCCCCTGTGCCTGTTCCCCTGGCACAGTGTGCCCACTCCCAGTAGCACCAGGCCCTTCATTGCCTGGTGTGTTCCCTTGACTCTGGCCCCTGTACTGTGGAGCACACTTCTGATTAAGATGTCCTTGGGGCACAGGTTTGGAGTGGAGGGGCTGGCTGAGGTGTTGTAGCCACATGGGATGGGGAGTCCGGTGTGTCCAGGGTGGGGCTGCTGGGAGTGGAATGACAGTCGTCCCAGATGGCCCAGGCAACTCATCCCCATCCAGACATCCACTGAGGTCTCATCACCGAGACAGCTGTCTGAGCCTGGCATCCTCTGCTGGGTGGTAGTGGCAGGGTTACCTGTGGATGGAAAGAGGGAGAGTTTGTATGTGGATGTGTAGTTGCCATTTCCATGGTGTGGTGCATGCAGCAGCTTCATTTGCTTCCCAGTGATGGCAGTGACAGTTGCAGCACTGCAGACATTGATTTGGCTATGCGTACTGTGCCATGGTTTCTATGTGCCATGGTGGGTTGTGGATGGTGGTTGGCATTGCTGACATTGCCACGTGATGGGAGACAATCGCAGCAAACAGTAGGTGTGGGCTGTGATATGGTTGTCCATGCAGGTATGGGAATGGTGGGAGAGGGGTGGCGTGACATGCAGAGGAGGGGTGTGGGATGATTGGGGGGTTGCAGTAGTGTTGGATGGGGTGGATAGGTGAATGATGGGTGGTGGGTAGGCATGCTTGTTAGGAGTTGTTGTTGTCCGGGGGGTATTGTTGCCTTACCAGTGTCAATCCCTCTGTCAATTCCAATAAGTCCCTCCGGATGCATGATGTCCAAGACCTTCTCCTCCCAGGATATTAATTCACGGGGTGGAGGTGGGGGCTCACAGCCAGTTTTGCTCAGGGCTATCCTGTGCCTGGACACCATGATACGGATTTTCCACCTGAGGAAGTTCCAACTCTTTCTGATATCCTCCCTTGTCCGTGGATAAGTGCTGACTGAATTGACCCTGTTGACGATCCTCTCCATTTTCCTGGCTAATGATATTTGCTGGACCTGGACTCTCATCAGTTGTGGCTCAACTCTGACAATCTCGTCCTCCATGACCTGCAACTCATTGTCTGTGAACCGTGGATGCTTCTGGCGTGACATCTTGGGGCAGGGTGCTGTGCGGGTAGGGTGCAGTCTGGGGTGATTGGTGATGTGGGGGTGTTAGGTTGTGGGTGCTGGTGGTTGTGATGGTGGTGTGTGCAAAGTGTGCAATGTACAGGTGTTTGCTGTGTATGGGGTGTCCTTCGTGGCTTGTGTATCTCTAGCTAGTCGTGGTAATCACACAGGATTGTTGGTGTGGGGGTTTTATATTGTGCCGTGAGCAGGTGTGTGTGGTGTGTGTATGTATATCAGGCGTGGGGTATTCGAACTGTCCAATGGGTTGTTGGCTACTATTGACGGCAGTGCGGACCCCCATTGGTTTACTGCTGTGCATGTACCGCTGTGCTGGAAAATGACTCATAATAGGGTGGTCGGAATGGGCTCGCGTGGCAGGGCTGGCGGTTGATCAGTCGCTTTTCACCAATGGACGGCCTGGCGGTGTTGATTTTGTGACTACATTTGGGCAGTTTGTTCTTTGTGACTAGTAATACAGCAGTCATTGTAACGCCACCACTGGCGGTATGGTGGTGGCATGTCGCATGGCAGTCATGCCCGAAACCCGTCAAAGTTGTAATGAGGGCCTTAGTGTTGTAAAAAAAGTTTTATGTCCTGCTAGTATATAATAAATATATTGTGTTTTGTAGCATTTTGGAAGGCACAGTGTATACCTGTAGTGATAAGAGCTTTTGATTAACTTGTAGCTGTGGATTTGGTTGTGTCCTTTAATCAGAGGTCCTGCCCGAGGGCACAGTTTTCACAAATGTGGCCCCAAAGGATAGCATACATGATCATACATTCTAGAATCTTCACAAGAGGAAAAGTTGATGGCCTACAGCGATGAAAGAAGGAGAATAATTAGAAGAGGTTGTGAGGGTAGAAAAGATGAGATACGAAAAAAAAAAGGAACGATAATTCAAAAGAATGGTAAGGAAGAGTTGGATGAAATAAGAGTAAAAGAGTGAGTAGAAGCAAAGAAAATAAATATCATGGCAGAGGGTTGATTAGAGAACAACTAGAGGGTGATGAGTGTCATAAAGTAGAGAAGGCGATGAGGATGATGTGAGATGTGGATGAAAGAGGGGCCTGAGGGAGCAGAATGATGGAGCAGGAGAACATGAGGAGTAGCCATGTATCAAGAGGGGACAATAAGAGATGAGTAGAATGAGACAAGTAGTAAAAGGTCAAAGCGGATGATCAGGGTGGTAAAGAGGGTTGAGAAAGGACAGTGGTCAGAGGGAAGGGTGATGAGCAAATGATAAGTGGTGTGGGAGGTCTAGAGAAGGAGTGTGAAGAGACTGGATGAGAAAGGTAGAACAGAATGCAGATGAGAATGATCGTGGGGAGGGTAATGTGGAAAGAGAGGGGAAAAAGGAATGGGAAAGAAAGGTGGAGTGGAAGAGAGGAAGGGAATGGAAAAAGAAGTGAACATGCCAATCACTGTTTGGTCGATAGTTAAGTTTTGAGGCACTCACACGAGCTGTAGATATCCCCTTTGTTCCCTTGAAATCCATTCTGCTCAAGAAAGGACAGCCAAGTATTGGTTGAGAAACTAGCCACTAAATTACGCATCCAGTCATCAACCTCAGAAGCTGTACAGCTGTAACAGCTGTACAGCTGTAACAGCAGTTAAAGGACAAATGAGGGCCACAATTATATTTGGTTAGTTTTGTTCAGGGTTTCAAATTTGATTGCTCTTCCAATTGCACTTTTGCTTATGTTGATTAAATATAAAGCAGTAGTCACTGTCCACACCTCAAGGTGTTCTTGGACCTCAAGACCTGGCTTTTCAACTGAGCATCATGCCCACTACAGTGCCTTGAGACCTCACAGGTGATAAGCTGCACTTTAAAAATACTTGATTGATTGATTATTTCTTTAAAATACACACTACCCTCAAATCTTTGTACATTTAGGGGCATATTTATACTCCGTTTGCGCCGAATTTGCACCGAATTTGCGCTGTTTTTTTCGACGCAAATTCGACGCAAAACTAACTCCATATTTATACTTTGGCGTTAGACGTGTCTAGCGCCAAAGTTCATGGAGTTAGCGTAATTTTTTTGCGTGAACACCTTCCTTGCGTTAATGATATGCAAGGTAGGCGTTCCCGTCTTAAAAAATGACTCCGATGCATATGCGTCGTATTTATACTCCCGGGCAAAAATGACGCCCGGGAGTGGGCGGGTCTAAAACCCGCATTAGCGCCGGATTTTAACGCCTGGGTCAGGGCAGGCGTTAAGGGACCTGTGGGCTCAGAATGAGCCCAGAGGTGCCCTCCCCTGCCCCCAGGGACACCCCCTGCTACCCTTGCCCACCCCAGGAGGACACCCAAGGATGGAGGGACCCACCCCAGGGACATTAAGGTAAGTATTTTTTTTTTTTTTTTTTTGTGGCATAGGGGGGCCTGATTTGTGCCCCCCTACATGCCACTATGCCCAATGACCATGCCCAGGGGACATAAGTCCCCTGGGCATGGCCATTGGGCAAGGGGGCTTGACTCCTGTCTTTGCTAAGACAGGAGTCATTTCAATGGGGGTTGGGCGTCGTAAAAAAATGGCGCAAATCGGGTTGAGGCGATTTTTTTGCCTCAGCCTGACTTGCACCATTTTTGGATGCCCATACTCCATTTTCCCCCTATGCCGGCGCTGCCTGGTGTACGTCGTTTTTTTTCACGCACAACAGGCAGCGCCGGCGGCTAACGCCGGCTAACGTCATTGAATAAATACGTGCCCGCATGGCGCTTCAGAATGGCGTTAGCCGGCGCTAATTTTTTTGACGCAAAACTGCGTTAGCGCAGTTTTGCGTCAAAAAGTATAAATATGGCCCTTAATGCATCCCCTGGAGCACTCGCTATATAATCCAGGCCCTGGTGCTGCCACCATTCAAAATGTTTAGCTCTGCCAGTGAGGAGTTGGTGGAGGGCAGCAAGAGTGCTTGGTCTCTTTACCCACATACACGCATCCACTGAAGTGCACGCACACCTGCTCATAAGGTAGCAGTTCAAGCTTCCTTTACGTTCCCATAATCGTTGCCACATAACTGGAGGGGTGAAAGTGAGGCAAACAGAAGAGGATGAGGTGGAGAGAAAGGAGAGTGAAGTTGAGAGAGAGATGGTGAAGCTGAGATGGGGAGGGTGATAGTAAGGAGAGTGAAGGGGAGAGAGGGAATTTTGAGTCCGAAAATAATGAGAAAGAGAGATGAAGATAATTAGGTGGAGAGAAGGAAAGTGAGAAGGAAAGAGAGAGGAGGGTGAGGCAGCAGAGAGAGAGAAGGGTGAGTTGCTGAGATAGGATGATGAAGCACAGTCAGAAAGAGGTGGGGTGGTGAGAGAGAGGATGGTGAGGAAGAAAGACAGGAGTGCGGTGAGAGAAAAAGGTGTGCGAGGTGGAGAGAAAGAAGGGCACATCAGGAAGAGAGGGATGAGGTGAAGAGAAAAGAGTGTGAGGCACAGAGAGCAGAGTGAGGTGGAAAGATTAGAACGTATGAAGAGGGTGAAAGTAGAGGGTAAACGTGGGTGGGCGAGCAGGGTGAAGCAGAAAGGAAAAAGGCAAGAAGAGGCAAGAAAGGATAGTGCAGCAGTGGAGTCAGTGTTCACTAAGCGCGCATGTCAGTTTGGCCAGCCGTCTTAGGCCACCCCTCCCCTTGATGTTTGCAGCAGACACTGCTATGCTGACTGCTAAAGACGAACAACCTTCAGCATCTGCGAGGTTATTTTCTCTCTTCACAATTTCCCCAGAGTTCATCTAGCTCTCTCTAATCTGCCCACCCATGCAACTGACCAGTCTGTCAGCCTTGTTACATTTTCTTTATATCTAGTTCTGAAATTACACATTTATTTTACATTTTTCTATACTTCTGAAAGGCATTTCAGTGCGCATAAATGTAATACGAGAACAAGGAAGCCATCATTTTGGTGATATATCAGAATATTGTATAGAGTATGGAGAAATATCATCTGGCATAAATAGCACATCCTAAACACTGTTTGTAGGAATATCCTCCCACTTGGGGTAGATTATGTATTATTAACATCAATGGGGCAACATTTTTGTGGATGATATGTAGGACACAATACTTATATCAGGCGATATCCTGGCAATAATATCCTACGGGCAAACACTTGCCTGTGGGCGCTAATTTTAACAGGCAGAAAGGAAGCAGCCGAAATGTGTCTTTGCACTGCTATTTTTGGGGCAGGGATGCTGATGTATATGAGGGTGGTCTACTCTGATCCAGTGAAGTGTGGTGATCGTAGAAAGAAATGTCCCCAGTTCAGAAAAAAAAGCGTTGAGCATTCTCTTTTCATTTTTTGCTCTCCCCCCAGTTATCCAAGATCCATCTCATTATTACGTGTTAACTCACCAATACACTCATTCAGCATCCACTTCTCAAGTGTAGCACAGAAAAGAAACAGACAACTTTTTTTCTCAGTGGGATGTATGGAAGAAGAGACAGAAATTAAGTCTTTGTGCCATGTGCTGCAATAACTAACCAGAAGCCATGGCTGTGGAAGTCTCCACACTAGGGTGCATTGCACCACACATGTCTGTATTTATAAATTATTTATATTTGTGTATGTCATGGTTGGAGATGTGACTTCAGGGTCATTATAATATTTGAACCTACATTATGGAGCTGTTTTCCCTGCAGTGGTTTGCTTCATCTGAGATAATGATGGAGCATTTCAGGTATGGTCTGAACGAGGTTGACAAATCTTTTCACCCTAAGCAGGCGGTAAATGATATTAGTATGACGTCAGTCAGCACTTAATTTAAAGTATGACCAATTTGGCCACACAATGAAAACCCAAATCGGAATGTAAGTTAAAGGGTTTTATTACAGGTTAATACTCAGGTTAATATAAACAATTTTCAGAAACAAACTACAGAGGTATAGTACCAACATTGGGTTTCCAAAACTCTGAATGAAAGTGCAATCTGATTAACATTAAACAAATTAAATACTCAATTAGAGCTAAGCAAAATAACAATAACACTTGCTGCTCAGGAAACAAGCATTGTCCAACCAGTGAAAGCATTTGTGCAAACTGGAATCATCTAAATAGTCTACTAAGGAAAAAGGAATCTTCCAAAATCATCATGTCACTGAATGGCACTAACTAGGCTAGAAAACAAAGGGACAAAGAGTAAAAAGGAAATGAAGGATGAAAAGAAGTTGGAAAAATAACATCTCGGGCAAAATGAAACTTAATAAGGTTGACAAAAAGTAAATAAAAAAGGGAAGGTGTCTGCATATCAGAAGCTCAATCAAGAGTCTTCTCATGGGTCAAAGAAAATCTAAGCACTCTCAGAAAGAATTTGGGAACGTACGGGGCAAGCGCAAAGAGGTCTGTACCTCTCAAAGTCCAAAGGAATCTCTTCTCCAACTCAACTGAAATCAACTCATTAAAATCCAAAATATACAGTGATTTTCCATTGATAACACCTATGGATGTGAAGATTTCATTGTCCAATCCCTTTGCATCATACGACAGACATCTGCAACGTTTGTAGATTTCCAAGACAATCCTGGGAAGGTGTCCATCCTTGGTGTCCTGTACAACTTTTTGCAACATAATGAATAGGGCTAGTCTTCACGTTCTCAGTTTCTTGGTGGACCATCGTCAAGGTTAATTTCTTAGTCTCTCTATGAGTAAAACAATAGCACATCCATTTCAAAACTAACATTTCATTTGAATGAAATCTGAAAGAAATGACATGTTAGCAAAGGAGAAAAATAATGTTCCCACATTTTATGGATCTGGGTCCTAGCAGGCCCAACATGGCATCAACTAAGGCAGAATTAAAATGGCACCCTTTATTTAAATTAATCAAAACATAAAAACCTTTTTCATTATAAAACCGTCAATAATAATTCTTGTTGAAACGTCATGTTACAGTAAAATTCCAAACAAAATAACTTGTTAACACATGTAAGTTAATTTAAGGGGGAACTACATTTCTGGGCATTAACCTATAATATTTAGTGCACATCTGTTATGAAATCCATTACCAATTCAAGTGTAAATACTCTATTAATATCGAAATTAGTATAAGATCAAGGTCAATGGTTGCATTTAAATTAATATGGTCATACCACACACATTTCACTGCAACACCACAGTGAGCGCACCTCAATATAGACTTTTTAGTGCACCACTTTACAATTATCTCATTATAAGTTCTGACAGTGTAATAACAATATAGTCACATATAGATCAACATTGTAACATCAAAGATAACAGCCATTTTCAGCTGCACCTCTACCATAGCCATGCTGAGGTTTTCTGGATCAGCCTGGTTCCGCTCAGTTGCAGATCTCGCACACAAACTGCCTCCTCTACAAAATGTCTCCTGTGCTGTAAACAAACTAGCCCCCGTTGATCTTACAGAATAATCAACCAAATATATATTTTTCACTACTGCGTTTGTCAACCATGCACTGTAAAATGGTGACCAGAAACCTGATGCAAATCAGAGCTCCCTATGGCTTCAACGGGGGTCTGAAGCACCATAAGAATACTACAGTGCAATACCATTTATTTATTTATTTATGTATCCCACTTATAAAGTGCAAAAGATCATAAGGATTTTACCTATTCTAATAAGACATGGTTGAGACCAGCAAGAAGCACAGATTGGTCACCCCACTTATTTTTGGCCAGTTGGAGTCAGGGTTCTGCTTGAAGGTCTTTATGAGTCTTCAACACCATGGGACAGCATCCTGTGCTATCCCACCAACCTCCTACACCTTTCAGATAATTCTAACTCAAGAGCTTGAGTTTCAGCCAGCCCTATTTTCTTAGCCAACTGCCTTAGGCAGGTTGAGATGTATAGTTTCACTTTCCTATTTTAATTCTGAACCAACATGTCCCAGCATCTTACATCGTATTGTCCCTTTTACCCTTTTACCCCCTTCTGTGCTGCTTTTCCCAAGCACTTTTCTTTTCTTTTTTTCTTGTTTTCTCTTTATGCAGGCTTTGTCATCATTCTCTCCCTATCGCTTTACTTACTTCACACTTTGGCCCTCATCATGACATTGGCAGTAAATCCTGCTTACCACTGCGGTGGTGGCCGCCAACATACCGCTGCGGTGGCGGATATCCATTTTCCATATTGTGACACACACACAGCAGTCCGACAGAATACTGCCACATACACAAATCCGCCAGCCCAAAGGTCAGTGTTAAACTGTCGGCACCAACACCCATACCATTACGCCAACAAAACAACGCCCACCACATCATGACCCATGAATCACCACAGCGGACATTCAGTGGTGCTAAACCATTGGCGGTACACGCCGCCGCGCTCAGAATGGACACCCAAATACAAAACAACACTACTTTGGCCAAAACCAAAATCACACACCACACCCACAGCACTATATAACACACACTCACAATACCCACAACCTCTTACGAACACCAATTGCTACCAGGAGACTGAAGAAGAGCACAGAGACAACTAAACACACACACCACAAACACCCATACATCCCTCACGCATCCCACATCACATCACCCACCTCACCACACTTTCACCAACACACACCACATAACACCCATGTCCCCACAAAGGCACCCCCGTTTCATAGATGAGGAGTTGAGGGTCATGGTGGAGGAAATTGTCAGGGTAGAGCCACAGCTGTTTGGAGCACAGGTACAGCAAATATCCATTGCAAGGAAGATGGAGCTATGGCAGAGAATCGTGGACAGGGTGAAACGCTGTGGGACAGCACCCAAGAACAAGGAACAACATCAGGAAGAGGTGCAACGACCTACGGGGGAAGGTTTGTTCCGTGGCAGCAAGACACCAGCTCGCCATACAGAGGACAGGCGGTGGACCCTCACCTCCTCCCCCGCAGCTCACAGCATGTGAGGAGCAACTCTTGGCTATACTGCATCCTGAAGGACTGACTGGAGTTGCCGGAGGACTGGACACTAGTGAGTCAACATTTACTACTTATCACCCCGATACCTGTATGCCATCTAACCCCCTCACCCTCACTCCCATCACTCCATCTCACACACTGCATCTACACATATGACTAACACCAATGCCAAGCCCTGCATGCAATACCAATGCATGGACAGGCCTCCCAGCCCTGCATGGACACCCATCACAAAAGCATGCACAGCATAGGGGAACTAACAATCCCACAATACATCACCATACACAAACAAAGGTGGCAGGGCAACAGCAACAATAGAGGGGAAGCTAGGGATTAACAGTATGTCACAGACATGAAGCATAATACATCACTTACATCCCCCAGGTACCCCAGCCAATCTCAGTGGAGAGGAGGTGCCACGAATATCCAGTCCCCCAACAGAAGATGCCCCCAGTGATAACAGTAACTGTAGACTTCAAGATCTGATCAACTACCTGGCCCATCAGGGACCACTGGACAGTCTGTCACCCCAGCCCACTCACAGTCCACCACAGAGCCTCCCCCATCAGTATCCAACACCAAAGCACCTACCCAGCGTCCCCACAACTCTGTCACCAGGACATGTTAATGAGCAGTGTACTCACCTGTACAGAGACCCCAGTCCACATCTCACCCCAAGACAATCCTGGACCTGGGGTCAGTGGCAGTGGGCACAGCATTCAGGGGACAGGGGCAGAGGGCAACGGGGACACTGGGAGGACCGCTGTGCGCCGGGGGAGAAAAGGCCCAGGGAACTGACTCTCCACGAGGCACTCACCGAGATCCTGGGAGACTCCGAACATTCCCAGGACACAATGGGCCAGATCCTAGACAACATGCAGGAGAACAGGCGACTGCAGGAGGAACAGTATCAGGGGATCAGGGAGGACTTGCAGGTCATCAACACCACTCTGATCTCCATAGCAGGGGTGCTGGCAGACATGGCCAACCTCATGAGGAAAGCAACAGCACAGCAGCGGGCCCCCCACCACTAGCCAGTCCATTGACCAGCCTGTCAGAGTCACCAGATCCTCAGGGTCTGTGCACGTTCCCAACACTTCCACAACAAGACAGCTCCAATACTCTGATTAGATTTATCATAGAGTCTAAGAGAGTCCAAGTGGGGAAAAGGGGATTAGGACGGGAACAGCTGGGAAGGAGACCTGTAGGAAGCAAAAGGTTAAAACACAACATCAAAATTACATCTCATGAAGCAGTACCATGCTACAACTCTAAGCTTCGTCTTTTCCAAAAAACATGAACAACCCTAGAATAGTCCTAAAACTGACTAGGCTTTAGATGACCGAATGCCTGAGGAGGTCACAGGAAAAGTTAAATAGGACTTTCAGATTCGAGTACTTTCTTTAGCATGAGAATCAGGAAACACTCTGAGCAATTTCTAAACAACCATATGAATCTCCTTTTAAGAATATATATCAGGAACACACAGCATTACATCTAGAACTCTGGTATTGTTGTGTTCATCTCAGAAAAAACATTGGGAAGTGAATTGCGCACATTGCAGATTTTTATATGAGTATTAAACACCATAAAGGATTGGGCACCATGAAATCACACAACGTAGATTCAAGGAATAAATCATGCAACGTGTCAACTTGAAATGCTACCAAGAAAATGTCTTAGAATAGTAGCGCACAGTAATTTACATTATTTATACACGAGGAAAGAATTGCGCGTCTTGCCGATTCAAATGCCACCATACAAATGCCAAGAAATGGTAGCGCAAAATGAACAACATGAAAAGCACTCAGGGAAAGAATTGCGCGTCTTGCCGATTCAAATGCCACCATGCAAATGCCAATAAATTGTAGCGTACAATGAATAACATGAAAAAACACTCAAGGAAAGAATTGCGCGTGTTGCCGATTCGAATGCCACCATGTAAATGCCAGAAAATGGTAGCGCACAATGAACAACAAAGTTAAATGCTCATGAAATGAGTTGCACGTCTTGCCAACTCGTAAAACATCATGTAAATGTCAAGAAATATCAGTGCGCAATGAACAACAATGGAATAACGAAGTCAAATCTTTATGGAATAAATTGCGCGTCCTCCCTAGTTGCAAACCACCATACAAATGTCAAAAAATGGCAGCACACAAGTAATCTGTTATTCATTTAAGAATTAAAATCAAAAATATGAAAATTCTCAATTACGGTGTTGGGAAATGTCCAAACACCGTCTTACCACCTGGAAACATTGATCACCAATGAGAGATGAGTGCAGAAGACTGGAAAATCCAAATAGGCCGCCGGGACAGGAGCTCAGGAAGAAGCTGCTGCTCTGCACAGGGACCTCTGAATAGTGAGCACTGGAAGTTGGGCTGACTCTCTTTCATAGAGTCTTGGCCCAGCCTAGAACCACGCCCAGGCATGTTGCAGGGAAAGTCTCTAGAAGGCCTCTAGAAGGCCCTGGAAACACACTCTGAATGTCTGCAGCAATACATTGCAAATGTACAGTATTTATAAGCACCTTAAAAATGAATCTTTTGGATGGAATTCTGCAATGCAAAAGGTTAAACAATAACATATCATCACAATGCATAAATTACATTATCTTGCGAGTGTTGGGTTTTTGCATTCTAGATGCCTGTAGAGTGCGCACTATCCTGGTGTTGACACAGCCCTCCACTTCTGCTGCCGCTAGTGGGCAGGAGGCCCTGCCACAGGACCAACTGGCCACCAGCACCCCTCCCCCTCCAAAAGGTGAACCACCCAGAAAATGTTCCCTGCGACCCAGACAGAAGCCAGAGACACTTTCCAAGACCACCGCCTGGAAATGAGACTCTCCTGATTGTCCCCCCTTGTGTCCCACCCTGTCACCTTGTCCACTTTGCACTGCCTTTGCTCCCCATATATGGCCCCCTGGGGACCTGTGCTACAAACAGACTGGAACTATACCCTGGACTTTCCTCTACCATCACTCCATTCCATTGCACTTTCACCTCTATCTCATAGCACTTCAATAAACACCCTTGAACACAACATGACTACTAGTATTTCATGTGCTGAAAATGTGCATTTATGGAAACAGTCACATCTAGTGCAAATGTTCTGAACACTGTGAGAGCATACAAATAAAGCCCTGTAGCTGGCTGCAGTAATCACAACAGGACACTGTTGTCATATCACCATCACCTGTAAAATGACAAGCCATAGGTGACAGTAAGTCGAGATGCAAAGGAAGTGAATGCCATCATGCTACAGTCACACATATAACAATAGTCAGATTAATGATCAGTTCCACTGTGTCACCTGTGTATCATTGGAAGTATTGAAGTATAACTAATGTTCTGTGGTCCGCATCCTCTGCCTCCTCATCCTCACTGTCCTCAGGGTCCACTGCTGCCACAGGGGCATCTCCAGTCTCCTCCTCATGCAGAAAAGGCTGAGGGCCTGGTTGTGAACATACAGCATGCCACTACTATCTGGCAGACCTTTCTGGGTGAGTAGCACACGGATCCACCTGTCAGATGGAGGCACCTGATCCTGGCCTTCAGGAGGCCAGAGGTCCTCTCAATACTTCTTCTGGTTCACCCCTGAGCCTCATTGTAACGATTCTCAGCCCCTGTCCTGGCATTCCTTATAGGGGTGAGGAGCCATGATAGGTTTGGGTAGCCCGAGTCACCTGCAAGTATTGAGATACAACATTTAGCCTTACACAATGCTATGGGGATGCCACCTGAAGGCATACACTGACATACAGTGGGTGGGGACCCTGGCTCACCTATTAGCCCCACCCTGTGCCTCTGTAGTTGGGCAATCACATTTGGGATGCTGCTATACCTCAGGATAAAGGCGTCATGCACCGACCCAGGATACTTGGCAGTGACATGGGAGATGTACTGGCCAGCCAGGCACACCATTTGCACATTCATTGAGTGCAAACTCTTATGATTCCTGAACACCTGTTCATTGTGGCAGGGGGGACAAATACAATATGTCTACCGTCAATCGCCCCAATAATATTGGGGATATGGCCCATTGCATAGAATCCGGCCTTCACAGTGGCCAAATCGGCCACCTGGGGTAAAGCGATTTAGCGGCACATGTGTTTCACCAGGGCAGACAAACTCTTGCCAACACAATTGAAAACATTGGCTGTGACATTCCTTCTGCCAAGCCCTCTGTCATTTGGAAAGAACTAGTTGCCAGGAAATGGAGCACTGATAGGACTTGCACAAAAGGGAGGATCCCAGTCGGATGATAGATAGCTGAGATCAGGTCAGGCTCCAATTGGGCACACAGCTCTGTGATTGTGGCCCTGTCCACTTTATAGGTGGGTATAA
Source organism: Pleurodeles waltl (assembly GCF_031143425.1). Lineage (NCBI taxonomy): Eukaryota > Metazoa > Chordata > Amphibia > Caudata > Salamandridae > Pleurodeles > Pleurodeles waltl. Next base: position 362,610,550 of record NC_090448.1, on the reverse strand, counting down.
TGTGCCTTTCCTCCAGTGTAGCCAAGTCCACAAGGGGTTTGTACACTGGGGTTTGTCTCCTCCTCCTTTTCCTCCGCAGAGGTAGATATCTAAGTGACACACAAGTGAGTAGGGTGTCACAATTGGAACAATGGGACCACCACCTCAGTTAACATACAGCATTAATGTGATGGGACAGTGAGAATGGCAATGTATATACAATTATAGGCAATGATGCAGTAAAGGATAATCAGATTGTTGGCCACCATCATGAAATGGCGACCGCTTGTCCTGTATCTAGGGACAGGTGGAAGTGAGGTAACTCCGCCGATGCTGGACGTTGTGGCAGAAGGTGGTCTTGCACCACCGTGCAATTCCTTATTGGATAATATGGGGCTCTATGGAGTACAGAGGCTAATGGGGATCAGCGCCGGCGGTGACGGTGTACACCGCCGCTGACGTGACCAACATTTTCCATCTATAACCTCACTTGTTTCCTGACCCTCAACAGGAGAACACCTACACTGTATATGCTGCTGTGACCTGTGTCTGGAACCTACCATGGCCCATGTGACCGGGAAAAGGCCCCCTGCCTTCTCTTCGGAGGAGTTGGAGCAACTGGTGGATGGGGACCTACCCCAGTACGGACTGCTGTATGGTCCTCCATACCAACAGGTGAGTACACCTTGGGCACGATGCATGTGTGAAGGATACATGGGTATGTGTGTGCAAGCATTGTGTCACCGGGGTGGGGGGAATGTCTGGTGGCAGTATAAATGGTGGGTGCTGGGCGATGTGTGTGCCAATGGTAATGGAAAAGGGATTGGTTGGCCATATGTGTGACAGGCTGGATTGCATATGTGATGGTGTCCTCCTGTCTGTATTACCTGTGCAGATCTAGGCCCATCACAAGAAGGGATTATGGGGTGCCATCGCCAAGAACTTGCGGACCCTGGGGGTCTATGGCAGGCGAAGCACCCACTGTCGAAAATGGTGGGAAGACCTGAGACGCTGGGTACGGAAGACCGTGGAGGCCCAGCTGGGGATGGCCTCCCAACACGAAAGGGGTGCCCGTCGGAACCTGACCCCCCTGATGGCCCGCATACTGGTGGTGGCCTACCCAGAGCTGGATGGGCACTTGAGGGCATCACAACAGCCACAAGGGTGTGAGTACAGTGCCCGTTACAACAATAATTGGTAGGTGGCATGGGATCCGGGTGGTGGGTGTGAGCTATTGGGTGCCCCTTAATGCCAGGATATACATTGCAGCATGATTCAGCAGAGTAATGGGTGTATGGCAAATGGAGGTAACCTAGCTTGTTAGCATTCCATGTTAGTCAGGGCTTTGTGGGTCCCAGGAGATGTGCAGTTGGTGGTGTTTGGCCCTCATCTTGCTGTGGCATCTAGCCAAATCAATGGCAGTGCAATGCATAGTGCTCAATCCTGATCCCTGTGTGTGACGGTGCTGTGTATGCCAACTGTGGCGTTGGTGCGGTAATTGACCCAGTGTTTTCTTTCTCTCTCGCCCCCCCTTTTTTCTTTTGGCATTCTGTCCATGTGAACATTAGCATCATCTGGTGGAGGAGCAGGGGCACAGGCGGCAGAGGGAGCTGCATCCCACAGGACCCAGGAGGCAGAGTCCACCAACACCGATGGAACCAGTGGGACGGAGAGAGAGGGGAGCACCACGGCGGAGACAGGCAGTGACAACACAGACTCAGATAACTCCTCTGATGGAAGCTCCCTGGTTGTGGCGGACACCTCTGTGACCACCCTAGCTGCAAGTGCAGCCGCCATCCCCGAACCAGCACCGCCCTCCCAGAAGCCTCTCAGCGAGTTGCCTGTGCCCGCTCATCCAGGAAGGTGGGCATCTCCTTCACCCCAGGCACCTCAGGCCCTGCCCCAGTGAGCCCTGCTGCCCTGATTGAGGAGGCTATTGACTTCCTGAGATCAATGTCTGTAGGGCAGTCAACCATTGTAAATGCCATCCAGGGGCCAACTCGTAAAACATCATGTAAATGTCAAGAAATATCAGTGCGCAATGAACAACAATGGAATAACGAAGTCAAATCTTTATGGAATAAATTGCGCGTCCTCCCTAGTTGCAAACCACCATACAAATGTCAAAAAATGGCAGCACACAAGTAATCTGTTATTCATTTAAGAATTAAAATCAAAAATATGAAAATTCTCAATTACGGTGTTGGGAAATGTCCAAACACCGTCTTACCACCTGGAAACATTGATCACCAATGAGAGATGAGTGCAGAAGACTGGAAAATCCAAATAGGCCGCCGGGACAGGAGCTCAGGAAGAAGCTGCTGCTCTGCACAGGGACCTCTGAATAGTGAGCACTGGAAGTTGGGCTGACTCTCTTTCATAGAGTCTTGGCCCAGCCTAGAACCACGCCCAGGCATGTTGCAGGGAAAGTCTCTAGAAGGCCTCTAGAAGGCCCTGGAAACACACTCTGAATGTCTGCAGCAATACATTGCAAATGTACAGTATTTATAAGCACCTTAAAAATGAATCTTTTGGATGGAATTCTGCAATGCAAAAGGTTAAACAATAACATATCATCACAATGCATAAATTACATTATCTTGCGAGTGTTGGGTTTTTGCATTCTAGATGCCTGTAGAGTGCGCACTATCCTGGTGTTGACACAGCCCTCCACTTCTGCTGCCGCTAGTGGGCAGGAGGCCCTGCCACAGGACCAACTGGCCACCAGCACCCCTCCCCCTCCAAAAGGTGAACCACCCAGAAAATGTTCCCTGCGACCCAGACAGAAGCCAGAGACACTTTCCAAGACCACCGCCTGGAAATGAGACTCTCCTGATTGTCCCCCCTTGTGTCCCACCCTGTCACCTTGTCCACTTTGCACTGCCTTTGCTCCCCATATATGGCCCCCTGGGGACCTGTGCTACAAACAGACTGGAACTATACCCTGGACTTTCCTCTACCATCACTCCATTCCATTGCACTTTCACCTCTATCTCATAGCACTTCAATAAACACCCTTGAACACAACATGACTACTAGTATTTCATGTGCTGAAAATGTGCATTTATGGAAACAGTCACATCTAGTGCAAATGTTCTGAACACTGTGAGAGCATACAAATAAAGCCCTGTAGCTGGCTGCAGTAATCACAACAGGACACTGTTGTCATATCACCATCACCTGTAAAATGACAAGCCATAGGTGACAGTAAGTCGAGATGCAAAGGAAGTGAATGCCATCATGCTACAGTCACACATATAACAATAGTCAGATTAATGATCAGTTCCACTGTGTCACCTGTGTATCATTGGAAGTATTGAAGTATAACTAATGTTCTGTGGTCCGCATCCTCTGCCTCCTCATCCTCACTGTCCTCAGGGTCCACTGCTGCCACAGGGGCATCTCCAGTCTCCTCCTCATGCAGAAAAGGCTGAGGGCCTGGTTGTGAACATACAGCATGCCACTACTATCTGGCAGACCTTTCTGGGTGAGTAGCACACGGATCCACCTGTCAGATGGAGGCACCTGATCCTGGCCTTCAGGAGGCCAGAGGTCCTCTCAATACTTCTTCTGGTTCACCCCTGAGCCTCATTGTAACGATTCTCAGCCCCTGTCCTGGCATTCCTTATAGGGGTGAGGAGCCATGATAGGTTTGGGTAGCCCGAGTCACCTGCAAGTATTGAGATACAACATTTAGCCTTACACAATGCTATGGGGATGCCACCTGAAGGCATACACTGACATACAGTGGGTGGGGACCCTGGCTCACCTATTAGCCCCACCCTGTGCCTCTGTAGTTGGGCAATCACATTTGGGATGCTGCTATACCTCAGGATAAAGGCGTCATGCACCGACCCAGGATACTTGGCAGTGACATGGGAGATGTACTGGCCAGCCAGGCACACCATTTGCACATTCATTGAGTGCAAACTCTTATGATTCCTGAACACCTGTTCATTGTGGCAGGGGGGACAAATACAATATGTCTACCGTCAATCGCCCCAATAATATTGGGGATATGGCCCATTGCATAGAATCCGGCCTTCACAGTGGCCAAATCGGCCACCTGGGGTAAAGCGATTTAGCGGCACATGTGTTTCACCAGGGCAGACAAACTCTTGCCAACACAATTGAAAACATTGGCTGTGACATTCCTTCTGCCAAGCCCTCTGTCATTTGGAAAGAACTAGTTGCCAGGAAATGGAGCACTGATAGGACTTGCACAAAAGGGAGGATCCCAGTCGGATGATAGATAGCTGAGATCAGGTCAGGCTCCAATTGGGCACACAGCTCTGTGATTGTGGCCCTGTCCACTTTATAGGTGGGTATAATGTGCCTTTCCTCCAGTGTAGCCAAGTCCACAAGGGGTTTGTACACTGGGGTTTGTCTCCTCCTCCTTTTCCTCCGCAGAGGTAGATATCTAAGTGACACACAAGTGAGTAGGGTGTCACAATTGGAACAATGGGACCACCACCTCAGTTAACATACAGCATTAATGTGATGGGACAGTGAGAATGGCAATGTATATACAATTATAGGCAATGATGCAGTAAAGGATAATCAGATTGTTGGCCACCATCATGAAATGGCGACCGCTTGTCCTGTATCTAGGGACAGGTGGAAGTGAGGTAACTCCGCCGATGCTGGACGTTGTGGCAGAAGGTGGTCTTGCACCACCGTGCAATTCCTTATTGGATAATATGGGGCTCTATGGAGTACAGAGGCTAATGGGGATCAGCGCCGGCGGTGACGGTGTACACCGCCGCTGACGTGACCAACATTTTCCATCTATAACCTCACTTGTTTCCTGACCCTCAACAGGAGAACACCTACACTGTATATGCTGCTGTGACCTGTGTCTGGAACCTACCATGGCCCATGTGACCGGGAAAAGGCCCCCTGCCTTCTCTTCGGAGGAGTTGGAGCAACTGGTGGATGGGGACCTACCCCAGTACGGACTGCTGTATGGTCCTCCATACCAACAGGTGAGTACACCTTGGGCACGATGCATGTGTGAAGGATACATGGGTATGTGTGTGCAAGCATTGTGTCACCGGGGTGGGGGGAATGTCTGGTGGCAGTATAAATGGTGGGTGCTGGGCGATGTGTGTGCCAATGGTAATGGAAAAGGGATTGGTTGGCCATATGTGTGACAGGCTGGATTGCATATGTGATGGTGTCCTCCTGTCTGTATTACCTGTGCAGATCTAGGCCCATCACAAGAAGGGATTATGGGGTGCCATCGCCAAGAACTTGCGGACCCTGGGGGTCTATGGCAGGCGAAGCACCCACTGTCGAAAATGGTGGGAAGACCTGAGACGCTGGGTACGGAAGACCGTGGAGGCCCAGCTGGGGATGGCCTCCCAACACGAAAGGGGTGCCCGTCGGAACCTGACCCCCCTGATGGCCCGCATACTGGTGGTGGCCTACCCAGAGCTGGATGGGCACTTGAGGGCATCACAACAGCCACAAGGGTGTGAGTACAGTGCCCGTTACAACAATAATTGGTAGGTGGCATGGGATCCGGGTGGTGGGTGTGAGCTATTGGGTGCCCCTTAATGCCAGGATATACATTGCAGCATGATTCAGCAGAGTAATGGGTGTATGGCAAATGGAGGTAACCTAGCTTGTTAGCATTCCATGTTAGTCAGGGCTTTGTGGGTCCCAGGAGATGTGCAGTTGGTGGTGTTTGGCCCTCATCTTGCTGTGGCATCTAGCCAAATCAATGGCAGTGCAATGCATAGTGCTCAATCCTGATCCCTGTGTGTGACGGTGCTGTGTATGCCAACTGTGGCGTTGGTGCGGTAATTGACCCAGTGTTTTCTTTCTCTCTCGCCCCCCCTTTTTTCTTTTGGCATTCTGTCCATGTGAACATTAGCATCATCTGGTGGAGGAGCAGGGGCACAGGCGGCAGAGGGAGCTGCATCCCACAGGACCCAGGAGGCAGAGTCCACCAACACCGATGGAACCAGTGGGACGGAGAGAGAGGGGAGCACCACGGCGGAGACAGGCAGTGACAACACAGACTCAGATAACTCCTCTGATGGAAGCTCCCTGGTTGTGGCGGACACCTCTGTGACCACCCTAGCTGCAAGTGCAGCCGCCATCCCCGAACCAGCACCGCCCTCCCAGAAGCCTCTCAGCGAGTTGCCTGTGCCCGCTCATCCAGGAAGGTGGGCATCTCCTTCACCCCAGGCACCTCAGGCCCTGCCCCAGTGAGCCCTGCTGCCCTGATTGAGGAGGCTATTGACTTCCTGAGATCAATGTCTGTAGGGCAGTCAACCATTGTAAATGCCATCCAGGGGCTGGCATCCCAGATGCAGCAATGCAATGCATTCCTGGAGGGCATCCCCAGTGGATTGGCAGCCCAAAAGAGATCGATTCAGGCTCTGGGCTCCTCTACGATGGCAGCCATTGTCCCTGTTCCTACCACCCCACTCCAACTACCACTTCCCAGTCTCCTCAACCCCAACCCATCACATGCACACATACAGATGAGCATGCACACAAGACAACACACAAGAGTGGCACAGTCAAACACACGCACCACACTTCATCCCACAAGCACTCGCGCAAACACCAGACAGTTGCAGACACAACCACATCCACTGCCTCCAATGTCTCCCCCTCCTTCTCCTCGTCCACCTCCATCCCAGTCACGTCCACATTCACACCTGCATGAAGTGCATCAACATCCACTACCAGCATCACCACATCAAGCAGCGCACACACCTCACTTGCAGACACCTCCACAACATCCATCCACTTGTCCTCTGTGTCCTCTCCTACCCTCTGTCCCCCCTCCTAAAGGACACAAACGCAAACACTCCGACACCCAACAGCCATCCACTTCACATCAGCACACTGCCCATGCACCCAGGTCCAGCAGACATACACCTCCAACAAGCACTGCCTCAACCTCCACTCCATCTCTCCTACCTCATCCCTCACCACCATCCCTAAGAAACTTTTCCTTGCACAACTTGACCTCTTCTCTCCCCCTCCCCCCGTCCTGCCCGTAGAAGCAGGGTCCCAACGACCCAGCCCAGCACCTCAGCCAAACAGTCCACGGGGACAGTGCAGGCACCTCCTAGTCGTGGAGGCAAGACAGTGAGGGATCCCACTCCAACAGCCCGGAAGGGGAAGGAGCCCATAACAACAGCCAGGAAGGGAAAGGTGCCCACAACAACAGCCAGGAATGGGAAGGAGTCCAAAACAACATCCAGGAAGGGGAACGAGCCTAAAAAAACAGGCAGGAAGGGGAAGGAGACCGCAACAACAGCCAGAAAGGGGAAGAAGCCCTCAACTCCAGCAAAGGCTGGCAGGGTACCACCACCGCCACCACCAGTGGTCATGGAGCCCTCACCTCAAGCCGAGGCAGTGCAGCCCACGTCTCCTGCAGAGGCTGCACCTTCACCTGCTGTGCAGTGCAGCCCACTCATCCTGCTGAGGCGGCCCAGAAGGCACCTTCACCTGCTGACACAGTGCAGCCTTCACCTCCAGATGAGACGGTGCAGTCCTCACCACCAGCGGAGGACATGTAGGCCACCCTCCAGAGACTGCTGTACGAGGGGGGCCCCTCCAGAAGCAGTGGGCAAGTTCCCCACCCCAGAGACTGTGACCTTGCACTCCCCTGCAATAAGAAATAAGCATGGAGCCCCCTCCAGAACCAGGAGGCATGTCCCCAACCCGGAGACCGTAACCTTGCACTCCCCTGCAATGAGAAATGGGCATGGAGGCCCCTCCAGAAGCAGTGGGCAAGTCCCCCACCCCTGAGACTGTGACCTGGCACTCCCCTGCAATGAGAAATGAGCATGGAGCCACCTCCAGAACCAGTGGGCATGTTCCCCACCCCAGAGACTGTGACCTTCCACTCCTCTACAATGAGAGATGGGCATGCAACCCCCACCAGAACCAGTGGGCATGTTCCCCACCCCAGAGACTGTTACCTTGCACTCCCCTGCAATGAGAAATGGGCACGGGCCCCCTCCAGAACCGGTGGGCATGTTCCCGAATTCGACTGAGGTGCCCCCCCCCCCTTCCCCCTGAGGTGCCTACCCACTTCATTGATGATGCCCCTGCACAGTTCTATGATGCTGTGGTCAGGAAACAAGTTTGGCCTTGGACTGTGCTCTGTGGCCATGTGAGCCATTAGTACTTTGGACTGGGCGTTGGCCCTTTGTATTAATTTGTACATATTTGGTGCATGTGGTGGGGTTTGCTATGCTAATCCATTTTCATTACTTCAGTACTCTGGTTCTGCTGTGTCTCTTGTGCCATTGGCCTACGTCTGCAGCTGGTTGTGTGTATGGTGTGTGCGTGAATGGTGTGTGTTGTGCTTGTGTGTGTCACTCTCGTTTTCCTCCCTCCCTCCCTTGCGTGCAAGGCGACTGTACTCACCGTCATCGTCGGCGTTGGTGTTCAAGGTGGAGCATGGCGTAGATGAGCATGGGGAAGACTTGAAGTTCCGGTTCAATGGAGAAATAGATCTTCTCTGTGTCACTGAAGGTGAGTCTTAGGTCTTCTGTGATGTGTTTTCACCAGGCTTTTGATGGCCCAGAAATCATGGCAGTTTGCAGTGTCATGATATGGTGGGAGTTACCTTGCCTTCCGCCTGGCTGTTGTTGGCTACTGCCGTGGTGAGTGTTGTTAACGCCCTGGCGGATGGTGTGGTACATTTCCTGTCTATGGGAGTTATCACCGCCATGGTCATAATTTGGCGGTAATTACAGCCAGCCTGCTAGCGGTATTACCACCACTTTAACACTCACTGCCAATATCCAAATGACCACCCTAGTCTGCCTCAGGCCGTGTCTGTGGGACTGTGAACAAACTGGGCTACGACAGCCCTCCACACACAACGTTGTACAGTACCCCTACCGACTTGAATCTGATGGAGTGTTTTCCCTGCACCACTCTTCTAAACACTCTACCCTGGCCTTCAACCATTAACTATGTTTCATAACCCAAGACAGCTCTACCAAGTCAGTTTTGAGGTATGTGTGCTGCAACACAAGGATCCAGTGCACCCAGCAGCATCTGATGCACCACTGGGCCAACATCTTAGACCAGTAGCAAAAATGTGAGAATTTCTTTTGGTGGCATGCATTACAGGACCCGGAGACTTAGGGCCAAATGTACAAGTGTCAGGTTTTGGAACTCACAAATTGCAAGATTTAGCAACTCTCAACTTGCGAGTCGCAAACCTTATGTACAACAGTGTCTCAGACACTGTTTGCAATTCACAAATTGGTTGCAAGGGACCTGCCTCATTAATATGTTATATTTGTGACTGCTTTTTAAATAAAGCAGATTTTTTAAAAATGCAGTCTGTTTTACTCAAAGGAAAACGGGATGCATTACAAAACAAATGAAAAGTTTTCTTTTCGTTTTTTCATTGCTCTGAAAAAGTGTTGGCACCCCCATTTACAAGGGGAAGGGGTCCGATGAGGACCCCATCATATTTCTGAATGGGTTACCACCATTTTGAAATTGATGGTATCTGCGATTCTTCCTCAACTGCATTCCCAGTTGCAAAACAATCATACATCCACCTGAGAGTCACAATTAGGAAGGGATGCGCTTGGCACGCCCCTTCTTAATAGCAAGTCACAAACCTATTTTGCGATCCAACAATAGGTTACCGAACCGCAAAGCAGGGGTTTGTACAAAGGAAAATGCTTTTTTGATCACAAATGCCCGATTGTATGAAAAGTGGCCGTTTGCGACCAAAAAAAGCTATGTATGTGTGGCCCTTGGTTCTCTGTCCTGAAGATGTAAAAAACAAATATATATAAGGGAGCAGAGTAGGGATACCCTGACCCCCAAAGCCAAATAGGGAGGCCTCCTCGAGCCCCCAAAAAAAAAAAAGGCAAATATTGCTACAATCTCACAAGTCTCCAGTGGGATTGAAAAAGAAGGCGGCCGAGCCGCTTGCATTTATTAGTGGGGGGGGTTGCACAGCCCTCAATTCTGAGCCACTGTAGGCCCCGGGGAGCCCACCCAAGGGCCACAATTAGTCGATTAGGGAAGGGGGCTGTGCAAACCCCCTCCCCTAGCCATCAAAGGACCTGGGGAGCCTTAATGTGGCCAGGGGAGCAGATCAAAGTATTGCTATCACCCAGAGAGAGCAGCATAACTAGCTGCGTCATGGGTGCAGGAGCAATGCCAGCTCCTGTACCATGTGGGGAGCTGGATGATGCCACGGGCCCTATGTGATGGGGTAGCCAGGGACATACAGGGTTTGGAAAGGGGGGGGCATGTGGCCTCCTTCCCCTTTAATGAAAAAGGCCATAGGTGGATGGTTTCCCCAGGTCCTAAAGAGACTCAGGAGGGGGGAGCACCCTTTTTTTAGTAAGTTGCAGCCCTGGGGTTGGCTCCCCAGACCTATAATGACCCCTTTACAGTAAAAAAAGACCCTGGGGGGATTTGGGTCCTCAGGGCCTAATAAGGCTCGGGGAAGGAGGCCACCTGCCCCCCCTTCTTTGTAAATACATAGGGCCACGGAGTATGGGGCTCCTAGGGTCTAATGGGGGTTGGTGATGGGGGCAGTGCGCCCTCTCTCCCCTTTAAAAATAAGGACCTGGGTAATAGAGCCCCCAGGGCCTAATAAGGCTCGTGGAGTGGAGCCACTTGCCACACCTTCCCTTAAAAAAATATAACACTGTGGCAAACCGCCCTGCCATGCACAGCTGAACGCCATGTGTTGAGGGGATTTGGCTTTACATATGGTAATAAACTATTGCTTTACATTACAAAAAAACTAGAAATTCACTTTAAAAACTAAAGGTTAAAGTAACGTTATAGTTAGGTGTGATAAAAAGATCAGTTTTTGAATTAAAAAACGTAGAAATTCACTGAAAAAAGCAAAGGTTAAAGTTACTTTATTGTTAGGTGAATATATCAGTGACAACAATAAAAATTTGACCTGAAAAACTAGCAGAACTTCACCATTTATAGTTGCAGAGCTAGCTATATCGTGCACCCCAGCCATGCACTGTTTATGACCTCACATATTACATTACACAAGACAAGTTCCATGACATCATTTATGACATCACTGATGACATCTCAAATTACATGATTGATGACATTATTGATGACATCATCCATGCTTTGTTTTCAAACATATTATTGTATAAATTAGTATAGCATTAGAGGCCTGAAAGTAAGTGCAAAATAGGTCAGAAGAATATGAGGCATCATTAATGCCATGCCATCACAGATAGCATTAGGTGTAGAAAGCTTGGGTCATGTGCAACATTGACCCTATGCCATATGCTTCACAGGTAGCATAGTTAACATTAACAATCAGCCATATATAAATATGGGAAACACTCATTGCTTACAATGTTCAATCTGTATAAAATGTGCAGCGACAGCCAAGTTTCTACTGAACGTCTGTTCCAAAACAAATACCCTACAGCTTTTATCTGTGTCAAACTCTTGAAAGTCACCAACCTACATTGAGAAATGAAGTTAATATGACTAGAGAAGTGGGCATTGTAAAGAGTACTCACTCTATGGATAGAGTTTACTGTCTACCACACCCCTTGCAGGCAGTGACACTCCCTTGAGGAATGCATCACAGAGTATTAAAAAGTATCTATGAAGAACAGTGTACACTCTATGCATTATTATACTACTTGCTGTTTTCATAGAATGCTGAAAAATGTTATGATAACCCATCTTCTGAAGCAAAACAAACACTTGTACATAGCTTAATACCTGGTGCACATAGGTTTCTATAGAAAGTGTAATGCTGAGACAATTCTTTCTAATAACTCAATGCTGCTTACAATACTTAGAACCTGATTTAGATGGTTAGATGATTTAACTGTCCCGCTATCGCTTTTTCATTGGATTTCCAGCCCGCCAACTTGCTGAGCCACTCACCCTATTTAGATGTTGGCGGGACCACTGAAGAAAGACTGTCACATTCCCGACGACTCTGCCAGACTTGGGATCCCGCATCGATGGATTAATGGTAAACAGTGGCTGGAGGTGGGACTGCAGTCAAAGTTCCCGCCAAGCAGATTCCGATCTGCCTTCCCGCCAGGCTGACTCTGGCGGGAATACCTCCAACCCAAGGAAGGCGAATTGGGGGGGAAAAGGGGTGAAAACCCTCTAATCCCCCATTTTCTTTTTCCTTTTCCAAAGGAACATGACAGGAACACCCCGTCAATGCTGCTGACACTTCAGAACGAAGGAGATGACCCCATGCCGCCGAACATAAAAGTGACCAGTACATAAGACATGTACACAAAAGGGAGACGCTTTACCTTTAAACATGACCTGACCATCAACATACATGTAAGTGTGTTTTTCATTTTTTTTTCTTGGTGTTGGAATGTCTGTTGACAGAGGTTGTTGCATACATTGTATGCAACACACCTGTATCAACATATATATCCAATGGAACACTTCCCCTCCATCGCTAAACTCTTGTCATACCGTCAGTACAGAGGAAACTCTATTTCAGATGGGAAGTACCCCGCCAGCCTGATGGCGGCAGAGTCCAATTGGCCAGCAATAGGAAACCGATGCTATGACGGTTTGTTTTCCAACCTCTATCATCTATATAAAGTGGGTGGGAGACCGTGATGGTATTTTCGGGCCCGCTGCTGATGCTGCTTTGCAGTAATACCACCAACATCTAAATGAGGCCCTTAGTATGTTGTATGTAGAATCTTTGCCCTGCTGCAGACATCTTCTACAGAGCCTAGAACCGTGTGGAACATGTTGAACACAAGTTGCCAACTGTCACCTGCACACAGTATTACTCTTCAATGCAAACATTTATATTGTGTTCAACACCTGTACACAGCTGTGATGTGTTGGGTGCACATGTGTTTTGTAAACACTTACACCCATTAGCTGCACCCAGGTGGTACAAAATTGGATAAAGAAGTACTATGGCAGTTTTGCGCCACTATCTAAAGTATAAATTAAACGTACACACTAAATTAATGATGTCATCAGTAATGTAATTTGACATGTCATCAGTGATGTCACTGGCCATGTGATCAGTGATTTAATATGTGAGGCCATAAGCCGTTAATTGCAGGGGCGTAAGTTATAGTAGGTCGGGTAACTGCAACTTCTGAATTTATATGGTTTTGTACAAGTGAAATTTGAGCTTAACTATGGCGTCCCTCTTACCCTTGTTTTTTTTGGAGTATACAGATATATATATATATATATTATCTAGTGGGTGGTGGTCGTCATTAGGTAGTTATAGTTAGGACCATGTTTCCATAGAAAAAGCATTTGTTGACTTGCCTATGTCTTTGGCAGCATTTGATGAATCTTCACGTTTCCAAAAAAAAATGTTGCGGTGATTCTTGTTGCACATGGAAAGTTCCCTCAGAGATTTTTTTTTTTAAATCATTTGTTGCCGCAAATTCATAATATTTGTGAATTTTCAGCAAAAAAAAAAAAAAACAAGTGTGGGCTGCAGTGCTTGTTTTTTTATAGGGTTCCGGGTGGGCCAGGTCCCGGGGGCATTGAAAATTTTGTGTGGGGGCCCTCTTAGCCCCCCCACAGCCCCAGGCACCACCACCTACCTGGAGCTTTTATTTTTAAAAATTCAGGAGGGGCACTGTCCCACCACTGCCTTGGGGACTGCCACCTCCCCAGGGCTTTCATTTTTATATATGCAGAGGCACCCGCAGCCCCCCTGCTGCCCTGGGGACCACCACCTCCCCAGGGGGATAAATGTGATTAATGCGGGGGGCTGTGGCCCCCTCGCACACCCACAGACCACCATCCCTGGGGCAAAATGTAATTTATTTGTGGGGGCCATATGGCCCCCCTGCTGTCCCAGAGACCACCACTCCCTGGTGCAAATATTTTAAAAATGAAAGTGGGTCTCGTTGGGACCCCCAAGCCCCAGGGACCTCTACCCCATGGAGTTATTCTCGGTGGGTGGGGTGCGCAGCTCCCCCTTGAGGAGCAGCTGTTGGCCCTGGGACCGCCACCCACCAGGGCCGGCTATGTCCCAGGGTGCCACCACTGAGACATAGCTGTTTGTCTTCCAGTTTTGACAGAAGGACCTGTAAAGCAGGTCCCCCTGTCAAAATCCGAAGCTTTCATCTGTGTTCCCTTCACGCAGTAAGCAAGAAGCTGCTGTCAAAGCAGCTGTGTGCTTGCTGAAGCAATCGCACTGTGAGGGGATTCTTAAGGCTTCCCCCGCAGTGTCAGGTAGCTTGTTATGGGCTTTTCTTTAAAAAATAAATAAATAAAATAAATAAATGAAGAGGGACCATGGGGAGCCCTTGAGGGCTCCCTCTGGGTCCCAGATAGCCCATAAAGGACTGAAAAAAAAAAAAAACATAACTCTGAGCTTTGAAGGTTTGAGACCAGCTGGATTCCTTCCTATTTTTTTTTATTGAAAAAAAAAATATATATCCTATATATATATAGATTTATATATATTATATTTAAAAAATACATTTTTTATTTCAATTTGGAGACAAATAACTCTTTCTAGGCATATCAGACATCACAGCCTAAAAAACTCTCTCTCTCCCTCTCACTTTCTTTCGCTCTCTCTGTCTCTCTTTCAATCAGTTCTCCCACTCACACACCTACCCACTCAGAAACTTACGCAGCAACTCAAAAACTCACTCAGACACTCATGCACCCAATCATAGACCCACTCAGACACTCACGCATCAAACACTCACGCATCCTCTCACAGCACCAGTTACTTGAAATAACTCTAACTCTATCTGCTGAATTTATATGGTTTTGTATGAGAAATTTCACAACAACTATAACATCCCTTTAACCTTTGTTTTTTTCAGAGAATATATATATATATATATATATATATATATATATATATATATATATATATATATATATATATATATATAGCATAGATATGTATTTGCAACAATTATCATCACATGACCCCTCTGGTGCAAAAAGGACATTTTATTTATGTGAGTGGTACCATATGCAGCTCAGTGATATCCAATTAATGTCATTCCATAGCTCCATATCTAAACCACTACTTAGCTTATTCCCTCTAACTTACCTTTCTGTAGATTAATGCCAAGTGAGGATATTTGTTGAAAATAATAGTTTGTGATTGAAGTAGGGGTGAGCGGTGAGCTCTGCTCTGCCGGCGGAGTTCTCAGAGTTTTGCCCTCTCGACCCTCCGCTCTGAGTGCCGAGTTCGGCAAAAACTTCTCCTTCCGCTGCATAGCATCGTTTACTACCTACACCGTAGCAGTAACCCACCAAATGGTTGTATTCCGCTGCACAGCTAACCACTGCAGTGAGTCTCCTGACCTGTTCCTATGGATGGAGCATGTCCCCTCATATGCCCCTCCCCTAAGCACCTCTGCTTCCCTCCCATCCCAGGAATAGACTCTGTGCCTACCGATCCTACAGTGAACTTCCATTCCTGTATGCACTCATGTCCAGTCAATTATTTGCAGCCGTTATCTAAATGGTGGCTCTCCTGGCACGCATGCAATCGGTGACACTAGAAATGCCATGAGTATAATATGAGAGGGGCTCTTGGGCTAAGTGGGTTTGGGCTATCTTGTCAGGAGGATACGTCCAATTGCAATCCAGTGCAGTGCCATTTGGATTATGAGTACACTTCTCACAGTCAGTCACATGGACTGTCAGGCTGATGAATTCCAAGCCCTGAAAAGCTGAAAGGTTCCTCTGACAGCTGTTTAGTGTCTAATAGAAATGTAGCGGGTCATGTAGGATGCTCCTCCAGTGATGTCAGCAGAATGGCTAAATTTGCTGAGGTGTTATATTTTACACATGAGACAGGGGATGTGTGCAAGAAAACCATTGGTGCCTTTTTAATTAGGGGGGGGGCTATACCCGACTCACAAAAGCCCTCTCTTTAAAACTGCATTCTCCCATGCATTCCTCCCGAGCACCCTCCAGACAAGATACCAGCCAAAATCAAGAGAAAGTACAGGTTGTGGTTGGTGGCGACCCGGTAACCTGTTGTGTCCTCATGCGTGGAGGTGTAAATATCCTCTGCCCCTAGCCACCTCTTCTAGAACGCTGGCACTGCCTCTGTGTAGTTAGGCCCCTGCTGTGCAGGCCAAAGGCAGGTGGTCTGTGACTGTAAGTCATGCTGGGCCTGCTGAACCGTGGCGCTGCCATGGCTGTTGTGCCTGGTTGCGAAAAGGAGGGTCACTGAGGCAGCTAAATAGGCTCCTGAGGGGAAAATGGGGTCTTGGACAAAATAAAATTATAGTTGCTTAATGTCTCCAAAGGGTGCAATGTCTCGGGACATTGTTGTCAATCCTTACATCTCTTCCGTATTGCTCACACTGGTTTAAAATAATGCAGACATACATTTAATAAAATCCTAAAGTGGAGTCCATTTTAGCATGCCTGCTATTTTGGAATGATCCCTCAGGTGATTGACTCATTCCACACCAAATGCAGGGCAGGTTTGAGTTGAAATGCCTGCAACTAGATTTATATAGTTCTGTTTCATGGATAGTATATCACCATGGATTCTTTGTCACTTTCTTCAGTAGGACTGAAAATAAAATGGGGTTCCCTCTATTTCTGTGCTCCAGGCCCAGAGTTTCAAGCCAACCCCCTTGAAATCCTTAATGCATATCACTCGCTAGCTGACTTTAGTCTTTTCCTTGGTAGTTAAGAATGTGTTTTTTGCATTGACGAAAAGCTGTCCTCTGAAGTTGTCAAATATTATACTGTACATCAACTTCTCCCCCAGACTTTCCCTCCCTGAAGTTCCTTGCATTGTATTTCTTCCATAGGTTAATTGACTTAGCTCTTCTTGCAGCCCAGTATACTCTGCTACCAGAGGGGAAACAGAATTGTTCTGTTTTACTTATTGCTTGATGAGGTGTTGTAACACCCAGTCACCTATCAAAGTGTCTATTAATTAGTTAATTACTTTGTCTTATTACCCTCTGTAACTATTGACCACTAGGGAGGTATGCCAATAACACACAAAAATGTTAATCTTACTTATCTATCTCTGCTTACCAAGAACAACTTCAGTAGAAGGTACCTAACTAGTTCACTTCTTAGTTTGTAACTGAATTGATGAAGCAATGGCTGTTACCTCTCTCAATCTTCCCAAACCTCATTGCAGGGTTTCTCAAAGGGTCTTTTCAGTGGTGGTGGTATTAGTGGGCTAGCGCTAACAGGGAAGACACCACAAAGCAAGGTCCAACTCCCACCTATTCCGAATGAGGTGAACTCCAACTGTAGGATCATTCAGAAGGATTATCCATCACAGACAACTAGACTGAAAGAAAACACAGACATAGTGGGTCAGCAAAAACTGAGAACAGACCACTGTAACAAAGCTAATATTTTAAAAACCAGCAGTAGAAACTTCTAAGCAATTTGGGGAGCTATTTGCTATTTAATTTATTAAAACTAAACTTACAAAATCCTCAACTCAGAAGTCATGACTCAGGAAAAGTTTATGTTCCTTCACATTGCACTTACGCAACACAAGGCCTATTTATAAAGGTAAAGTGTGTTACACTTTTGGTGTTAGTGTTTACTCTTGCATTGTTAGTGTACGACTAGTAAGTTTTCCATTACGTTATGAGTAGTACCTTTTTGAGTAGTAAGTAACCCCTATCATTTTAAAAGGAGTGACTATCACTACTAGCTAGTGACTGCTCATAAGGTTACTACTCGTAAAGTTGCTGGTAGTTGAATTACACTGCAAGAGTGAACTTACACCAAAAGTGTAGCTTTACCTTTGTGAATCAGGCCACACAGAGCAAACTATTACTACCTATCGTAGGACAGGCAGTGTTCTAACTAAGACTTCACTATGATGATGTTTTCCCTTTCATGCCTGGGTGGCTATGTAGGGCTGGTGTAGGCTATTGTTCAAGTAAGAAGACCCTGCTTGGTGTCATTTTTGCCACACCCGCCACACCAAGTTTTGTCACTAGTTTAGCAAAGCACCACAACAGAACCAATTTGTTTGAAGACATTGTGTTAACGATTGCCATGGTGCACCATATTATAAATATGGCACAACCATGGGGTAGTTAGGGGTGCAGGGGGACAAAAGAAAAGTGGTGCATCTGGAAAGATGCCCACTTTCTAGTAAATATACCCCCAAGTTTACAAATTAGTTGAACTACAATCCCAAGACTCCACACAAATCGTCATCACTCACTCAAAATATCACTTATTGGTGCAATAGTTATCTGTTCCAAGCATACTGTTGCACATTTGTCTATTGTATCTTCTCTTTGCCCATGGAAGCAACAAACAATGGCAGTCTTGTATAGAATTAATGATTTAGTTTGCTTTCAGCCCAGCTAGGGAATGAAAAAAGAAGAATAAGAATGAAAGGCATTGTCTTCTTCATTTCCTAAAGGCAAATAGGGAGGCTTCTTCTGTGCACACTGGTCCAACTCCATTCTAGTCCATACATGTGAATTAATGGTGGGGCTGCATAAGTCAGACACCAAGGGGCATATTTATACTCCGTCTGTGCCGATTGTGCGTCAAACATTTTGACGCACAATCAGCGCAAACGTTGCCCCGTATTTAAACTTTGATGCCCGAGCCCGCGGATGACAAAATTCCACTGTGTGCGTCATTTTTTTGGATGCAGCAACCCGCCTTGCGGTAATTATATGCAAGGTAGGCGTTCCCGTCCAAAAAATGGCTTAAACGGCCGTGCGTCGTATTTATGCTTTCGGGCAAAAATGACGCACAGCCGGGAGGCGGAGCCAGAAAATGACGCACAGCCCGATTTGCGTCAAAAATTAACGCCTGGGTCAGGGCAGCCGTTAAAATGGGCAAACACACCTGTATTTAATCAGAACACACAGAACAAACAGCAGAGCAGCAGAGCAGCAACAGCGAGCCATGGAGGTGATTCTAATCCAGCGTGCACGCAGACGCAGAGCCCAGCAGCAACAACAGCAGCTACAACAACACCAGCAGAGACCCCAAAGACAGCGCAGAAGGCAGGAGAGGATATTCCACCCAAGAACAACCCTTCAGGGCCTCAGGGAACACGACATCATCCAGAGGTACTAGTTGAACTGGCAGGCCATTCAGCAGCTGCTGCGAAACATTGAACTGCAGTTGGCCCCCACTTTGGTGACACCCGCACCATCCCAACAGAAACAAAGCTGCTTGCCGTACTTCACATGCTGGCAAGTGGCTCTTTCAAAACAACTGGTGCCCTGGTTGGCGGAATATCACAACCATCATTCTCTTTTTGACCAAAGTACTGGATGCCATCATTCGACTGACACCCCGCCACATCTGCTTCCCTAACACACTGCAGAAGCAGTAGGAAACAAAACAGGGGTTCTACGCAATCAGTGGCTTCCCACACGTCCTTGGTGCAATCGACTGCACACATGTACGCCTTGTGCCCCCTGCTGCAACTGAACACCTCTACCGCAACAGGAATCACACACATTCCATCAACGTGCAGGCCATAGTAGATCACCAGGGATTGATCACCAACATCGTGGCTAAATATCATGGGAGTGTACATGACTCATACATCTTCCGTCACTGCACCATCAATGAACACTTCCAGGATGGACGGTATGGCAATGGACTACTTGTTGGTATGTACAAAAACCTACTTATATACACACTGCACAGCCGCCCTCTAGGACACACAACACATACACCACAACAGCAACATCTAGACAGGAACACACTGAGGTCGTGACATCGCTAGCCATGTTTCTTAAGTCACCATTGAACCTGTCACACATTGGAAATTACTGTACAGCCTAATGTGAAGACGTCAATGACTGTGGTTGCCTAAATGTCACCTTGCAAATTGTAAGTGTCCCAATGACCTTTACATTAATACATTGCATAAGTGTCAAGGTATGGGATGTCCAGGGTACTTTGATATGAACGTGTTAACAACACTTTCAATTTTAACTGTGCATGGAACTATCATCTCACCCCCAGTGAAGACACACGGACACCTGTATCACAAGTCACAATGCTAGGGAGGGCACACTGTACTGCAAATCCCAAAACATACTGCTGACAAACGGTTAGCAGACAAACACTTGTTCAGCCAAGGAAACAACACAATGCAGATGGTACAGCCTACACGCATAGGATGTCACATTAGTACACAAAAGAGTCACAGACAACACAAGACAACTACTGCCATTAAAGGTCTTTTCAATAGTGCCAGCTACATCAACATGATCCAATTAATTTTCTCTTGCAGCTGATCAGGGGTATGGCATCCAGCCATGGATTATGACACCATTTGGCAACCCAAGTACTGCTGCAGAGCGTGCATACAACGAGGCCCATAGGAGGACACGCAGCATTGTCGAGCGGACCTTCGGCATCCTCAAGTCAAGGTTCCGCTGCCTCAACATCACTGGTGGTAGCCTCATATATTCCCCCGAGATGGTCTGCAGAGGGAATATATGTGCAATATTTCACAACATTTGTATCAGAAGAAACATTCCCCTCCTGGAACCAGAGCCACACATGCCTGAAGAGGAGGAAGAGGAGGATGATGGCCTGCAACAGGAGGGGAAACTACAGAACACAGCTGCTGGTATACGCAGGCGGTAACAGATTGTAAATAATTTCTTCTGAATATGATCACCTTCACCACTTTAGTTAACTAATTTAAATAAACACCTATTCTAATCACCATATCATGGTCTTGCTATTTCTTTTTGCACACCTTCATCTCTACTTATCAGAATAAGAGTGTTGCCTCATGGAGCATTGCTGAGATACTGAGTAGGACACGGAACATCCCAGAGCCAATGTGATGCCTAACATACAATGGTCACATACACACACACTCTTAATGATATATATCATGTACATATCTCCTTTGAAGGCCAATAGCAGAGGACCACAACTATTTCACACATACATGTTGAAAGCAAGGTCCAACGCAGCATATGGGACACAACTATGACACCAACACTCAATAAGGGGAAAACAACCCTCATACATGAGGCAGTCAATGTGCTTTGGCATCACTAACTGGAATGTCTGACAAGACCCTTGACAGCAGTTAGTCCAACTGCATCCAATATTTGCAAGGAATATCTGTGACTAGAGTCCCATAGAAGCAGAACAGAGACAGCACAAGTGACACACATATGACATGCATTGCACACATGACATTCCATGCACATGTCAGCCCATTTCCTAACTCCTGACACACCCATGCACCTGGTCACAACCCACCTTTCAGAAGAGGTCCCTGGAATACTAAGATGTGTACCCTGATAATACCTCCTCTACACACACAGACCAACATTAGCAAACCAGTGTGCTACACCCTTTCCTAAGGTATGACATTGCCATATAACATCTGACTGCATGGACGTCAGGTCAATTTATCCACTGTCTTCTAGTTTCAAAGCCCTGTTAGCACATGTAGATTGCTTCCTCTTGTGAAAATGTCTGTTGGCCCTTAGAATGCAAGTCTCACCTACAGGACTAGTGAGAAACAGATGCAGCCCACACCTGTGATCACCTCCATGCACACCACCCATTTAAAAAAGCACTGCCCCTGATGATGCCTGGAACAGCATAGGAGTTGCCATTATGTCAAATACACCGTCAACTACTGATACTAATTAAGCCATGTAACACAGCCACTGGGTCCATTTGTCACCTTCAAAAACACAGGGCGTGCACAGTTTGACATGTCAACTGTTTAGTTTGTCCTCCAAACAGTCTCAGTCAGACCACTGATTATGTAACTTGTCCAGTAGCTGGCTCCTGAATCACCTTGCATTCTGTCAGCCTGACTGGCAACTGTCTGTATGACACACTAAAGTATCCCTGTGTCTACATATGTACCACACTTGCTTAAGCAAACCTCCCATTCATCAGGGGGCATTGGGCATGGGCTTCTTCAATGCATACCCAAATACATTGTATAGCATCATCTGCCTTTTAACTGTACCATATGAGTTAAATTCTCTGTGTAAACCAAAATTCATGGCCCATTCCTTGTCTGCGTTGCATATATGCATGAATGACAAAGTGTGACAGTGTTCCAGGGTCATAGGCAGGGATTGGGTATGGGGCTTGCAGCACAACCAGCAACCTCTGATAATGTATTGAATAATACACAAATGTCCGAACCATGACAGTTCACACACAGCATCACAGTGCGCACAACATAGTGATGGGCCGTGTTTGGTGAATAGCTGCGAGAATAAACTGCACAGAGGCTATGATGTTCCCAGATGCAGTGGGAAGTGCAGAGGCCAACCTGTGTACAAATGTTGTAATGACACCTGCCGGAACATGACAATTGAGACATAATCTCACTCAGCACACCAAGGTTGCCCTGTTGACTGTCTCATTACAATTCTTTAGTGACAGGGTGGGACCATCCACATGTTGGTTCACATGTCCACATCTACTTTACTCACATTGATCAACAAAGGATACTCAGTAGTTACAGGAATAGCTGTCACTGACTCATGATGAGTCCTGGTCCGAACTGTGACAAATTACACCCCAAACAATCTACAGGATCATCATTGGACCACACACATGAACAAGACACCTATGTCCAATTGATCACTGTTAATATGTGGACACGTACTGTCTTGTATGATGGTCCACCACAGCCACTTGATAGTTGGGGCTTACGTCTATGGCCTCAACTGTGGTGTCATCATACATCAGAGATTGACCCTTGTCTGTCTGTGCAAACAAAATGGTACCCACTTCCTCAATGCATGTGTATGACTCACTGTGGGATTCATCAACTAGTGCCTAGGAATCTCTTACCAATACTCTAGGACATAGGATGTAGAAAATGTGGAACATTGACATGAACAAGCGTCTGCCATCCATCTGGTGCATGCTATGTCACATGTGGTGTCTACGTGACCCTAAAACTTGGAAGTATACTTTACGGGTGTTGTTACATGTATGACTAACACATGCCCTTGCTCATTCCAAATTTGACTTGCATCTTAGGATTGGACACATGGACGTCACATTCATACAACCATATGTACAATAATGCTTCATGTGATATACACACACACTTGGTCAACCAACACATTAGTTGTCAAAGCACACACTTTGAGCCAAAGGCATTTAGGTATTGTACAAATGTGCGTCGCATTGCTATCCTCTCCTTATGACAAACATGCATAATTTGTGCCACACATATATGTAGGCCACACTTATGACCATCTATGACGTCAGCCAACTGTAAACATACTGTGAAGGGTGTAGTGGATGATGTTCCGCTGCAGTATGATGTCACACATGTGAACATACACCATCAACACCATACTGTCTTCAATTAGCCAATCTCTGATGTGTTCGAAATGTAAAATAACCAAAACACAAGTAAAAATGCCCCAAACCAGTTAATGCACTGTAATTTTGACGTCCCTAGCGGTGTGCGTCCTTTTTTGTTTACCAAAACTGTATTTGCATCATTTTTTTTGACGCACAGGAGTGAAATTTAGCCCGCATCCAGATATTTGTACAGTCCATGTATCATTATGTGGATGCGGGTTAATATTCACGTCTGTGCATCAAAAAAAATGACGCAAATACAGTTTTGAGCAACAAAAAATGACGCATAACGCGAAAAAGGCAGGACTTTTCATACAGGAAGTGATGTAATAGGACATCCTGTTTACAGATCATGTACAGTGGGTGTACTTTCACTTTCACTTTGCAGTCTATGATCCTTCTAGACTGTGTGGCTGTGTAGAGAGTGTTGTCCAGAGATTTTGTGCTGTATTTGTCCTGTGTGCTATCTGTAAAGTCCTTTTGTGAAATAAATATTGTTTGTGTATACTGTAGTACTGTGTTTTTTCTACATTTGTCAGTTTATCTTGTGTATTTCTTGTTTGTGGGAGTCTGTTGTGGGTAGTGTTAGTTTGGGGATAGTTGGGCTCTTTTAGTGTTTAGGTTTACTTTTTTTCTGTCTTTTTACCCCTGCTTTCACCCATTTCCCCTTTCAATTTCTTTTACCCCTATTTCTTATCTTCAACTATTAGTATGTCTGGTAGGCCACGTCTTGGCAGGATGGGGGAAGAGGGGTTGGGAGGCTTCATCTGGCTGGTGACACATTTCTTTCCGCTCATGATGCAGGCAGGGGGCAGGGTCATACAGGGGTACCCGACAGAGGGGCGCAGAATCCAGTGGGGAAAGGTGCTGCATCACCTGCAGCGTGTGTATGCCAGCCAGAGGAGTGACCACCAGCTGAAGCACCGGTGGGCTGACCTCATCACCAGGGAGCAGGATCTCTTGGGCCACCTGGGAATCATGATTGGTGGCACTGTTGGTGAGTACGACTCATGTTAATGTGCTCGATTAAATGCTCTGTAGTGACATCAGGGGATTAGTGCAATGTCTGCCAGCTAACTTGATGACTGTGTGTAATGCTGGGGAAATATAAGGGGATCATTGATGCACTATGGCAAGGATCACAATTGCTAGCTGTCAGGAAGCACATGCTCAGCAAACTTACAGGTAACTATACCATGAAGGAAATTGGTGCGGCCTTTTTGTCAGCACAGCTAACAAAATTGGAGCCAATCATGTCTATATAGGGTATTATTGACAGAGAAGTACAGATGTACCAACATTTAGGCCAACTATGTTGACGCAATTGCTAGACTGACTTTAGAATCACTACATGATGCTGAAAATGAGTGCTGTCTTCCCGTCAATTGATATTAGCAAAGAGGCTCAAACATTGTTCTCATGTTAGTCTGGTGAGTATGGAAGGAAAGCGTTCACAGAAGTACTATGAATGTGTGGGATTATTTGGTTTCTTGATCTTTTTGGATACATGTCAGTTCATGATTTGAAAACATCGTGAAAAGGTGTAAGGTGCCCTCAGCTAACATCTTAAGATGTTTGTTGGAATTAGTTGAGCCACAATCCAAATATGGATGGCAGTCCAAGTGTATGCACCTGGCTTCACATCTCCATGGTTGGTGCAAATCACCATAGCTGGGCCACATCAATTGACTATACTGTAACAACAGGATGGCTTACAGGAGTCCCTGCCCCTCCCTCTGTACATTGGGCCTATGTGCAATAAATGTGTCATGGCCACAAGGCATGTTTGACTGGTAATGCAGTCCTCAAGTAACCAGGCGTTGGATGTTTCTCTTGGATGCACATGATGAGATGATTGCACTCCATATTTTTTAGTGCTCACCAATTATGGGGCAAGTTTGCAACCACATGATAGTTAGGGCCAATGTATGTGTGCAGATATGTGTGTAACTGTCACAGGAGACCCATGCTATGTACAAGTTGGCCGTGAAATATCAGATGCATTACCATCATGTCTGAATGGCTGCCATGTCCTTATTCAGCCTACACATTGTATATGTTTATGAAATTGTTGCGCTGTGCACAGATTTTGAGCACATTTCTTCCTTCCATACCTTACAGGTGGACCAGCACCCTACACTGTGGGAGAGGTGGCGACATTTGAGGACCCCGACCACTCCAGTAAGTGTTGATGTGTCTGTTATGTGTTGTGTTTGCTGGTTATGGACTCGTTTCAGTTGGACGCATAGCAAGGTGTGATGCGTTGGGCAAGTTTTTCACTTGTTCCATGAGTGGGAATGCAGTTCTCACATGTTTTGAGTTTGCCAATGCGTATCAAATGGTATCATGTAGGGATTGTAGGACATCCCTGTAGGCCCCACTGTGAGTACAGGGGATAGTGATGTGTCTGACACTTGTATCACCAAGATTCGCAATGGAAGTCAGCCCCTATTTAGTCAGCCTGTCAGACCCACATTCTCTAAGATTGGTGGAGCTAATAGCTTCCCATAAGACATCTGCTTCACTATTTACCTACGTGAGTTTAAAACAGTAAGTAGAACCTCCTAGCAGCATGTACTTCCACATGTAGTGCATCAAGTCTGTGGCACCTGAGTGTAATGGCCTAGGTATGCATGCAAATCATGATCATGGGTGTTCTAGCAACTCTGTGTCTGATGTAAGTCAGGCCTCACTGGAAGTATATGTTGTGTACTAAGTTCTGAATTTCCTGACATGTCTGACCCTATGAGTGCTCTAGGGTTTGCTGACTCCAAATTGTAGATAGCCCTTACCTATGGTGTGTCTGTAGAGACAAACATGTGTGGAGTTTCCTATACACTCCTCGGTGTACATGTTGTTGGCAAATCATAGTTGTGTAGCCACCGCCATGGGTTTGTGAATGGGGTACCATAGTATTGATGCTACCAGTATGTTACACATACCTGTGAATAAGTGACGGTTTGGTTGCATACTAGTATACACACTCAGGTTTGGCACTTGGTACCATACTGGAAAGTCCAGTTACAACTTGCAGACCATGTGGCTTTAGTTTTGCTTTCCGTACACCAACATTTGTAGCCCAGCTCTTGGTGGAGGATATGCAGTATGATTCTTAGATGTTAACTGTCAGAACTCAGATTGCAAGTCAAAGCCAGTTGTTATCCATCTTGTGGGTTATGGATGTGCTTTGTGTGATGTCACCTTTGTTGTCTGAGCTGCCATATACTCCCTCAGGGACATTCAATGCTCTATATTGTGATATGAGCTGTTACAAGTATAGTAGATGTAATGTCTGATTAACTTGCTGTGCAGTTTCACACAATGCAGTTACTAATGTAGCATATCTGCATTTGTCTTCACAGCAGCTAACATGACTCCAGACCAGGTCTGTGAATTTCAGCATCGGGCCATGCGATACCAGCACATTCTGCTGGTGGAGTCGGGGTTCTGGAGGATGGCCCGGCGATATCGCCATGAACGTGCCTCCGGGGCATGGCGAGCCTTCCCACAGGGTGGGCCTACTTTGCCCACCACAGCCACCACAGAAACAACCACCAATCAGAGCCAGGTGGCCCCACCCACAGCTGCCACTGTTGATCCAACATCTGCAGGACTTCCTGGCCCCAGCATTGCCACCGGTGCAGGACAGCCCACACAGACCTCCTCCACAGGTACCCAGACTGCCACTGCTCCAGCTGTTGACCCTGCAGCCTTCAATAGACTTGAAGATAAGATGGACAAAGTGCTGCACAAGGTGAGCCACCTGAGCCGGGACGTGCGGCACATTAAACAGCGGGTCAAGGATATAAAGAGGACCCTCCGGAGGGCCAACCTCTAGACAGTTGATTTAATGGCATGATACCTCCCCTCCCTCCTCCTTCCTTGTTCTTGTAGTTAGTGGGCTTAGGGGGCTTAGTGTTAGGTTAGTATAGACTGTTAGTTTAGTTAGTGTTAGTGGGTGTGGGGTGGGGGGTCCTGCTTGTTTCTTTTTTGACTTATTACATGTGTGGGTGGCTATGTTGGGGTTCTTGTGCGTAAAAAAAAAAAGAAAAGAAAAACTTTAAAAAAAAAAACCAAAAAAAAGAATATTTGTTTAGGATAGTATAGTATGTGTTTAGTTTAGTATGTGTTGTCCTCAATGTGTCCTGTCTCATAAGGGGGGTGGGGGTCAGATGTTTCGAACGTTTCGTTACATGTGATTAGTAAGTGTAGCTTAGGTTAGTTAGGGACAGTTGTGGGTAATGAGTAGTCAGGGTACATTAGGGTAGGTAACAGTTTTTCATTCAGTTTCTTCATCTATGGTTAGGTTTTAATAAATATTTGGTTACCCCTTAATAGTATGTGTTGAATGGTACTTGATCGTGGGTTTGGATTCAGTGTTCATCAATTTTGTACTATAACATCTGTGTCCTATGCTACAAACAAATCCCAACTGAGCTGTACGATTGGCAGCTAGCCCAGAGCTACCTTGCAAAGTGTCTACCCTTTGTTGCAACCACCAATCACAGTTAATATGGTTCCCAATGGGTTTCTGTTGATATGTGTGTTTTCAAAGTCACTAACAGTGCTTCCAGACTTGATATTGGGGAAACAGTTTTAGGTCAGACTGCAGTGTGATGATCATGCACACCCTTATAACATGAGTTCTCATTGGCAATCTTGTATTCTTGTCTTCATGACCCTCATACATCATTTGTGACACAGATCGGCATGATTACCTATTTGTATGTTAACTCAGACACCTTAATTTGTGCAGGTTTTTTTTGTATTTACTTAGATTAATGTGGCATGTTTATTGTGTTATTTTTGCATGTTGACAACATTTAGCGGGCACTATTTGATGACTTAGTTATCCCCTGAGGAAGCATTCTTCTGTCCTACACAGCATGGTGGTGTATGGTTTCTTACTTCATCAGATTTGTCCCTCATGATGGGCAGAGTATGATGCAATCACGGGCACTGTGCAGAATTCTCTGACTACATATTATCAGGACGGTTGTATTGACAAGCTACGTAATTTGACAGTAGGCACATTTCAGTTATCTACTGCACAGTTGATATATCACATTACCCAGAGACAGATTTGTTGTGTAAGTGCTATTTATTGAAAAGTGCTGTAGTGCTATATGTACATTGTCAATGACTGTGAGTCCATTATAGTGATATCTTCCATTGTGATCCAAAACAAGGGTTTACCTAAATGCTTTTGTCATGCTGGGGTTGCTGTTTCAGACAGTGCAGAGGGACAGACTTAGCCAATGAGTAGGAGAGAGACAATCACTGGGCTGGGTGACAAGATATACAGTGGTTAGCAGAGCAGTGCTTGAGTACAGTTGTTGTAAGACTGTCACGTTTCAAAACGCAGGACTTTGGTAATAGTTGGCCATGTGGCAGGGACTGGTGCTTCCGGGTACTTTTCCTTGTGAATGTGATCTGTTCCACGTCTTCTTCTTCTGATGTGTGTGTTGCCTGCTTTGTCCTTGTTGTTGTTGCTTGTTAAGGGGCAATACACACCTCAGTGTTAGAAGACGTGGAGTCAGACATCCCGGTCGCTGCTCCCTGTGAAGGTCTTAAGGGCATTACTGCTGCAAGGAGGGCCTGCTGGTTCTTGAGAATAACAGCCACATCACAAAGGTAGGCAGCCAGGTCGGCCCTGAGGGGTTCAATGTTGCATTCGTGCACGCGTTGAGAGGATTGCTGTTGTAGGTGTTGGGTCAACTCTATTACAGCCGTGCTGATTTCCTTCTGGGTTTTCTGTAGTTCTTGCAAGATAGATGTTAGGGCTTGCATAGCTGCTGCCTGATCTGCAAATGACATCATGCACGAACGAACACCCTCAAGGCTGGCTGCCATATTTTGCTTCCCAACCCGCACCTCCTTCGCCAGCTCCCGCTGTACTCCAACTACAGCTCTCTAAGCTGGTGCCAGTGTCGTCTGAGTCCTCAGCTGTATTGGAGCTGGCAGGTCTTACAATTGGGGTGGTGGGTGGTTCCTCTGCGATGGCTGCTTGTTCTGTGCTCCTGCTTGTGACTGAAGGTGGGGTCTGGAGGGTTTCAAGGACCTTTTGGATAGTCTCCTGGGGAATGTTTATCGGCTCGTCATCCATGTCATCAGGGAAATCTGGGACAGGCATATCGGCAGGAGATCCATCTTCCTCTGCAATGAAACAGGGTACAATTAGTGTGTCTGTGTTGTGGCAATTTTGATGTGACGTGCCTGCCTTTTGATGAATTCACTTTGTGATCTTGTTTTGTGTTAATATCTGCAGTCCTTCAGATGGGCATTGTTTCAGGCCTATGGCCCACCTGTGTGTCACATGTATGTTATTGAGTTATTAGACTTGTCAGCCTCATCGCCTCTTGGTGTTGCTTTTAGCCAAATAGAGAATTGCCACCTTCTTTTCCTACTCGACCCTCCGTGTACATCCATTCTCATGGTGAGACCTTTCACTGGCTGTGGGTGTTCTGATGGCCCTGGTAGCACACTTAACAATCTGGACCTGCCCCAATCCCTGAGCGTTCACATCGACTTAAATGTAATTGACATGTGGCATATCCTATGCATGGCAATGTTATGATCCGATATGGATGCTGACATTGTTAATGTGTCCTGCTGATGTTGGGTAATGTGTGTTACATTGGATTGCCCTCATAGTCGTATCAGTGTCCTATTTCATCCTCTGACTGTGCAGGTGTATTTCAGTGACCAGTTACATGTGTCCCCTCCTCAATGCTGTTGTTTGAGCAGTATGACATTTGGGTTGTTGCCTTGTTACCCAGGCACAGGATGGACCCTGACATATGCAGCATGGGTGTGTCCTTAGTGCTGTGTAGCTCCTATTGTTGTTTACTTTGGCTGATGTTTGTGACAACTTTGGGAATTGACATTTGAGAGTACTGGGGCCTTTGTCTTGTTTCTGGGGATTGTTGCAGTTGTCATCCTCACCCCCTAATTTAGGTGTGTATGATCCATGGGGAGGTTACTGCCATTGGCTACTTGAGCTGCACGCAGATCAGAGGTGGTAGTGGCAACTGTTGTCGCAGTTACATTGCAGTTGTCGGTTTGGCTAGAGGATTGCTAATAGGGCCCTAGTTAATGTAGGAGGTATGTTGGCTGACGAGTGCCAGGATGTAAATTTGACGTAGTGGCCTTCCCTCCTGGTGTGGCTTTCCCTTTGCTCCATCGTTGGCATGACAGCATGCCCCCATGGGACTGTTGTTGGTGTAGTGTAATGGTGTGCCCCAGCTTCTGTCTGGGCAGGCCATGCCCCAATGCCATGCCCCTTTACCCATGCCACTCCATGTATATGTTGACTTCCATGCATTTTGTGGTCAGTATCCCCTCCGCTTGCAGTTAACATTTGTGAATTTGAATTCCCCATGCGACTTACCCTGCATGTGCGTTGTCTCCTGGTAGTCTGCGCTGTCCTGTCCTTGAATCCCTGTGACGATCTCCTCAGGGATGACGGCTGCGACCATCTCCTCCATGTGGTCCAGGGCCTCCTGGTGTGCTGGACTCCCCCCTCAGGTCTGCAGTGCTGCCTTCCTGTTCCCTGCCATCTTTCCTTGGTCCTGCGTTTGCAGTCATGCCAGCGTTTCTTGCACTCGATGACTGTTCTGCGTACCTCAGCCACACTGTTAATCTTGTCGACAATTTGTTGCCATATAGCCTCTCTCCTACTGATTGGCAACTTTGATGTGACAAACAGTTGGTGCCAGTGTTCCGTCACCTCTTTAACCAGAATTTCCTGCTCCTCTGCACTAAAGCAACACTTTCTTTCCTTCTTAAAGGTGTCCTGGTTCTTGTGTGGGTCCTCCTGGCTGGTTCCTGGTCTGCTGTCATCTTCCTGGGGTCTGTAGTGGTGTCTGGGATCCATTTTGGCTCTCCTCTGGTGATATGGCTTTGTTCGCTGTGTTTTTTTACGCTATTGTGTCAAAAAAAACAGCGCAAATCCGGTTTGCGGTTTCGTAAATCGACCTACAGTCATTTCCGCTGCGTTAACATCGTTTTCCTTTACGACTTGACGCCCCGGTGTGCGTCAAAAATAATGACTCCCACCTGTTATTTGCACCGCCGTGCGTCAAAGTATAAATATGTCACCTTCACGGCGCACCAAAATGGCGTTAGCCGGTGGTAATATTTTTGACGCAAAACTACGCCGGCGCAGTTTTGCATCAAAAAGTATAAATATGGGCCCAAATATAAATGTTCTTCTCTATCCATTTGTTTGTTTGCAAAACAGTTCGACGATAATATATATGAAAGTTCTCAGGGGGCTCTCCCAGAAGTTCATCTGCTTACACACTTGATACTGACCCCATCCTCCTTCTACACTGTTTCAAGAACAGTGTAATCTTGTGGTATCATTTTGTTAGTTCATTTAATCATAGTCAACCACCCCACATTTTGAGGCGAGAAACTGATCCTTCTGACTGTGCAGTAGACAGTGTGCTTTTGCCAGAGGCCTGCATGTGTTCTCTGTTGTCTTCAATGCCTTCTTGCTTGTTGCTGTTTGTGGCAGATGGCCAATTTGTGTAGTATTCAGTGTGCTTTTGCTATAGGCCTGCATGTGTTTTTTGCTGCCCTCCGTGCCTTCTTGTTTGTTGATGTTGAAAAATGTGGTCACTGCCATCTTGAAGAAGTTAGGGGCATATTTATACTTGTTTTGCACCGAATTTGCTTAATTTTTTGCACAAATTTGGTGCAAAAATAACTCAATATTTATACTTTGGTGCTAGACCTGTCTATCGCCAAATTTATGGAGTTAAAGTCATTTTTTCTATATGGAAACCTACTTTGCGTCAATGAGATGCAAAGCAGGCATTCCTCTGCAAAAAATGACTCTATGGCCTTAGCGCCATATTCATCCCCGTGCTAAAATCATGCACGGGAGGGAGGAAGGGTCAAAAAATGGTGCAAAGCTTGCTTTCCACCATTTTTTAAAACTGGGGTCAGGGCAGGCGTTAGGGGACCTGTGGGCCTATTTCCAAGGTTGAACACCATGGAATAAGCCAACAGGTGCCCTCCCCAGGCCCCAGGGACACCCACACCAGAGGGACAGCGGAGGATGGGGGATCCCATCCCAGGTAAGTAAAGGTAAGTATAGGTAAGTTTTATTTTTTTAAGTGCCATTGGGGGCCCTGAAATGGGTCTCCCTACATGGCACTGGATGCAATGGCCATGCCCAGGGTACCCTGGTCCCCCGTGCTGGCCCTTGGGGTGGTGGGCATGACTCCTGTCTTTTCTAAGACAGGGGTCATGTGGTATTGATAGTTTTTCATCAGTAAATGACTCTACGCATGTTAGTCATTTTTTTCACTTGAACCTGCCTAAAGTCATATTTTGGTGCAAAACCCCCTTCTTCCGTACCACCAGCCCCACCCGACTAACGTCATTTTTTTTTACGCTAGCCTACCCTTTGCACTGGCTTGCACCATTCCATAAATATGGTGCCCGGCTGGTGCACAGAAATGGTGCAAGCCGGTGCTAAACATTTTGGTGCAAAACTGCGCAAGTGCAGTTTTGCAGCAAAAAGTATAAATCAGGTCCTTAGTGAGCTTTCTTTGTTGTCTATGCAAGCTTCCTTGTTATTTCAACATGAGGCTGCCTGCCATTTTGTAGTAGTCAGTGTGTTACCTTTGCTATGGGCCTACATGTGCTCTTTGTTGTCCATTTCTCCTTGCTTGTTGTTGTTTAAACATGATCCAGCATTTTGCCCTTCTTCTTTAGGCAATGAAGCTTTTCTTTCATAGAAAGCATTAACTTACGAAGCTAGTTCAGAATAAGTCATCATTAAATTACAGTGTAACCAATTGGGTCACACAATGAAGGCCCAAATCAAAAGTAAAATTTAGAATATTTAGTACAAATTGACACTCAAGTCACTGTAAATTAATCTCAAAAACATACTATTGAGATACAGAATAATGATAGAATAGCGAAATGTCCTGAAGTAATTTATGCAAATCAGCTTAAGCCAAATGAAGAGTTCAGTTAAAGCGATACAGAATATCAGCAAAAGAATCTGATGTTCAGAGAAAAGTCTTCCACTCTCCCTCTTATACACGGGTACAGTCTAAGGACATCTTACTACAAAAATCTATAAGCTGGCAGGGACAAATCTCAAATGTGAAAAAAGATTATTCTCTATGAAAACATAAGGATAAAATAGAGAATTAAGGTGGAGGTGTCAGCATTTCAGAAACTCCGTCAAGAGTCTTCTTAGAGAGTTAAGTGTAAGCCTGAGCCACACTCAGTTAAGCACAGGGACAGGGGGGAAATCAGAGGTTTGTACTTCTTTAAGTCCAAGGAAAAGTGTCCTAGAAACAGTCTGCGAAAATGCTAGTGAATACTGCACAATTCTGTTAGGTAACACACTCAATCACACTATCACATACTCCATTGTATTCTTCTGTCTCACGTTATACGTTGGGATATTTACATTCATTCCCAGAGCAGTCCTGAGAATGCTACTGTCCTTGGTCTTCTACACATCACTCGCAACATGCATGAATAAGGGACAGTCATCTCTCATTCGGTTTTTCCATGTTCTTTCATCAAGCTTTCTTTCTCAGACTCTCTATAACTAAAACAACAGCATATCTATTTTCAAGCTAACATTTTGTGTGAATGTACCTGCAATTAAATGACATGTTAGAAGAAACGGAAAAACAGTTTCTCATGTTGAAAGAAATACAGGCTTGGTCATGTCAAATGAAGGCATAGTTCACTAATGCAGATTTAATTTCACATTATATTGTGTGCATACTAATTTCAGCACTCACATGGGCCTTGGTTACGTAATCTCAAATAAACTTCATGTTACAAGCGGAATAACTGAACTATTTGTGAGTACATAGGCACTGGTATGTTTGAGAAGTACAATTTCAGCGTTAACTGTGAACATTAGTACATACGCCTAAAGAAATTATTTCATATCATGAGGATGTTTTTCTTACATATCAAATAATTACTTTTTATTTAATAAGGTTAAGACACACCGTATTTATGATCGCTAACACTACAGTGAATGTACTTCATTGCCATATTCGAGTGCACCACTTCACACCAATGATGTTATAAGACACATTATATGAAATGTTACGTATGAATATAGGCTAAGCGGTGCCATGAAGGGGTGGAACAAATTGTACACTGTTACAAACATGCAACCGGTGGCCATTTTGTAGCAGTCTGTGTGATGCTTTTGCCATAGGCCTGCATATGATCTTTGTTGTTCATGCCTCCTTTCAAGCTCGCTTCATAGAGCCTCACACTGTTCCCATTTTCATCATGTTGCTCGAATGGGAGCAAGCATCTGTCACATGGCGATTGGTGGAAATTTAGCAGGAACTTCGCATTAAAGGGTAATGTGAAGTGGCTAAGGGCCTGATTTAGATATTGATATTGGCTGATGAGTCACTCCATCACAACAGTGATGGATATCCTGTTCACTGAAATCTAAAACTCATAGGATATATTGGGATTTAGATTTTGGTGGATGAGTTATCTGTCACCATTGTGACAGAGTAATTCGTCCGCCAATGTCTAAATCAGGACTTAAATTTCTGCCAATTATGCAAAAGGAATCACATTTTCTGCCCATCCCTAATTTTAAGTTACAATTCTGAAAATGCCACTTTTGAGAGAGTGGGCATTATTCTTGTCCTAACCATTTGGTGCCTGCAGTCTTTGTCCTGGGTCACATGACTAGATGAAGCTGACCTTTGTGTATTGCTCCCAGACAGTGAGATAAAGGGGGAATAGATGTTGGCAGGATGGGCCATCTCTGACTGGATTGTGGTGCGGCGCTATCACCCACCACACTTGCACATCACAAAGGCTCTGCCTGAGCATACTCACAAAGGGTTTGACATTAGCCTTTTGTGACCTCAGACAAGCTGGGGCCAAGGCAGGGAGACAGGAAATTCCAAGTACCTCTGGTGGTCGAAGCCTCTAGAAACTTCTCCTACTTCAAGGTAAGTACCACGTATAAATATTGGACCCTGAGATCCAACTCTTCAGCACACCTCTAGACTTGTGGAAGACACAGAAGGAGAGCTGTGCTGCTCTACAAGAAGGACTGCTACTCTGCTGGCTGAGTGAGAGGACCTGGACCTGAATGTTGAATCCTAGACCACCAGAGTGACTCAAGGGCTAGATGTCTGGCCTCCTGATCAGAGTCTCAGGGACAGAAAAGGCTTCAACCACCATGAACCCAGCACCTGGACTCTGTCTGCTAAGAGTCTTGCCCCAAGTGGTGCGCCCCAGTCCTGGACCTTGGAAGTGGGCCGGAAGGTGCTCAGCAAGCCCAACTCTGGTCTTCGCAGAACTGACACAGTACAATGCATTGCCCAGCAGGTCCTCAGCACTGCCACTGCACAATGCATCGTGACACAGGACCTTGCATCACAGCCCTGCAGCTGCTTGGAACCACTTTGGTATGACACATCCTCTGCGCAGGACCTCACAATACTCCAAAACCCAGATTCAAGGTACTTTGTTCAGTAAGCTTACCTTGGTCCCTGTATCCGGCCTGTGCTCCATCTCAGTCGGCCTGAACTTGCAACTTTGTCCCAGGCCGGAGTGACTAGAAATCCACAATAGATGCTTTGTGCTTCTAAGCAGTGTTTTCACATAAAATCTTTAAAATTGCAAATCTCCGGTTCTACTGATTGGATTTTTGTAATTTTGGACTCAAATAATTTATTATTATTTTTTAACTTGGTGTGGAATTTTTCTTGTGTTGTGTTTTTACTTTATTACTGTTTGAATGCTGCATAAAGGCTTTACGCATTGCTTTTTAGTTAAACCTGAATGCTATTGTGCCATGCTACCATGCTACAGGGGACTAAGTACTGGTTAACCTGCAGTTTGCTTGTGTTTCACCTTGACAAGAACTCTGGTTGCTGCTTGAGTAGGGTTCCATCCCCCTTAACCAGTAACCCAGTTTCCCATACGTGCCGTCAACAGATATGACCATGCCACACTCATATGCACTCTGGAGTCTTGAATGGGATTCACTGGCAATTTCCTTCACTGTTTCTCCTCTTACCTTTCCAACCAACACCAGTTTGTTCGCATGGTCACCCTAGGTTACAAAATATCCCTATCACAAAGA
This sequence comes from Pleurodeles waltl, assembly GCF_031143425.1. NCBI lineage: Eukaryota > Metazoa > Chordata > Amphibia > Caudata > Salamandridae > Pleurodeles > Pleurodeles waltl. Next base: position 362,574,153 of record NC_090448.1, on the reverse strand, counting down.
CAGCCCGGTACTATCTCTCTCTTCTAAAGAAAGCTAAACTGCTTCTTCTACAAAGCAATTGAGAACTGCTTTTAAAGTCCTCAGACACTTGCACCTGGGGGTGGTAACGCCCTTCTACAAGGCCTCCTAGTTTCCACACTGGTACCCCTTAAGGGCATCCTACATGCTGTAGCACATCTCATCCAGGGTCTGAAGAAATATGACCACATCACCTCCATCTTGATAGAACTCCTTGGCTCTTCTGTCCAGTCTGCACCATTTTCAGTACTAGCTGCATCATTCACTAAGCTCTCACAGCCAGCATCCCAGTTTATCTTGCAGAAAAGCTTAGCACCTCTAGTGGATCTAGACACATCCACAGCCAGGACACCATCAGATTACAGACTAAAAAGTGTACATAAAAAAAACAAGAGAGCACATATTTTTGATCTATGCACCAAGGATCTGGAACAACAGCCCCATATCCATAAGGACTGCCCTAGTGCTGCACCAATTTAGGCAAGAGTGGAGGACTTGCCTTTTTAAATAACACTACATCACAATGCTTTAACCATTCACAACCCAACTTACTCTACTCTTTCTCACTGACTTTATGCTTGTCTTTGACCATGTACCGCACTCTGCTGTCTTTAGGCTAGGATTGTGCTATAGCACTACCACAAACAAACATACACAAATGCTTTATGTTGTTTGTCATTAAATGCTGTTGCAACAGGCATTACATTGGTGAAGATGATTGAAGACGGGCAATTTCTTGCTAAGCACCCCAAGCAGCTTCAAAAACTAACAACTTTCCAATAAAAGTGGCAGCATACTTTTTTTGTCATATCATAATTATTTAGGGAAACCTTGCTTTCTCTTGTCATGACTGATTCAACCCCAACTATGAACTTTCAGAAATCCTGATAGGGAATGTTGCTGATTTTTCTCAACTATCAAATCAATTCTCTCAAATCCCATCTACTCAGATCTTGAAGACCTGCAGAGTCTGAGGTTGTTAGAGAATTCACCTGCTTCCTCAGGGTCCACTCTATCTCAAGAGTCCTTCAGGACATAGATGGTATATGGTTATGCTGCCTTACAGCACCCAGCAGTGCCATCAAGCAAGAGCGTAGCGAGGGGGTGTTGTGCCCTAAGACAATCAACTTTAATGTCTTTCCAAACTGCTCAATTGGATAGGTAAATGCAGAAATAATTGGAGTGCAGTGGGCCTCTTGCAACACTGAGGCATAGTGCTACTGCACCTCCTGAACTACTGATAGCTACACTCCAACCATCAAGGTGCAGATAGAACCTATCTAATAGGTAATCGGAAAATCCATGACAGAAAGATTTTATTTGAAGATGTGCGTTGCATTGCATTAAATTATCAGTCAGAAAAACTAAGAATCACATGAGGACCATGACCCTGTTTATGCTGTTAATCTTTTCATATAGATGTGATGAGACATATATAAAATATACAGCAAGGCACAATGCAAGGCAGAGGATAAATATACTGTTTTGCTCCACAGCTGTAACCATCAATTAGATTACAAGCAGTGATGAAGCACTTATCCACACAGGTAACAGGCTACAGCTCGTAGGTGTATTGTTTGAAGTGTGTTGTCTTTGCCTTAAGCCTATATGTGAAGTGTCTCAATGTCATGCCTAATTACCACTGAGGTGCAGTTATTGTGCTGTGGGACACAGCAGGAAGCGTGAGAGCTGGATGCACATTTTTATATTGAAAACATAGACACTGAAGAGTGTTTACTTTCTTTTCCAGATAATTGTACATTACAGTGAAGAACTGAACCAAATTCAAGGAACACTAATTTGTAGAATTGCATATCAAATATGTAATTTGAGTCAATAGCAATGGTGTACACACAAATACCATTCCTAAAATCAATGCCATCGTATTCAAGGTAAAATAATTTAAGATAATTGGAAACAAATAGAAATAACTGAAAAGGGAACGCTGAAAGTCAGCTTTCAGAAACATTTTCTCATTCTTCTGTAAATTCTCTCAAGTTCAATAGCGACTGCATCTGGGGGTACCAGGGAGTCGAGCCACAGCCTTTCTCCGCTTCTACTGCCAAACTTTTGGCACTAACCCTGAACAGTACATCAATAGCGTCAGAAATTTTGATGCTATTGTCCACACCGTATTTTAAATATGACGCACACATGGTGGTGGTAGGGGGGTGCAAGGGACAACAAGAAAAGTGGCGCTACATGTAATGTAGTGCCACTTTTCTTAAATCTGGCCCTTATTGTTTCTGTAAGTGGTACCCTCGGGTCCTACTCCCTCCTTGCTACCAGCTGATCTGTCCTCCAGACATAGGAGGTGATGAAACGGTCTTTAAGTGGGTCCCTCGCCTTGATGATGGTGCACAAGTGCTCTCACAGCGGCCTCACTTCTCTGCCAGGGATGTCAATCAGGTTGCACGTCTTGTTGCTCCTGGTGACTGCCTCTGGCATATGGAGTCACTATATCCACCATGTACATGGGCTTCAATCTGATCAGCACAGCACAGTCCTTTGCAAAGGCCCCTCCTAGCATACAGGGTTGCAGCCTACCACCTCTCAAAAGCTACTGCCCTCACAGTAAGGCATTCTTTTAGAAGAGATCCCTCCTGGCATACAGGGTCAAGGATCCTCACTACACAGGACTCTGGCCTGATGCAGTGATGCACACAGCTCAGTTCACGGTGACCCTCCGGTGGAATAAAAGGGTCACTAACTTCATCCTACACACAAGCAATGACCAAATCATTGTAGCAGTCCCTTTCTCACACCTTGCTAAGGGAGTCCACTCAACACTCCCCACTGGACCTTGGCCTCTCCAATGCTCTCCTTTTTCTCACAGGACACACTGGGCTTAACAAATAGGCAGGCACTGGTGTTCCAGACTCCAGGACAGGTGATCTTGATTTTCCAGGGTGATGTCCTCTCACCAAACAGGGCAACTAGTAGGCCTTGGCCCCCAGTCCTGGTCACAGGCAGAAGTCTTGCAGAGCTTCTCCTCCTAACACAGCCCGTCTGTCTGCTTGGTAGATTACATTTTTGGGGCCGCAGGCTCCCCTTCTTATAGCCCATTTCCAAACACCAAATGTGATTTAGAGTCTGAGCTTTTGAAGCTTATGTTGGGGGGGAGGTCTGCTCCTTTTGAAATGCCCACTCCTCTGCCCTCTCTTTCTCCTAGAAGCAGTATGTCACAGCAGAGGTGACTCCAAAGCTGATAACCCCACAGCAGAGGCCATTGGAGTGTCTAGAGATCATACCTGGATGTCAGCCACAGTGATATAGTGATATGTGTATCAAAGGGTTAGCCCAGAGACCCAACCCTAATCCTTATGATTTTCTTACTAGCCCCATCTGCTCCTTGAGATGTGCCCAGGCCTCTTCCTTGTGACATCTCACAGAATCAAGGAGTACCCTTGAAAGTATATGGTGGGGTAACCTGGCTCTCACTTCTCCAGTGTGTCTCCAACCTAGCTTACAGTAATGCAGTAATACTCATATTTGACTGGGGTATTCCTCTACCTCCTCTCCACATACTTCACCTTGCAGGCTTGGGGGTCCCAAGATGGAACCTATGGTCCTCCAAATGTTGTACCATTCACAGGCACACATACACCCAGTGCTTATATACAGCATGCACACACTGCACAGCACTGTATCCTTTCTGTACAGTATGGCTCACAGTTACACATACACAAAGCACATGCATTTAATATGCATGAACTGCACAGCACTGTATATTTCATGCACTCCACCACTCAAAGGCACACATATATCCAGCGAATGCATTTAACATGCATGCACTGCACCCTTCATGTATTGCACCACCCTCTACACAGCACTTCATGTTTCAGATACTGTACACATAGGTACACCTACACCCAGCATATGCATTCAATATGTGCACACTACATAGTACTGCACTATACCTGTATTGTACTTTCCCAGGCACACATACACCCAGCGCAGATACACTACTTATGAGCTGTACGACACTACACACCAAACCTATGTAGGCCAAGAGTGAGTTTAGCACACACCAGCAGAACTTTAACTGAGTGAGCCAGTAGGTCTCACTCCAGTGACACAGATTACAAAGGACCTGGTCAATCCTACTAACCACTAGTCAGTATGCTGTAACAATTGTACTTGTGATGCATAACTCATGGTGAAAGCAGTAACCTTCCACCACTGTAAGGAAAGTCCTTTGGGTGTGTCTTCCGGTTCAACAAGACATCAATCCATGAGACAGGCCTATGTTATGGTGCACTCAAATGATCCCTGTTTACCCATCGTGACAAAAATGAGCAATAGGGATCCATACATCAGTACAGTTAGACACTTATGGTAGAGATAAATGTGCATTGCCATGCGGAGGACTTTTCCATCTAATTAGTGTCCTCATGTCGATGTGTTCCTTTGCAAGTTTCATTGTTCCTATCGCAGGTTCCCGGTGTCAATATCCCCAGCTCAGAGTCTGCGTCATTGCTCTAGTGTTAAGTCTATGTCACCTTGACCAAAGCCAGTGCTTCATTGTAGCTGTGTTTTCATTCCCATGGCAGCATTGGACTTCCCAATGTCAATACTCCTGTAAAATGTCACTTTCAGTATACATGTGTTCCTCCATTAATGTGGCAACACCAGTGCCCTTGTTTTAATGTCTCAGTGCTGAGATCCTTGTCAGTGTTGGCACCCAATGCCGGTGCCACTATAGAAATTTCTCTCTTATCAGTATTCATGTTCAAGCCTTGGTTTTCTAGTGCCGCTGCTCCTCTGGTAGTTTGCCCTATATAAATGTTGGTCCTCTAGTGCCAGAGACCCAGTGATAGTGCCTCCATGTTTGTCCTCATACCATGTTAATTCCTTAATTGTGTCAATATCCTTGTGTCATAGTGCCCCTGTGTCAGTGTTCCAAAGCTGTGCTCTTGTGTCAGTGTCTCACCGTCTGTGGGCAGGTCATTCTTCCTGCATCACTTTCCACATGTCAATGCTACTGGTTGTCTCCTAGTTTCAGTGACCCAATATCTGTGTCAGTGTAACCTTTTCCCCAAGTAGCCATGTCCCAGTGTCAGTGCCCATGTCAACATTCAGGTTTAAATGTCATCATGCCAGCATTTTAATTTAAATGTGGACTTGTTATTTCCATTGTCTCTTTGTCAATTTTGTCTTGCCCCAGTGTTAATATCTGTGTACCTAAGCATTCTTGCAGTGATATTAAACTTTGGCACATTTGCAATGTTCAATGCCTAGTTTAGTGCCCCACTGTCAGGATCCTGCCTCTGTCCCTATGTACAGTAGGTCTGTATTTTCATGTCAGTGTCATTGTATCAATTTCTTACTACCCACATGTCAGTTAGCACAACAGGACCATACCCCATTCAATGCCCTTGTGTTAATATCTCTTTGTTTATGTCACTGTTCTGGTCTTTTGTCATATTGTCAGTAGCTTAGTGTCGGTATTCTAGAACCTAGCATCCCCATCTCAGTCTCCCAGGGTCACTGTCCCATGACATTGTACCAGGCTCAATATAGGGTCTCCCTGTCACTGTTCGGATTTCCTGTCCCCATATTAATAGCCCCATGTGGCTGTTAGTACTCCTGGGCCAGTGTCTTGGTATCTGTGTTCGACTAGAAGTAACCTAGTGTTTGTGTTCTTGTAACAGAGTGCCCATACTGTTGCTGCTGCTCCGTTGGTGTCCTAGTGGGATTGTTGGTACCCCTTTATCAGTATCCTAGTGTCTATGTGTCAGTGCCACCATCAGTATTAGCAGGTTAGTACACTAGTATTGTGTTCCCCCAGTCAGTGTATCTTTGTCAGTTTCCTTGGGTTGTGATATTGCTCAGGTATTGTGTCCTAGTGTCACAATCGTATTGTCAGTATCCTTGTGTCCTATCATCTCTGTCTCAAAACCACTACACCATGTCAATGTCCCAATGCCCCATGTCTGTGAGCATGTCAGTTTTGGTTCTTCTATTTTAGGGTTGCATTACAGTTATCTAGTAAGAGAGTGCTGGTGTTGATCCCTCTATGTCAGTGCCGCTGTATCAGGGTCAGTGTTGTAATGATGCTGTCGATGCCAGGCAGAGTGGCAGTTCCTCCTACAGCATCCAGCATTTCTTCCTGTCAGAATGTCCTCAGTCCAGAAGTGTTCTGACATTGTGGTCTCAAAGGCCCAATACTTATACTCATTTCTTTGAAGTGGGCAAACTTCAAAGGAAAGTCTTTGTAGTGCACAAGATCTTGCATTTCCTGCCCTGGCAATACTTATACTCACTTCTTTGAAGTAGGCAAACTTCAAAGGAAAGTCTTTGTAGTGCACAAGATCTTGCATTTCCTGCCCTGGCCCCAGACAGACTCCAGGGGCTTGGAGACTGCTTTGTGTAAGGACAAGCACAACCCTATTTAGGCGCTAGTGTTAGCTTCACCCACCACTGTAGCCCAACACAACTCATCAGGATATGCAGGGCACAACTCAGCTCCCTTTGTGTGACTGTTCAGAGTGAATCCACAAACAGCCCAACTGTCATTCTGACCCAGACGTGTATCCCACAGACAGGCAGTGCCACAAAATCGTTCGGCAAGAAAATGCCCACTTTCTGAATGTGGCATTTTCAAACGTGCAATTTAAAAACCAACTTCTCAAAATATGTTATATTAAATTGTGAGTACAGAGACACCAAGCTCCAAGTCTCTATCTTTACCAAATGGGAAGTTACACTTAAAAGATCTTGCAAGGCAATCCTCATATTACTTTACGGAAGAGATGGTCCTTGCAATAGTGAAAACTGAATTTATAAGCATTTTACCATCAGGACATGTAAAACACACCAAGACATGTCCTACCTTTTAAATACACTGCACCCTGCCCATAGGGCTGCCCTGGTGCCTTATTTTGGTGTGACTTATATGTAGTAAAAGGGAAAGTTTGGGCCTGGCAAGTTGGTGCACTTGCCAGGTCTAACTGGCAGTTTAAAACTGCACATACAGACACTGAAGAGGCAGGTCTGAGACATGTTCACAGGGCTATTCAAGAGGGTGCCACAATCAGTGCTCCAGGCCCCCTAGTAGCATTTGATTTAAAGGCCCTGGATACACCAATCTCCGATACCATTTAGACAGAGAGCACTTGCACTTTAGCACTGGTCAGCATTGGTAAAGTACCCAGAGTCCTGAAGCCAGCAAAAACTAAATTCAGCACAGTATCAAAAAAACAGGGGGACAGAGGCAAAAACTCAGGGGAAACTCAACAGAAAGGGCTGTTTCCAAAAATCACCATATTACATTGCACAAGGTCAGATACATTCTTAATTTTAGGCACTGCTAGATTACGTCATTTGCCCAGAATCACAAGATGTTGTGCTAGCACCAGGCCTCAAACTTTGTTCCCTAGCTCTGGCCATAAGGCTACATCTTCTCCCCTGTATCAGTGCTCCACTGGTAGTATCCTAGTGAAAGTGCCCATTTGCCATTGCATCTGTATCAGCGATGCAGTTTGGGTATCCTAGTGACAGTGTCTTTTCCCAGTGCCTGTGCCAAAGTCCCCATATCTTTGTCCTCATGAGAGTATTGGTAGTCCAGTGGGTTTATGTCAATGGCGGCGTAGGTTCCCATATGTGTGTCTCCTATTAGTATGTTCTCCCGTGTCTCAGTGTCCCAGCCTTAATGTCCCACATCTTGACAGGGTTTGATTATAAACTACTTATACCTTCCCAAGTTCACTTCAAAGCACAAAGGGAAAAAGGACTGAGGGCAAAGCTAGACAAGAGATCGGGGGCCAGATGTATCAAAGCTTTTTGCATTTGCAAACGGTGTGAATGCCCGTTTGCGAATGCAAAAAGGCATTTCAGAATGTATCAAAGGCATTCTAAAAGCAATATTAAGGAATCGCTAAAATAGTGATTCCTTAAAATTGTGACCCTGTTTAGAGAGTCACAAATTGCGACTCTCTAAATAAGAAATCGAAAATAAGGATTCCTTATTTGCGATTTCTAAAGCACATGTAAGAAGCAATTCCTTAATGCAAATTAGCCATTAAAAGTCGCTATTTACCACCAAGTTGAACTTGGTGGTAACCATGTGCAAATTTTAAAAATGCATTTAAAATGCATTTTTAAAATGTACATGTAAGGCACACATGCCCTTTTGGCATGTGTGCACCTTACATGTCCTAAAAAACTTTTTGGGGAGCAGCAGAGGGGGCTTTAGGCCCCCAGCACCCTGGGGTTTTGCATTTCCAAAATTGCGATTTCCAGTTAAGCAATCACAATTTTGGAAATGCAAAAAGTTTGCAAATATGGCCTACAGGCCCATAGGTGCGAATAGGGCCGTTATCGCAATTTGCGATTCAGTAATAGCATTTGCGATTTTTAAGAAATCGCTATTACCGAATCACAAATGTGATATATTGCATTTTGCGAATCAGAAATAGCGATGTCTTAAAAATCGCTATTTCCAACTCGCAAAAGGTATTCTTGATACATCTAGCCCATGGTGATCAAAATAATGGAACAGTGTTTGTGGTTTTCAGGATGATAGTTTGAAAAAAGTTGTGAAATAAAGTTTTTGTTAGAGGGAGAAATAGGCCCCATCTAAAATGGAGGGTTGATAAGAAAACACATTTCAATAATGCGTGTGTTACAGTGATTCATGCAACATTATGATTACTAACCGCATCCAGATAATTTTTGAAGATTACCATGCAGGAGTAATTTCACTGATCACCTGAAAATTAAAAAAATTGTGTTGGAAATTGGATCACTGGTTGTGAAGGGTGAAATCTTATTCAAACAGCAACCACAATTCCTGTCAGGTTGAAACACAAGCAAACCCCAAAATAACCTGTGCTTAATCCTCTGGTAGCATGGCACATAAGCAGTCAAACTTGACTGAGAGGCAATAAGTAAGGTATTTAAGCAACACTTCAAACTGAAATAAAGTGAAATCACAACACAAAAAAATCCACACCAATTTAGAACAATAGAATAAAAATAAATAACTTATTTTGGACCAAAACGAAAAAAATCCAATCAGTAGAACTGGAGATATACAATTTTGGTTATTTAAGTGACAATAGCACCTGGAAGCACAAACTGCCAACTGTGGATATCTGGTTGCACCGGACCTGGACAAAGTCACAAGTTCAGGTTGACTGCAAAGGAGCATGGGCCGAGGTCAGGAACCAAGTTTGGCCTGCTGAACAAAGTACCTTAAATCCTGGTTGTGGAGCATTGCGAGATCCGGCATATATGTGTCTTGCAGCAGCAGTTGTGATGGAAAATCCAAAGTGAAATCCTACATTGGGATGCATTTGCAGTGGCAGTTCCGATGAGCTGAGGGATTACAATGCAAGGTCCTGTGTCGAGATGCATTGCGCAGCAGCAGTTTTCCAGTGACCACAGCTGGTCTGGCAGAGGACCTTCAGGTCCACTTCCAAGAGTCCAGGACTGGGACAGTACCACTTGGGGAGCAAGTCTCACAGCAAGCAGAGTCCAGGTGTTGGGTTCAAGCTGATTGGAGTCTTTTCTGTCCCTAAGGCTCTGATCTGGAGGCCTGCCAGCTAGCCTTTGGAGTCACTCTGGTGATCCTGGGTTCAAGCTACATATACAGTTCCTCTCACTTAGGCAGTAGGGAAACAGGGTATCAGGGTATCAGGACAGCAGAATAGCAGTACTTTTTACAGTGCAGCACAGCAGTTCTTCTGAGTCTTCCACGTGTCCAGGGGTGTATCGAAGAGTTGCGTTACAGGATTCACTATCTATAGCTATACCTGGTGCCTACTTCGAAGTAGGAAAAGGTTCTGGAAGTCTCCACCCCAGAGGTGCCTGGAATTTCCGATCTTCCTGACCTGGCCCCAGCCTGTCTGAGGACACACAAGGCTAGTGTCAAATCCTTTGTGAGTGCGCTCAGGCAGAGCCTTTGGGATGTACGAGTGTGCTAGATGACATCTCCAACCATCAAGTCAGAGATGGCCAATCCTGCTAACACCTATTTCCCCTTTGTCTCACTATCTGGGAGCAATACACAAAGACCAATTTCTAGCTGCACCTACTTATGTGACATAGGATACAGGCTGCAGGCACCAAATGGTTGGCACAAGAAAATCCCAACAGCATTTTCAGAATTGTGACTTAAAATCTGACTTCACCACTAAAGAGGGTTTTAAATTCTTGAGACACCAAGCTCGACCTTCCTTCCTGTTCTCAATTGAAAGTTCTCATTTATTAAATGTAATAAAGTAACTGAATGTTATTGTTTGGGAGACGCAGGCTTTGTAGTAGTGAAAAAACAATTTAAACCTTTTCGAATCCCAGAACATGTAAAACTTATAAGCACATGTCCATTTTTTTTAAATACACTGCACCTGCTATCTCCACTGTTTAGAGCCTACTCTAGGGGTGACATATATATTAAATGGGAAGATTTAGGCCTAGTAAAATGTTTAATTTGAAATGGAAGGCCTGAAACATGTTGAAATTACTATTTACATGTGTGGCACAATGGGTGCTGCAGACCCACTAGTAGCATTTAATTACAAGCCCAGAGTACATGTAGTACCACCTTACTCTAAACTTACAAATAAATTAAATGTTCTGATTGTGTGTAAGCCAATGTTACCATGTTTTAGCGTGAGTGATGAGCACTTTAGCACTGGTTATGAAGTCAGCACAAACAGGAGGATTGAAGGCAAACTGTTCGGGGAAAACCACACCATGACTGTCAAATCCAACAAATGGGCTGAAATTGATATTGTAGTGGAGGTTTTTAAAATGAACTTGCATGTTCTACTTATTCTGAGATGATGAAAGTTATAACATGATCTGATCTTTTCTTTTCAATGCAATATTTTGACCTACCCGTACTTCTTGCTCCCAGTCGCATTTGTTGGGGTGAAGAATAAATCTGAATAGCTAGGCCCTGGCATAGCATCATGAGTACCACCTTATTAAAAAAGCTCTGTTGTAACTATATCTAGGCTTGATAAAGAGCTATGGCTCACGCAACTTGATAAACAAATGATTACAGCTCTTTGAGAGTCATGAACTTGATAAAAAATGATTACAGCTCTTGGAGAGAGTCACATAACTTGATAATTAAAATGATACAGCGCTCAGAGAGTAAACACTTTTTCTGAGGAAACACAGAACGTCTGCTCACCCTTTCTTCTCCAAATATGGTGCTAGTATACGAGGCTCAGAACTATCATTAAACTCAACACCTCTGCCATCCTACTCCCCATTTTCATCTCTTCGATACTTTTCAGTGATCTGAAGTGGCCTTTCGAGGATGTTATGGGAAAGAAAACAAATAAAATAAAGATAATTTAAATGTCACAGTGAACTTTGCTATTCATCCTTTCGGTGGCATTTATATGAGCATCATTTAGCTAGGAAATATACCCAGGTTGCTTTTTTCATGGTTTAGTTCATTTTGTGAGCTGTATAGCCAGTCACATCAATTCCAGAAGCTTTCTCCTACTCTCCCTTGTACAGCCATGCACCCTTCCTTTATGTGCCTCGCTGCTCCTTACAAGATTATTGAGGATATACGCTAAATCCAGAAGTACATAACATTTATGAAACAGGAGTGAGGTACCTCACAGAAATATATTCGCAATTTTCCCTGTTTTTATGAGTGAAGAGTTACTACCATCTATATGCTGCTTGGAACCAGCACAGTTTGTCCCCTGGTGTAATGAGGTGTAATGAGGTATTACTTCTTATGTCACGGAGTAATGCTTTATTACTCAAAATCGAAAGGAAGCGTAGAAATGTGCAGTAGCACAATTCCTCCATTACCATAGCATCCTAAATAAGGGTGTGAGTGTTTAACTTTGAACGGTTGGTTAGTTAAAAGTTTTGCATATAGGTAGAATCCCAACGAGGCAACAATGCACTTCATGTATGTGGAAACTGCCATCCAGTGAAGGTATTTTAAGCTAGTTTGAGTTGGCACTTGCAAGTAGGGTCGGACTTGCCTACATGACAATCAGGCAGTTCCCAAAGGGCTGGTCTTGCAGGACAGTCGGCGTACTGGTTTTTAGGGTTGATCCTGAGAGTGCATGCGCTAGCGCACGTATATCGGTTGCGTGACTCTGTTGTGTTCGGTAAAGGGCTTGGAGCCCGCCTGTTGCTCACCATTTGTTGGCTTGTGCGGCACTCTTCTTTATAGCCTTGTAATTCGTCAAGGCATGCCTGGCATCATTTCTGTTCGTCTGTGACGAACAGGAATCAAGCACTGATTTATTCAGCTTAATTAGTGCTTGTCCGCTGTTCCGAATGTGATCTAGGTACTATTTTGTTCTTTTTAAGTTCTAGTGCGCCACAAACGGAAGGCTTGTGACTGGCAAAAACGTGCCCAGCAGGACAAACAACATTTCAAAGTTTTATTTTTTAAAGCTAACTCTCTTTTACTTTGCCTAGTCATCTTTTCTCACTTTCCACTCATGTTTTCTTTTGTTTTTGCTCGTGGGCACCGTTCTCAACAGATGACAGTTCATTTAGTTGAAATATTGCAAAGCAATAGTGTTTCTTCATTATTTGTAATCTCTGAAATGATGTTTTAAAGTATGACCACGCAGTACACCCAAATCCACCCCACTTAAATCCGCCCAACTACTATCCACCCCAATCCAACCCACTTTACCCCCACCAATCCACCCGACACCACCCCACCCCAATCCAGACAACTCCAACCCTCCCCACTTCAATCCTCCCAACCCATCACAATCTAATCTGCCTCACTCCAGTTTGCCCCCTCTAATAAAAATAAATCTCCACTCCAAAGCAATTTACCCCACTCCAATCAAAACAACCTGTCCCACTCCAATCTGCCCCACGTCGATCCAAAACAATATGCCTCACTACAATTCAAAACAATGTGCCCCACTACCATCTGCCCCAATCCAAAACAATTAGCCTGACAGCAAACTACTGCACTCCAGTCCAAAACAATCTCCCCCACTGCAATCCAAAACAATCTGCCCACTCCCATTTTCCCCACTTCAATCCAAAACAATCTGTCCCACTCGTATACACCCGACTCCAATCCAAAACAGTGTGCCCCACTCCAATGTGCCACACTCCAGTCTTCCCCACTCCAATCACAAACAGTCTGCCCCACTCCAATCTGCATCTCTCCAATCCAAACAGTATGCCCCACTCCAATCCAATCCACCCCACCCGAATCCAATCCACCCCACTCCATCCCAATTCACCCCACTCCAATCCATCCAAATGCAATCTGCCCCGCTCCAATCCAAAACAATCTGCCCACTCCAATCCAAAACAATCCGACCCACTCCAATCCATCCAAATACAATCTGCCCACTCCAATCCAAAACAATCTGCCCACTCCAATCCAAAACAATCTGGCCCACTCCAATCTACCCTATTTCATTGCAGGACAATCTGCACGACTCCAATCTGCCCGTCTCCAATCCACAACAATCTGCCCCACTCCAATCTGCCCCACTCCAGTCCAAAAGAATCTGCCCCATTACAATCTGCCCCACTTCAGTCCAAAATAATCTGCCCCACTTCAATCTGTCCACTTCAATCCAAAACAACCTGCCTGCCCTAATTAATTTCACTCTGCACCGCTCTTATCTATCCCATTTAAATCCAAAACAACCTGGCTCACTCTAAACTGTCCCACTCCAATTTGCCCCACTACAAAGCCAAACAACCCACTCCAGTCCAAAACAATCTGCCCTACTCCAATCCAATCCACCTCATCTCACCCCAATCCAACCCACTCCATTTCAACTCACCTCACTCCAATCCACTTGACTACTACCAAATCCACCCCAATCCAGCTCAATCCAATCTACCCCACTCCAATCCAATACACCTCACCCCAATCCACTAAACCACAGTCCAGTCCACCCCGCCCCACTATAGGGGGAATGGCCTTTTCTACGTGGCCAGAGAAGCGGGTAGCGTAGCCACATAAGCGTTTCCATATTTGCATGATCCACTCATGTGCCTGAACCACGCAAATACATGGTTAAGGCACCATGCATATGTGTGGTTCAGGCACAAAGCAGGAACAGCCGGGAGAGGAATGTGGTGGCTGGGTAACTGTGGCTGGGTGGGTGGGGGGATTTTTAGGAACAGGCGGGGTTTAAATTTCAGGACGGGAGCCAGGAGGGTGTCAGGGTAGTTTTTAGGACAGGGTGGGGTAGGCTCTAGGGTTCAGGACAGGGGAACAGGGTTGTTCTTAGGACAGGGTGGTGTAGATTTTAGGGTTTAGGACAGGGTGGGCGGTCTGGGAAGTTTTTAGGACAGTTTCGGGTAGGTTTTAGGGTTTAGGGCGAGGGAGAGGGATTGGGGTCATTTTTAGGAAAGGGTAGGTATGTTTTAGGACATGGTAGGTTTTAGGGTTTAGGGTGGGGGATCACAGTAGTTTTTCGGGACAGAGTGGGGTAGGTTTTAGAACAGGGTAGGGTAGCTTTTAGGGTTTAGGGTGGCACGGGGTCCGGGTAGTTTTTAGGACAGGGTGGGGTAGTTTTTAGAAAAGGGCGGGTTTTAGGGTTTAGGGCTTGGTGGGGGGTCAGGGTAATTTTTAGGACAGGGTGGGGTAGTGTTTTGAACAGGGTAGCGATTAGGGTTTAGGGTTGAGGGCAGGAGGTCGGGGTAGTTTTTAGAACAGGGCGGGGTAGTTTTTAGGACAGGGTAGGTTTTAGGGTTTAGGACAGAGTGGGGGTAGTTTTTAGGACAGAGTGGGGTATTGTTTGGTGTAGGGTTTAGGTTGAGGGGTTCGGGGTAGATTTTCGGACAGTGCGAGGTAGTTTTTAGGACAGGGTAGGTTTCAGGGCAGGGGTAGGGGTAGTTTTTAGGACAGTACGGGTAGGTTTTAGGACAGCACAGGGTATCTTTTAGAATTTAGGGTGGCACAGGGGGGTCAGGGTAGTTTTTAGGACAGGGCAGGGTAGCTTTTAGGGTTTAGGGCAGGGGTTTGGTTTTGTTTTTAGGACAGAGTGGGGTAGTTGTTTGGACAGGGTAGGTTTTAGGGTTTATGGCGGTGTGGGGGGTCGGGGTAGTTTTTAGGACAGGTTGGGGTAGTTTTTAAGACACAGTAGATTTTATGGCTTAGGGTGGGGCTCAGGTAGTTTTTAGAACAGGGTGGGTTAGTTTTTAGGGCAGACTAGGGTTTAGGTTTCAGGGCGGATGTGAGAGTTTAGGTTGTTTTTAGGACAGGGTGGCATGTTTCTGGGACAGGGTTGAGTAGGTTTTTAGGGTAAGGGCGGGGGTCAGGGTAGTTTTAGGACAGGCCGGTGTAGGTTTTAGGGTTTAGGGCAGGGGGTTAGAGTTGTTTATATGACCGGGTGAAGTAGTTTTTAGGACAGGGTAGGTTTTAGGGTTTAGGGCTGGGGTTAGGGAAGCTTTTAGGACAGGGCGGGGTAGGTTTCAGGACAGGGCAGGGTAGCTTTTAGGGTTTAGGGTGGTGTGGGGTCAGGGTAGTTTTTAGAATAGCGCAGGGTAGCTTTTAGGGTTTAGACCGGCACAGGAGGTCAGGGTAGTTTTTAGGTCAGGACAGGGTAGCTTTTAGAGCTCATGGTGGTTTTTTTTTGTAGTGTTTAGGACAGGGAAGGTAGGTTTTAGAAAAAGGTGGGTTAGTTTTTAGGACAGGGTAGGTTTATGTTCAGGATGGGGGTAGTTTTTAGGGCAGGGTAAGGTTTAGGGTTTGGGTTGGGGGTGGTGTGTCTGGGTAGGTTTTAGGACAGGGTGGGGTAGTTTTAAGGAAAGGGTGGGATAGGTTTTAGGGTCGGGGGTGTCAGTGTAGTTTTTAGAGCAGGGCAGGGTAGGATTCAGGGTTTAGGGTGGGGTGGGAGGTTCTGGGTAATTTTTAGGGATGGTTGGGAAAGGTTTTAGGACAGGATAGGTATTAGGGTTTAGGGCGGGGATCCAGGGTAGGTTTTAGGACAGGGTGGGTAATTTTTGGGACAGGGTAGGTTTTAGGGTTTAGGGCAGGGATCAGGGTAGGTATTTGGACAGGCAGGGTAGGTTTTAGGACAGGGCAGGGTAGTTTTTACGGTTTAAGGCAGTGCAGGGGGTCAGGGTAGTTTTTAGCACAGGACAGGGTATCTTTTAAGGTTGAGGGGTGGGGCAGGTGTTTGAGGTAGTTTTTAGGACAGGGTGTGCTAGTTTTTAGGACAGGGTAGGTTTTAGGGTTTGGGGCGGGGTTGGGATAGTTTTTAGGACAGGGTGGGGTACTTTTTAAGACAGGGTAGGTTTTAGAGCTTAGGGTGGGGGGTCGGGGTAGCTTTTGGGACACGGTGGGGTAGTTTTTAGGGTAGGGTCTAGGATTTAGGACGGGGTGGAGATTGAGGTTGTTTTTAGGACAGGGCGGGGTAAGTTTTAGGACAAGGTAGGGTAGCTTTAGGGTTTAGAGTGGGCGGGCCAGGATAGTTTTTAGGACAGAACAGGGTAGATTTTAGGGTTTAGGGTGGGGGGAGGGGGTTGTAAGGGTTATATCACACAACCACACATGACATTAGCACATATACATTTACAAAGCATGCTTTTACAACGAAATTCGTTATAAAGACTTGGGTGGTAAAGCCATGTGTGGTAAAGACACAGTCGTGGTTCCGACCGCATTGTTAAGTCATGCATGGTTCTGCAAGCGTGGTTCTGTCATACAACCCAGTCCAGTCCAATACACCCCACTGCTGTTCGATCCACCCTACTCCAATTCATCCCACTCCAGCCCACTCCAATCTAATCCACCCCATTCCACTCCACTCAAATCATTCCACCACAGTCCAATCCAACCCACCCTACTCCAATAAAATCCAAACCACCCCACTTCAATCTAATCCACCCCACTCCAATCAAATCCACCGCTACCCAATCCACCTCACTCCCATACAGTCCAACCCACTCCAATATAATCCACTTTAGTCCCCCGACTCAGTTCAATCTAGTCCACATTAATCCACCGTACTCGGGTTGAATCCTCCTCACTTCAAACCACCTTAATTTTCCCCACTTCAATCCAGTACATCACTCTCCAATCCAATCCACCCCACTCCAATCAAATCCACCCCACTTCAGTCCACCCCAATCCAATTCACCCCACCCCAATCTAGTCCACCCAACCCCTATCCAATCTTCCCAAATCCAACCACCACACTCAATTCAATCCACCCCATCACGCACTAATCCACCCCACTTAGCCCAATCCACCTCACTCCACTCCAATGCACCCCACTCCAGTCCACCCCACTTGTGTCTACCCCACTCCAGTCCACCCCACTACATTGCACCTCACCCCATGCTCATCGAATCTACCTCACCTCAATGCAATCCACCCCAGTCCAATCTATCCCAGTAAAGTCCACCCACCCCAATTCAATCCAATCCACCCCACCCCAACCAATCCACCTCCTTCTGTCCACCCCAATTCACCTCACCCCATTTCAATCCACTCCACCCCACTCCAATCCACCCCACTCTAATCTACTTCACTCCACTCCAATCCACCACACTCTACCATAATCCAACCCACCCCATCCCAGTTCAGTACACCACACTCCAATCCGATCCATCCAGCCTAACTCACTGCAACACAATCCACTCCAATCCACCCCACTACAATCCACCTCAGCCGAATCCAATCCACCCACCCTGTCCCAGTTCGGTCTACCCACTCTAATCCAATCCATCCACCTCACTGCACTTTAATCCAACCCCACCTCTATGCAATTCTTCCCACTCCAATCCACCCCAATCCATTCCAACACACCCCACCACAATCTGATCTACCTCAACCCAATTTATTCCACCCCACCCCACCCCACCCAACCCCAATCCAATCCACCCCACCCCACTCCAGCCCAATCAAATCCACCACAGCCCTATTGCTCCAATCCTAACCACCCACCCAATCCAATCTAATCCATGGACTCTGATCCACCCCAATCTTATACACCTTATCACATTTCAATCCACCCCATTCCAATCCAATTCACCCCACTACCTCAGTCCACTTTAACCCACTCCACCCTTTTTGCACCTCTCTCGACTCTCTGCCACTGAATCCTACTTCCCTCTACTCAACTCCACAGCACTCTAATCCTCCTACTTCACTCTACAACATTCAGACAAATCAACACTATGTCACTTTACTCCCCCACTCCACTCTGACACTCCACACCACTATTGTTTAGCCATACTGAACAGTAGCCACACTGGTGTACAACATGGCAAAACAAAGCCAATAGGTCTTGTGTAGGTGAGACCTATTGGCATTGCCAATGCTTGTTTCCTTTGAATTCTGGGAACTGTAGTCCTGTTTTATAATGAAATAAAAAAGCCTAGAATTCCCAGACTTCAAATAAAAAAAGTGGGACTGGAGCAGCACATTACACATGGACTTGGGAAACTTGGCAGGGCTGAAGTGTGTGTCAGACCTATCAACTTTTAAAATACTTGTATATCTTTTATACTCAGTCTCACTGAATATCTATAATCGCCACCTACCAAAGATACAAAATTTAAATAAACAGGACACATGGAAAAATTCCCTTCAGTTGAAAGTGTCATTTGCGTGCCCTCTAGTTAGGGCACACCTATACAGCTCATGTGCTGCACACTTGTTTACAATTAAGGGCACCCGTCACAGCTTACCGCTTGTCACTCTCAGTTGCAATCATTCCATTGCTTAGCTCCGGTAGCCTTCCCTTCCTTTCTTGTGTTGGCTCCTCCCTGGAGCATCAACCAGGTACATGTGTTTTTCCTCGCCTGTGGTTTGGTAGTATTCTTGGACGTGCAATTTCCCACATTTAACTTAGGCATACATTCCTTTCAACCTAGCTGCCATCTCTATTGACACTGTAGTTACTTATATCCACAACTGTACTACTTCATGCCATTTAATGTAATGCTACTCTACTCTCCGTCACTCCACTCCAATCTATGCCACTCCGCTCTACACCACTCAACTCTATGCCACTCCACTCTACACAATGCTATCCAACAGCACTCTACGCCATACCAATCTGCACCACTCCAAGCCACTCTAGTCTACGCCATTCTACTGTAGACCATCACTCTCTATTCCACTCTACTCTACGTCACTCAACGCCCTCAACTCCATTCCACTCCACTCTATGCCAATCCATTCCACTCTATATTGTTCTACTCAATGCCACTCTACTCTATGCCATTCCACACCACTACACTATATGCCACTCCGCTCTATGCCACTCCATTCCACTCTACACCACTCCATTTCACTCTAGGCCATTCAACTCTTTGTCACTTCACTCTATGCACTATTTTCTTGCCACCCTACTCTACGCTACTCCACTATTTGCCACTCTACTCTACGCCACTCTATTCCACTCTAAGTCACTGAACCACTATGCCACTCTACTTAAAAATACACAGTCAAGGGGGAACACTCACAGTATTATAAAATACACAGTTGTGTCACTGTCCATACTATAATCTGAGGGAGAACAATTAATTCTCATTATCATGGTACCCAAGCAGAGACAATGCAAAATTGTTAGTGATCAGTACAGATAAACACGCTACATAATTGGGTGGTGTGAAAGTCGTGTATCTGGGGACACCCAGAAGCAAACCATAGGAGTCCTGAGAGATCAGAACCCATCTTCAGTGGAAGTTGGCACCCATACTCGCACTCAGGTATAAGTCCCTCCAAAATAGTCCTGTGTTTACACATTTAACGTACATGAATGAGAACAATCAGTATGGCCAATCCCGTAGTCCGAGAGTGAGGGTAAGTAGGTTCAATATGAGCCCATGCTAGATGTTGACCTCTTCAAGGCGGTCAAATGTCATGTTTTGCTTCAAGTTTTTCAAGTCCCATGTATTGTATACTGTGCACAGCTGGCTACTATCGCATAGGGATCCCAGCACACGTGCCTCTACCCGCGCCCCTTTCAGTGTCAATAGGCGCCATATGGGAACCAATACCACTCCAGCTTACACTACTCTACTCTATGTCACACCACTCTACGCCACTCTACTGTGCGTCACTCCACTCAATGCCATTCCACTATGCACAAAGGTGCTCCACTCTACACCACTCCAATTTATGACACTCTACATCACTTCATTTTCCCACTCCACTCCACTCAATTCTTCTCTACTTCATTCTTCTTTACACCACACCATTAGCTTCTTTTAGCCATGCTGAATAGCAGCCACACTAAAAGACAATGGCAAAGCCAATATCTTTCACATAGGCGAGACCTATTGGCTTTGCCAATGCTTGATGTTTGTTTGTGGGCCTGTTTTATTGTCTAGTGTGCTTCGACTCCAGCAAACAGAAATGCATGCAGTCTCCTATACCGTAAAAAACACCTGTACAGGTTGTCTTTTCAAGTTCAAGACTGTCCCAGCTTGCAAATGTGGGCCACTTTTTTAGCTATCTGATTCACTAATAGGAGGCCATTTTCATTTTGGTGACAAGGCCTAGTCTGTTTTGCAATTCGACCCTGCTTTCAAGATTCTCTGAAAGCTATTATTTTAGATTACAGGTAGAGGTTTTATAAAAGGGTACTGCACCACAAACATGACATATGTCTCATTGTCTATATTACAAATACCTTATTGTCAAGGACACTTGTAATTTTAGGGAAGGCTCAACTATCACATTCGTTATGGAGTCTTTGCTTACCGAACTCTAAATTATGCCCTAAACATTTACTAACGCTTCTCTAGTTGGTGAAGCATGTCATGAAATGGTTGACTTGTGGAGTGGTGCAGAAAAGCTTCTTGCAATGTGACAAATGGGGGCCTAAAATTTCCTAGCTGTACTTCTAGTATGGTGTAGCCACACAGCACTAACTGTGTGACCAGAACCAACAGAAGTCATGTGGCTTGCTCACCACCTCTTTAAAGGCAGGAGTAGACCTTCCATGTGTGGACTATCAGTAATCTAAAAACTGTATATGAGTTCTGGTGCTTGATAGATGATTTGTGATAGATCCTTTAGTTAGATTCTTGTGAGTCCGAAAGGGGTAAAGCCCATAAGTAATGCAAGGGTGGATCACACCTCATTGGACAGCTCGTTTCAAATTCATAAGTGGTAGGTATTTAAAGTTTGGAATGAATACAGAAGTTGTAGTTCACTATCTTTTTTCTTTGAAACATGTTATTGTTTTGTTTATACAAACATCACAGAATCCATGAGTGGGGCAATGTCAACTCAGTCATCAAAAACCAGCTCACAGTAATCAATAGTTTAGGTGTAAGAATATCTCTTTGAGTTCACTTCCTAATGAGTAACCACTGCTGCTTTTTCGTGGCATGATGATTAACTCGTAATCTGCTAATTGCATTGTTCACAACCACTGTTTCTGAAATATCAAATTAGAGTGTATTTCTTTTAAAATGATCCAGTTACTTGTGTGACTACAATACTATATCTAAGCCACCATGATTGAGGAGTTACCACATCACTCAGTGTGAATGTTGTCAACTCTACTTCCATTTATCAGATTGTCCGGATGATGTCTCTTTCCAGTAATGAATATGAGTTGAAATGTCAACTTTTTCTTCAAAATCAGATTACCAGTTTTTTATATTTGTACTGTGTCAAGAATGGCCCATTTCGACAATGGGTTTATCTCACTGTTATTTGCATTTCATTCTATTGCTTCAGCCGCAGTACACACTGACAACTATGCTAGCAGCATATTTACTTATGCTTCCACCAGGTTGTGTATTTATCATGAAATACTACTGTGACAAGCACATGTGCAATTGAGAATAGGAATTTATATTGAAAGTATGGGCACGCTATTTGTTGATTATTAATTTCATTCCTCTTCATTGATGGTTTTTCAAAGGGATCAAATCCTCTTGCATTACACAACCGATTTCCAAATTATACCTATACAGGATACAGATGTATTGGCACAATTTGTGGCCAGCTCAATCCTTACACTTTCTGTTTGTCTTTCACACGCATTTCAATATTGATCTCTTATCACGGTGGAAAGGATTGTTTTCTAAGGTTTGGTTGCATCTATTGCTCAGATTGCTTCCACTCTCTTGCTTACGCCTTTATTCTCATGTTACCTTTGGTCTTCGTCAACATCTACAGGAAAGCCTCACAGGAAACTCCCACTCGCCCTTAAATCCAGTAGTCATTCATATTATTATGGAGCACTCTTGGTTTTGATAGGTAGAGAGAACCCACCTTCAACCCTTGTGGCAATAGTTTTTTCTTCACTATATCTTCTAGACTTTCTTGACTCTGGTGCAAGGTCTAGGACCATTTTGATGCTGCAAGCTTCATAGTAAAACTTGCTTTTCAGCTTTTCAGCAACCCAGATCCGTAAAATTGCCCTTTCAGCTTTGCAACTGTCCAAATCCTTTCATTATATCTTATGGTTGATATCTATAAGAACTGTCGCCTCTTTGGTAGTACCTCCTTTGGTCTTAATCCTGTGGCAGTTATCACTGTATATCGTATCTTCGTCATTGCTCTAATCTAGTCTTTCCATGACCCAATACATGATAAGTAGTATTGGTCCATCCTTGTCAACTCTGGTCACTAGGCGCCTGTTGTCTCACCTAGGTAATGGCCAATGTGTAACTTATTTCCAATTTGTTAATCAGAATGTCAACAGAAGGCAAGATTATATAACAGGATTCGTTATTATTCTTAATTCTACATTTGCGGGGTTCAAATAGTGATTTGGTTTTATTTGCAAAATCATTTAAAGGTTTGACGAACCACAATTAGAGAACTGTTAAATTGTGAACATCATGATGTCTGCGAACGATGACCTGAGCATCAGGAAATGTGCATTCTCATACATTTCTGAGAGCAAGAAGAAGCTCAAGAGAGGAGGGAGCCATGATTGAGAGGTAATTTCAAGAGTTTTTCATTACAAGATTTACATGAAATTACGAAATGTAATGAATTACAATAGCAAAATTGAAATGTCACCTACGCATGACACTCATTTGCCTTGACATTGAATAACTGAAGCATTGTTTTTGGAGAATTCAAAATTTGCAAATATTTAATGCTGATACCTAACAACTGTGGATCGCTCTGAGAGAATCACTATTAAAGTGTCACTATTTTTGTTGGGTATTTAGCAGATCATAAAATTGTTGATACACTATGCAAATGTAGTGATTCAACTATCTCTAAAGTATAGTACATACCAATGTGCTGTTTTTGCATTCACAAACAAGTTTGCCACTGGTTTACAAATCACAAAAAGTTCATATATTATGCTAAAGGTTCTGTCTATGACCATTCCCAGGACAACAATGAGCTCCTCGCTGCCTGTAATAAATTGTACAATACTGGCATATAACTGCCTTGAGAGGTGGCCAGTTCAGAAGTTCACTTTCTATTGGATGCCTCAGAAAACCTCAAAGAGGTAGGTGCATTCTATTGTACATTCTCTACAAATGAAGCGGTGGTAGCACATTTCTTCCTCGAAGCACTCTGGTGAGTTGAGGATAATTAGCACATTTTCCTTTGTATCGTTTCTAAAGAATCAAGAATAAAAAGCCTATTTCCTAATATGTGTCCCATAATAAACACAGAAGATGAAGCTTCCTTCTCATTGGAAAGTCTCAAATGAATCCAGGAGCATCTGCCAACTTACTATTAAATAGTCTCAAATAAATACATAAGATGAAACTCAATTCCCATCGGGTAATTTGCAATGATTCAGACGAGGTAGCCTACGTCCCAATGCATGAGATGTTGCCTACTTTCTTTTGGGCAGCGATCATCATATCTAGAAGTTAGACCATTCCTTATTGAATGTTCTGTATTAGAATATTTGAAGGTTGAGAGCTTCATTGAACACACTGGAGTAGCTCTGGGTGAAACATTCTAATAGCCGTATAGCCTTTCCCCTTGAGGCTATGCCGGTTGTTAAAGGCCTTCTTCCTTGTTATACGACCTCACCTGTGGTTTTGGCCTAAAACTCAGGTCCAGCACCTTTAACACCCAGCATAGTACTTGGCAGAGGGCTCTAAGGCCATAATAAACCTTATGTAGCCCAGTTACATTTAAATGCTGCCCAATCAATCCAGAAAAGATAGCCCATTGACTGATGTATGATTAAACCTGGGAATTATGCCCATATTCTTTTGTATGGTTTGTAGTAATTCCAGAAGAGAAAGTCACCTTCTATAGAGAGGTTTATAAATACAGACAAAGGATATCTTAAGTAATTCAAGTGATCTTTTATAAATCTACATGTTTTACTGTGAATGGGGTTAAAGTTAAAAGTAATTACATTAATTTCATGCTATGTTTTATCTGAGACCTCCAGGTTTCATGATGACACAGAGTGTGATAATCCCCTTGGCTAACTGGCACAGTTTGTTTTTTACTTTAGCAACCATCAGACTTAGTGGCACCCAGTTTCCGGATTTCCCATGATCTCCAGGCTTAATTACACATATGCCTACACTCCTTGAGACCTCAAAACCTACTGGCATGGTGTTTGCTGAGACCCCCAGACTCCACCATACTGAGTCTGTTTATCCCGCATGATAATTTAGGACTAAACTACACAGGGGACATTTCACAAAGGCATGTATGAATGAGTATGAGCATTACTCCTACAAGAGTACCCTTTTACATACTTGTAAATGCCTTATTGAATCAGCCCTAAAACTTCCAACTCCCTATTAGTAAAGTTGCAGACTGGACATAGTCCTTTCTGTTTGTAATAAGGGTAGATGACTATACATTTTATTAGCATTTTAGATGTTTTATGGGACCAATTCACAAAGCCATGTAAGAGTACATAAAAAGTACTACAGGAGTTCTAATGTATCCACTCCAAAATACCTTTTAGAAAAGGCCCAACAGAGTTTACCTATTATTATTATTATTATTATTATTATTATTATTTGTATTATCATCGCTGGGACCTCTACATTTAAAGGCATACTGTTTGTTCATCCCTCTGAAACCAGGCCCACTGGAATTATGCGACTGCACAGCCACAGCGCTTTTCTCATGATTGTACGTTTGCACCATTTTCTACATAATCCATCATCTGCTGCATAATCTGAAATTTTTAACAAAAAAAATGTTTCTAGCCCAAATGGCTCAAAAGTCACAAAAAATGCACTGAAGTGTGATAAAGCATGAATTTTATTTCAGTCCCTCGTGTCACTGAAGTCAGCAGACGGTGACAAATTGAAGTTTATGAATGTTCATGAGTGAAAAACTAACCTAGAAAGCTGCATTGACATAGGTGCATTTGTGATGAAATCACACACTAGAAGGTTAAGGTTGATATTAAAATGTAATTTGGACTATAAACTAATAGCCAATGTCCACACAAATTTGATTTTTTTGTGTTTTATGAAAGATTAATGACTTTGAAAATATGTGCAAGTAAGAAAATGCACTTCTCTGTTATACTTAATGTAATGCAAAAACAAAGTTTCACAATTTATAATGAAATATATTACTTATACTGACGAAATATTATTAGTGATGAATTTATAATGTTTGCATATTATATGTTTTATTAACACGTACTTTTTTAATTGAGTTTATATTTTCTTGTGCTAGCATACCTAAGGCTTGCAGAGCTTGCATGTTGCAGTCATGTAATTGTGCTGAACTGTTTTTTCATAGCATCAAGTCTTCCTTCAGATTTCTTTCCCATAAGAAGCAATGCCCCACTTGTGAAAAGTCTATTGTTTAACCGTAGAAGAACTGTATTCAGTTGCCCTTGAAATTTTTGTGATGCAGGAACATGGACTGAAATTGTACGCATTTGTTGCTGCCCATTGGAGTCACACAAAAAAGGACACATGCTCATGACCTGGGAAAACGTCAAACTGTTGCGAACTGAACTTTGCTAATAATTTATGATTGAAAGATGCCACTTCAGCGTAACCTGAAATTACACTAATAACCGTTTAGAACATTTCACATGAATTAATATACCGTTAGCTGATCAAACTGGCTTAGTGACACAGATGCAGAGCAGAAGCAGCACTTGTCCTGTCTTGGTCAGAAACAGATACTTTCCTGATGCTTGCAGATGCCTTGCTCATCAGATGCTCTGCTGATGAAGATTCCCTGAATGCTGTATTCCTTGGAGAGGTATCTTCCTCTCTGCCATTTGCCATTGCCCCTTGAAATGCCCCTTTAGGTTTGAAACTCTACTATGCTAACGCTTATTTTATTTGTCTTCCTGGTTATTGTCCTGTAGCCCGAGTTATTCAATTTTTCAAAATTATTTTTGTCCTTTCTGTAATTTTGGTCCATATGTATCATACATGTTTGCAGTCACAAACGGCCCAATCAGCCGTTTCCAGCCACAAAAATGCATTTTGGAATGTAAATTCCAGTTTGCGATTCGGTAACATGTTACCGAATCGCAATTTAGAATTGCACATACATACTGATTAGGTATTAAGAAGGGGCATGTCAAGGGCATCCCTTTCTAGTACTGAATTGCAGCAGTATGTAGGAATGTTTTGTGCAAAACATTCACATTTTACCATTTACTTCAAATAGGTGGTAACCCATTCACAAATGGGAAGGGGTCCCCCAGGGACCCGTTCCTCTTTGTGAATGGTAGTGAAAACGTATTTTATGAGCAGACTGTAGTCCCACAGACCACTGCCTACTCTTAAAAAATGAAAATAAAACCTTTCAGTTTTCTTTTTTTAAACACATCCGTCTTACTCTAAAGAAAACGGGCTGCATTAGAAATAACAGATTGCTTTATATAAAAGCTATCACAGACATAGTGGTCTGCTGAGCCCAGCAGGCCACCATCCTGTGATTTTTGTGATTACTAATGGGTCCCAAATTGTGACATGCCTTATTAATATCAATGAGGTAGATCAACTTGCAACACATTAGGAAACACTAAATAAAACTCATGGAGTTTCATACATTCAGATAATGATTACCTAACTGTGATTTGCAGAGAATCACAATTAGGTAATCACATTTGGAATAATGATACATATGGCCCTTTCTACTTTGCCAGCATTTGTTACTCATCACACAAATATGTCTCTAATTTGGTTAGCTGTATAGTTGACTTGAGCTCAGCCAATGATTATTGACTTGATTGAATTTGAATTGACTAAATGATTGTGCAGCCTGAACACTGCATGACTTCCAGGTCTCAGATATGTCTGTTAACTCTCTATATTCTTCTTCTTGAATGCTTAGTTTTGTTAATGTTAGTACGCCTGAACTTATTTCATCACCTTGAGCAACCCTTGATGATTATGCATCTATATAACTTGGTTTGTGCATAGTCTACATGACTTTGAGCTTCTGTTTGTAATAAAACTTTGAATTGTATTCCTGAGTGGAGTTTTCCTTCTGTGGCCACATTGGTAATGGTGTCTAAATTATTGTGGTGGTGTTAAAGTAATTGTTGATGGTTCATCACACATCTTACTGGGTCAAAGGATCCTTTGACCTTGCTGGGCATTTGATTACTGCGAGGGATGGAAAATGCATCCACAAGTGTGTTGCCATCCAGTGGAGCACTCTTTGCAAAGGCTGACTGGTCAACCTTTATGTTGCTTATTTCTACATTGTGGTATAAAACTGTACTAATGAGGTGCAAGCAATGCACAAACAGTGTTAACAACTGTAAAAAATACAAAATAATGAAGTGATACGATCAACAAATATGTTGCATTAACCCACATAAATTGCCTTTTCTTGCTGCATAATTTGGCCATCCTCTGCCTCATAATTCCAGTGGCCCTGCCCTGCGACCTCCAGCACAGACAACACAAAGTTTGCTTCTCTTCCTTGAGACCTACAGCTTTATTGCCAAAGCTATGCCTATCTCTTTTGAGACATATAGGCCCTCATTACAATGCTGGCGGTCAGTGTTAAAGTGGCGGTAAATTCGCCAACAGGCCGGCGGTAAAAAAAAATGGAATCACGACCATGGCGGAAACCACAAACACAGACAGCCACTTTAACACTCCGACCGCCACGGCGGTACAAACAAAAACCCACCGGTAACCACCAACAGACAGGCGGAACACAATGTACCGCCCACAGTATTACAACAGGCCAATCCATATTCTACCTGCCTTTGTCTTCCTGCTCCTCTACCAGGAGCACGAAAGCCGGCGGCGAAGACCACAGTGAGTACTGCACCTACGACACAGGGGAGGGGTAAGGGAATAGAGAGTGACACACACACGCAACACCCCCACCCCCACCCTCACACACTACAACACACACACAAATACATGTAGATACATTACAGTTACACCCCCCAACCCCACTTTCAAGAACGCAAGGACAAAAGAAAAGGATTATAACAATTGTAATCAATTAAAATACAGTACTCAAAAATATATATACACTATCAACAAATATATACACCAAGAATTCAAGTCCATGTACTGCACATACATAGTCCGTGGACCACTGGGCCCAAAATTCATGGGCGAAGCCCACACAAGATACCCGATCAAAACAGAGAGAACACTGCTGGGGCATCAGATCGAAATACAACAGGCACCTCAGGGGGAAGG
The DNA here is from genome assembly GCF_031143425.1 of Pleurodeles waltl. NCBI lineage: Eukaryota > Metazoa > Chordata > Amphibia > Caudata > Salamandridae > Pleurodeles > Pleurodeles waltl. The sequence goes on along the minus strand of NC_090448.1, from coordinate 362,545,629 downwards.
GAAGGGGGGGGCACCTCAGCCGGATGAGTGCACGACGCCAGCTCCATGAGGGGGTCCATGCCCATTGATGTATCATGGGGAGTGCAAAGAAACAGTCTCTCAAGTCTCTCCAGTGGGTGGTTTGCCCACTGCTTTATCCTGGGGAGGGCAAAGCCACAGTCTCTCAAGTCTCTCCAGTGAGTGGGTTGCCCACTGCTTTATCCTGGGGAGTGCAAAGCCACAGTCTCTCAAGTCTCTCCAGTGGGTGGGTTGCCCACTGCTTTATCCTGGGGAGTGCAAAACCACAGTCTCTCAAGTGGATAACAGTCTCCAGTGGTTCTGGAGGGGGCTTTGTGCCCAGAGTGCTTCATCTTGTTAAGGACTGAGGTAGTGGATGTGATACTCCACTGGTTCTGGAGGGGGCTTTGTGCCCAGAGTGCTTTATCCTGCCAAGGACTGAAGTAGTGGATGTGATACTCCACTGGTTCTGGAGGGGGCTTTGTGCCCAGAGTGCTTCATCCTGCCAAGGACTGAGGTAGTGGATGCCTTTCTTCTCTGGTTCTGGAGGGGGCTTTGTGCCCAGAGTGCTTCATCCTGCCAAGGACTGAGGTAGTGGATGTGATACTCCACTGGTTCTGGAGGGGGCTTTGTGCCCAGAGTGCTTCATCCTGCCAAGGACTGAGGTAGTGGATGTGATACTCCACTGGTTCCGGAGGGGGCTTTGTGCCCAGAGTGCTTCATCCTGCCAAGGACTGAGGTAGTGGATGCCTTTCTCCACTGGTTCTGGAGGGGGCTTTGTGTCCAGAGTGCTTCATCCTGCCAAGGACTGAGGTAGTGGATGCCTTTCTCCACTGGTTCTGGAGGGGGCTTTGTCCCCAGAGTGCTTCATCCTGCCAAGGACTGAGGTAGTGGATGTGATACTCCACTGGTTCTGGAGGGAGCTTTGTGCCCAGAGTGCTTCATCCTGCCAAGGACTAAGGTAGTGGATGCCTTTCTCCAGTGGTTCTGGAGGGGGCTTTGTGCCCAGAGTGCTTCATCCTGCCAAGGACTGAGGTAGTGGATGTGATACTCCGATGGTTCTGGAGGGGGCTTTGTGCCCAAAGTGCTTCATCCTGCCAAGGACTGAGGTAGTGGATGCCTTTCTCCACTGGTTCTGGAGGGGGCTTTGTGCCCAGAGTGCTTCATCCTGCCAAGGCCTGAGGTAGTGGATGTGATACTCCACTGGTTCTGGAGGGGGCTTTGTGCCCAGAGTGCTTCATCCTGCTCTTGGCGGCCTCAGTAACGGCGGTGCTTGCGGCGCTCATTGGCCTGTGGTGCTGGTGGGTGGCTCAGTGAGCGTGCTGGTGGCGGCGGTGTCCTTGGCAGCAGTGCTGTGGTGGCGGTGTCCTTGGCAGCGGTGCTGGTGGCGGCAGTGTCCTGGGAAGCGGTGCTGGTGGCGGCAGTGTCCTGGGAAGCGGTTCTGGTGGCTGCAGTGTCCTGGGAAGCGGTGCTGGTGGCAGTCCAGTCCGCCGTGCAGGTTTGTGACGACTTGCCTTTCTTTCTGTGCCCCTTCCCCACCTTGGACGGTGGTGCAGCTGTCTTCCCACTCCCAACTGTAGTCCTGGGAGAGCCCTTGGTGGCAGGTGTCTTGCCCTTCTCCCTCTGGTCAGAGGCCAACTTCTTATGCTTCTGAGGTGGGGGACTGTCCGTGGTCTGGCTCCTTGGCACACTGGCTGCCCTGCTGCTTGGCGCACTCCAGAAGCCGGTTGCTGCTGGCACCACTGTTCCCGCTTATGTGGTGGCTGAGGTGCTGGGTTGGGACCTGGAAAGGCATGCCCTAGGACACTGAAGGGGTGGGGGAGGTGAGGGGAAGAGGTCAAGGTTGGACAGGAAAAGTTTTTTAGACACACTGGGACGGGTAGATGGAGGGGGTATGGGAGTGGAGGAAGAGGTAGTGTTCGTAGGAGGTGTATGTTTGCTGACTTTGGGTGAAGGTGCATGGGCTGGAGGCTGTCATGAGGTGTATGGCTGTTGGGTGGGTGTGTGACTGCGTTTGTGTACCTTGGGAGGTGTGCTCACAGACACACTGAGAGAGGACACAGGGGATGTGTGAATGGTAGTGGGGGTGGTGAGTACAAATGAGCGGTGTGTGGTGATGGGTGTGCTGGTGATGGACGTAGTGGCTGAAGATGTAGTGCATGCAGGTGTGAGTGGAGACGTGACAGGGAGGGAGGAGGGAGACGAGGAGGAGGGGGACACAGTGGAGGCAGTGGATGTTGGTATGTGTGCATGGGTATGATGCTTGTGTGAGTGCCTCTGGGATGTGTGGTGCTTATGTTTGCCAGAGCTTCCCTTGTGTGTTGAGGTGTGTGCATGCTGGTTTGAGGGTGTGCTTGGAATAGGCTGAGGTACAGGGGTTTGGGTCTGGGTGGAGGTAGTTGTAGGGGGTAGGCTGCCATCAGTGCTGAGGCCAGAGTCTGAAAAGCTCGCTGTTGGGCTGCCTGACCAGAATGAATGCCCTCCAGGTATGCATTCGTCTGTTGCAACTGCCTCTCTACACCCTGGATGGAATTCAGAATGGTAGACTGCCCAACAGTGAGGGATCTGTGGAGGTCAATGGCCTCCTCACTGTGGGCAGCAGGGCTGACAGGGGCAGGGGCTGAGGTGCCTGGGCCGAAGGAGATGCCCACCCTCCTGGGTGAGCGGCTACGAGGCACACGCTGAGGGGCTGCTGGGAGGGCGGTGCTGGTAGGTGGCGGCTGGCCCTGTATATGCGGGGGGCACAGAGGGGCCCACCACCGCAAGGAAGCTCCCATCAGAGGAGGAATCTGTGTCTCTGGTCTCAGCTCCTGTCCCCGCCGTGGAGCTCCCCTCGCCCTCCGTCCCACTGGTGGCTTCAGACTCCATTGTCTCACCCTCCAGAGCCATGGGGGATGCAGCTCCCTCCTGCTCCGGTACCACTGCTCCTCCGCCTGATAATGCTATTGCACACAAGAACAGAGAGACCACAAAAAGAGGGGGGAAAGACAGAAGAAAGACATGTTCAGTGCATGTAATGCCGCTACCGTTGGCGGACACTACAGACACAGAAGCCCTCTGCTCTACGCTGTGCACTTTTAGTTCCCTAATTCATCACAGGGACATGGGGTACAAGGCCTATGCCCGATTGCTGCACACATGGAAGTCACAGGAGCCTGACTAGGTGTAGTTGACTCTGAACACTGGTGGGGTGGGGTGCCATAATGCCTGCCTTACGAAGGGACCATGCCTACTAAACTCGCCCTGGCCTAGGGGAACCCACAGCCCACCTCCCCCACCCAGACACCTCCAATGCGTGCTGAATCAGCAGAATGAATAGTGTACTCACCCCCTGTGGCTGCTGTGATGCCCTCAAGTGCCCATCCAACTCCGGATATGCCACCGGCAGGATCCGGAACATCAGGGGGGTCATGGTTCGATGGGCACCCCTCCCACGTTGGGAGGCCATGCCCAGCTGGGCCTCCGCCGTCTTCTTGCTCCAGCGGCGAATGTCCTCTCATCTTTTACGGCAGTGGGTGCTCCGTCTGTGGTGGACCCCCAGGGTCCAGACTTCCTTGGCGATGGCACGCCAAATATCCTTCTTCTGGTGGGTGCTGACGTACAGGAATAGTACAGGGGAAAAGAAGATATAACCGTCCGGACCGTCACAGAAATTGGCCCGCGTCCCTACCCTTGCCATGGCGCACATGCACTCACCGTCGTTTCATGCACGCCTCATTCACCCCCTTATCTTCCATCCACAACACTCCACACAGGCATTGCCCATACAGCATGCTCACAGTGTACTATTTGTCTGAAGTACCGTAGAGTAGCGTGTACTGGGGGAGGACCCCATCCACTAGTTTCTCCAACTCCTCCATGCTGAAGGCAGGGGCCCTTCCCCCAGACACATGAGCCACTTTCTCTTCCAGACTGAGGTCACAGCAGCACTTGCGGTGTAGGTCCTCTCCTGTCGAAGATCAGGTATCAAGTGAGTGAACAGAGAGAAAATAGGGGTCACGTCCGTGGTGGTGTGTACTGTCACCGCCGGTGTGCATCGTCATTGGCTCCTGGGACCCATAGGGTCCAATGTTAACTAATGCAGGATTGCGCCACAGTCTACGACGCCTACCACGACGGTGTACAACACCAGCGCAGTTACCTCATATCCCTTTGTCCCACATAATAGGTCAGGCAGCCGCCATTTCAGGGGGCCACATGGCATTATTTTTTAATGCGTCACACATATCTAGGCCTTGCATACACACTAAGACAGGCGCGTAGCAGATTAAAAAATATGTGTAATAAAGTTGTGTTTTCGTACCTCAGTGTTGGCTGATCCTCTGCTCGCTGTTCTCCTCCATGGAGCACGTCCGCTGGGGCAGGTGAGGAGATGGCGGCATCCTCCGGTGTACAGACCCCTGGCGGACCTGTCGACAATGGAAGAGCGACATGTAATTGTCACCTACAGACTGGACCGTGCCACAATCCATGAACTGTGTGCCCAGTTGGAGCCGGACCTGATGTCAGCTATCCGCCATCCCACAGGAATCCCCCCTCTAGTGCAGGTGCTGTCAGTACTCCATTTCCTGGCAAGTGGGTCTTTTCAGACCACAGTGGCCATAGCATCAGGGATGTTCCAGCCTATGTTCTCCAACGTGTTGTCCAGAGTGTTGTCTGCCCTGATGAAACACATGCGCAGCTACATCGTTTTCCCTCAGGTGGAGGATTTGCCTACAGTGAAAGGTGACTTCTATGCCTTGGGATATATCCCCAACGTCATTGGTGGCATTGATGGGACACATGTGGCCTAGGTCCCCCCCACGCAGGAGTGAACAGCTGTATAGAAAGAGTTACCATTTAATGAATGTGCAGATGGTGTGTTTGGCCGACCAGTACATCTCCCATGTGAATGCCAAGTTTCCTGGCTTAGTGCATGACGCTTACATTCTGAGGAATAGCAGTATCCCTTATGTGATGGGGCAACTCCAGAGGCACCGTGTGTGGCTGTAAGGTGAGGACATGGACCCTATACAGTGTGACTAGGTGTCTGGGTATGGGGTTGTCCCTAAGAGTTAGTGCGTGTCTAACAGTTGTCCCTCGACATTTGCAGGTGACTCTGGATACCCCAACCTGTCATGGCTACTGACCCCAGTGAGGAATCCCAGGACAAGGGCAGAGGAACGCTACAATGAGGCCCATGGGCGAACTAGGAGGGTTATAGAGAGGACCTTCTACCTCCTGAAGGCCAGGTTCTGGTGCCTCCATATGACAGGTGGTTCCCTATTCTACTCACCAAAGAAGGTGTGCCAGATCATCGTGGCCTGCTGTATGCTTCACAACTTGGCTTTGCGACGACAGGTGCCTTTTCTGCAGGAGGATGGTCCAGCTGGAGGTCTTGTGGGAGCTGTGGAGCCTGTGGACAGTGAAGACGAAGAAGCAGTAGAAGAGGATATCAACAACAGAAACACGGTGATTCATCAATACTTCCAGTGAGACACAGGTAAGAAGACATCACTGCCTGCTACATCTGATACACTAGTTCTACCTCTCATCTGTCTGTCACTTTCACCCAGTGTATGGACCCTGAGTTGTCACTTTCCCTTTCAATTTCACAGATGTTGGTCCCACTGTGTGACATCTGCTTTGTTTCCTCATGGACTACAGCTGTGTGACATAGGTATGTTGACAATGCAATGGATATTGCATTTTTCCACAGTTATTGCAAATACACATTTTCAAAAGCACAGACTGACTCCAGATAGTTTTGTGATTTACGGGTGTTTATTTAAGTGCAAAATAGTGGAGGGGGTTGTAAAATGGTCAGGGGTGATGGTGGAGGAATGTCCATGGTAGAGTCCAGTCTATTAGTCTCACAGGTGCATTGTCCAAAGGGGCATAGGAAGTGGAGCTGGGGCAGTTGATGGATGGACAGGGTGACAAAGTGAGACAAAAGGATGACAATCAGGGTGGTCTCATTTCTTGGTATTGTTCTTTGTCTTTGTCCTGGATCTCAGGGACTGTTTGCGGGGTGGTTCTCCATCTGCAGGGGGTGAGGTGCTGGTGTCGTGGTCCTGTGGAGGTGCCTCCTGTCCACTAGCGCCGGCGGAGGTGGTGGGCAGTTCATCGTCCAGGCTAGTGTCAGGGGCCCCTTGTTGTGCCAGAGTGGCCCTCCTGGCCTTGACGAGTTCCTTCAGCACCCCTACAATGGTGCCAAGGGTGGTATTGATGGTTTTGAGTTCCTCCCTGAACCCCAAATACTGTTCCTCCTGCAGCCGCTGGGTCTCCTGAAACTTGGCCAGTACTGTTGCCATCGTCTCCTGGGAATGGTGGTAGGCTCCCATGATGTTGGAGAGGGCCTCGTGGAGAGTGGGTTCCCTGAGCCTGTCCTCCCCCTGTCGCACAGCAGCTCTCCCAGGTCCCCTGTGTTCCTGGGCCTCTGTCCCCTGAACCATGTTCCCACTGCCACTGCCCCCAGGTCCCTGCTGTTGTTGGGGTGGTGGGTTAGCCTGGGTTCCCTGTAGTGGTGGACACACTGCTGCCTGACGTGTCCTGGGGACGGAAGTATGGGCCCGCTGGGTGGGTGGGTGCTGTCCTGGTGTTTCCAGAGGGGGGAGGCTCTGTTGTGGCTTGTGCCAGTGTGAGGGGAACCGACTGTCCCGAAGTCCCAGATGGGCCGGGCTGGTCATCTAGATCCAGTTGGACAGAGCTGCTGTCATCACTGTGGGCCTCTTCTGTGGGGGGAGTGGACGTGTCTGGAACCTCCTGTCCGGTGACGTTGGGTAGGGGTCCTGCAGGGGTGTAAATGCATGATTATTGCGTCTGTGTGTGCCATGGTGTGCAATGGGTGGGTGACCCTGTATCCCAGTGCTTGCATTCTTGTGTAGGACCTTGTGTGATAATTGTTTAGGGGTGTGTGCGGGTATGTGCAGTGGCCATGCATTGGTGATGGGTCTCCATGCTTTGTTGTTGCATGCAGGGCTTGGTGTTGGGATGTGTGGTTTGTGATAGTGGGACATCTGTGAGGAGTTGGAGTGATGGGGGTGAGGGCGAGGGTCGGGATATGTGATAGCATGCAGGTAGGGTGGGGGATGAAGTAGTTAAAGATCTGACTTACCAGAGTCCATTTCTCCAGTTACTCCTGCGAGGCCCTCAGGATGCAGTATAGCCAAGACCTGCTCCTCCCATGTTGTTAGTTCTGGGGGAGCAGGTGGGGTCTGCCGCCAGTCCTCTGAACTGCAATCTGGTGTCTTGAGACCACGGAACATACCGTCCCCCGTAGGTCATTCTACCTCTTCCTGATGTCATTCCGTGTTCTTGGGTGTTGTCCCACTGCGTTGACCCTGTCCCCGATTCTGCACCATAGCTCCATTTTCCTAGCTATGGTGGTGTGCTGCACCTGTGATACGAATAGCTGTGGCTCTACCCGGATGATTTCCTCCACCATGACCCTGAGCTCCTCCTCAGAAAACCTGGGGTGTCTTTGCGGTGCCATGGGGTGGTGTGGGTGATGTGTGGGGTGGTGTGTGTAGTGATGTGTGGAGTGATGTTTAGGGGTGTGTGGTGTTTTGTGCGTGGATGTGTATGTGTGATGGTGTTGTGTGCCTCTGTATGGTGGGGTTGTCTTTGCTGTGCTGTCTCTCTGGCCTTCGTCTAAATTTCTGATTGTAAGGGTTTGTGTATGATGTGAGTGTGTGTTTTACATTGTATTGGGTGCGTGGGAGTGGTGTGTGTATGTGTATCAGGTGTGTGTATTTCGAAATGTCCAATGTGGTTGTGTTTTGTAAATGTGTGTGTATTTTGAGCGCGGCGGTGTGTACCACCAATGGAATACCGCGGTTGAAAGACCGCCGCGTGGATTAGCCGGTCGTGATAGTGTGGGCGTATTCCTGTTGGCGTGACGGTGTCGGTTTTGTTATCTCCAGTTTAGCACTGACCTTTGGTGTGGCAGACTTGTGTGGGTGTCTGGATTTTGGCGGATTCCGAGCTGTGGGTTGTAATAGCTGTGGCAAAATTCCGTGGCTGCGGCAGGGTGTTGGCGTTCTTCTGCACGGCGGTAAGCGGCATTTACCGCCAATGTTGTAATGACCCCCATAGACTCGGACACAGGCTCACCCTTATTTTTTTGGGGTACGCACACATGTGACAGCAATGCCCAAGGGCTAGAGCCTTCCTTCTATGAGGTCAAACTAGCGCATGAGTGGTTTAAATCTTCCTTCCTAGCAGTGCCTTGGCTCTGTGCCTGCGCAGTGTGACTTACATTAAAGTGACAGAATATCTTGATGATCCCGGCCATTTGCCTAATGCCGTTTGATTAATATTCTTGAAGCAAAATCACTTTTCTAGAAGGGCCCCCTTTCAGCAGCTGCCAGGATGAATTAATCAAGTCCGTGTGAATTCTGCCAAACGGGAAATCAATTTAAAATACTCAAGCCACTGTGCAGTCTTTCTCTCCGGCCTCAGCATGAGCATATTATGTCTCTATGGGGAGAGGTAATCGAGTCCAATAACTACGCAGAAACAGGTCCGCTAGGCCAATGAGAATCCCGCTGGGCACTTCTGAGACGTGGGCAGGTCAGAGGTCAAGACTTTGCGCTCCAGCTTCCTGGGTTCCCACTGGAAACAGAAACTTCTTTCAGGCTGCAGTCTATGTCCAATTAGCAGAGATGAATTTCTTGGCTCGCAATACTTGCAATGGATTAAGTACTGATATACAAGCAAGCATTTGCAAAGCCGATAGGGCTTGCCTTTGAGTTTGGCTTTGACAAAGCCTTTTGGTGATGTTGTACGGCATTGGCAAGATGATGTGAAGCATGACCAAAAGATACCGAAATAAGGTGCAAAGACATGGCTGGGGCACTCGTGTCTTACTATAGACGCAGGCGAAATTGACGACGTGTGTGCATATGCTGCAATACGCAAAAGAGATTTGAGATGGATCAGCAAATTAAAAACGAAAAAGAAGTAGTTTGAGAGTGGTCATGTAAGCAGGAGGAGCTATCTGCAATTTGCTGCCTGGTTCTTCACACCGTCCAAAAACTAAATGCAAAACATTTTTTTTTAAAGGCAGCAGATGAGGGAAGCAGCAGAAAGTGCATGGGGGGGGGGGAAAGCAGCACGTGAATGAAAGCAATGTGGTGCAGGGGAGAAGTGCACAAGCAAGAATGCACTACAGAATGTGGGTACGGAAGGAGTTTGTAGGAAGAGAAGTACATAAAAGGCAGCTTGCAACATGAGGGAGAGAGCAACATGATACACGGATAGGGTGCGCATTGGGAGGAGAGAAGCACACAGGGGAGACAGCTGGAAAAACCCATGACCTTTAATGGAGTGGTTATGCAAAAAGAAAAACATAGTTTTCTAAAAGTGAGCAGAGGAAGGTTAGAATCCAGACATTCAGAGAGATGGTAAAGAGGCTATGTTCCACAGAAAGTTGGAACACAAGATGGTCAAGCTGGGCCTATGAAAACCATTATGAAAGTAGCAACCAAATGAAAGTGACAAAAAGTCAACAAATGGTAAGCAGTGGGTGGACTGAGAGCCACTATACATTCTTGATAGGCTCACAATAGGTCATTTTCATTCAGACACCGAGTGCTGTCTGGTAGGTTCCACCTAATAAGGTTGTAGCATAATTCTTACAAAAGATTAGGGTGCCAGACTAGCAAAAGGTGAGGGTTTTGTGCTTCCAAAGGGGAGCAGAGTAAGATGCACAGAAAGGGGTACAAAATCATACATGCCACAGGTTATCGTTTCCTTTGTAGGTGAGTGCATCCTCCAAACGAAGGATTAGAAGGATTAGACCATCGTGCATTCAAAGAGTTAGATTTTAATGACTGCAAAAGGTCACACAATGGAACATGCAATAGATCAAGACAACCCATGACTTCAAAAAGGGTTGGGGCACTGCACATTGAAAGGGTTAAGGCATAGCAAATTAAAAGCGTTAGTGCACTGTTCTTGCAACTGGATAGGCTTTCATGCTTGCAGAGGGATACAGAAGAGAAGAAGAAAAGTGTCAAGCTGTTACAAATGGTTAGGGCATTGTGATTACAAAGACATAAGGCAGTGGTTCCCAACCTGTGGTCTGCGGACCCCCAGGGGTCCGTGACACATTCCCAGGGGTTCTGCAGGCCTGGGCTGGGAGGAAGGTACTTCTCAAGCTGGGGCCTCTGACAAACACGTGCTTGTGTGTTTTCATATTTATTACTTCCTTTGTTGAGCAGTTTTAAATGCACTGCAAAGCTCCTTGTACTGCAAAAATAAAAGCGTCAAGCTAACTCAAGTGATTAATGTATCTGCTGGAGAGAGATGGGAGTTTTGTGCAGTGGCAGTTTTGACTCAATGGTAGCGCAGATGGTTAATATACCTGCTGCAAAGAATGGGTATCATGCAAAAAACAGTATTTTATGTGCATGACACAGTGGGTTACTGCTTTTGTCACAGAGATTCTTTTGTTACTATGCAGTTCATAATCGTAATCTAGCACAGTAAACTGTGAACTGCCATTAAAGAGATGCATGCAAACTGCATGGCATGAATTAGAAAGTTGTTTTTTTCCTAATCTTTCATTTTCCTCATGCTGCTAAAAAAGGTTTGCTTGGGTAATATTACATTCTTATTGCTAACACAGTGCTTAATTTGTGCTTGTTGTTTCTGATGCTGAGCACCCGCATTTATTTTTGAGGGTCGGGGATTATTCTTCTGCCTCAAGCATTTGCTGTGAGCAAAAGACACATAAGGGAAAGACGGAGGAAGGGAAAAATGAAAAAGCGTCACAAAGGGACAAAGTAGAAAGATGCTAGAGTGAGCTGAAGTGGCAAGGAGTGGCCTTATGTGGATTGAAGAGGCCAGAGATGGTCTTGGATTATGCTGCCTTAGTATTCCGTGTACCCACATTTAATTGCAGCAGCCACGTGTTTAAGAGGAGGGCTTTGGGCACCGGCACGTTTTTATTTACAAATTAAGCACTGTGCTAACGTCATCGCTAATCACTGTGCTGTGTTCTGAATCCTAAGTTTGTGCTTCTCTGGACCAAGCACTCTCAGAAAATACCTACCAGTGTGGTTGACATGTGAATCCTACACCTTGTAGTCCCCTGTAAAGTGCCCTGACACCCTACAGTGGTATGAGAGGTGCTATAAAACAAATGAAGTACATGTGACAGAGAGGCTAGGGAGAGATAAGAGGCCCTTATGGTTTACTTCCTTTCCCCTTCACTTATTAATGTGAAAAATCTTTCTCAGATCTTGTATACCTAAAAAATAAAAACTGAAATCGCTCCGGAAATGTTGAATCTGACCTGAGGATTCACCTTTCCTAAACAAAACCAAATATTGAAAAGGTAGTTGCCGAGATGCAGCGCCAACCTTCCCAATAAAATGTTTTGATTTTTGCATATTTTTCTTTAGTAATTTGAGTATTTGTTTGGTGTTTACTTGTTATATTTTTTGCGAATTACTGTTTTAATGTTTGAAAATTAAATCGTACAAATTGCTGGTGGTCCCTGGCTTCCAGTAATGATTCATTGGGGGTCCTCAGGAGTCAAAAGGTTGGGAACCACTGACATAAGGCATTGCACATGCAGGGGGTGAGAGTATTGGGCATGGAACAGCTAAGGCATTGTTCATATGAAGGGATAGAGCATTGCACATGCAGTGGGAAAATAGATTGGGGTTTTAATGGGTTACTGCATTGCACGTGCAACAGCTTAGTGTATTTTGCATTTAAAGGATTAGGTTATCATGCATCAAAAGGGTTAGAGGAAAAGATTGTCTTTACCACGCTCAAAGTACAGACATCATATATGATGCAAAGGATTGTGACATCAAACATGCAAAGGATTAAAGCAAAATGCATTAACTCATTTGGTGAACCATGCCAGCCCATTGTTAAGGTATGATAGATGTCAAGAGTTAAGGTATTCCACATGTGAAAGGTTAGGGCATCATGCTTGGGAATGGTTATGTGAATATTCCTGCAAAATGATGGGAGTCAGTGCACATGTAGGAAGACCATTATGCCTGTGACACGTGAGGTCATTGCACTTGTAAAGACTAAGGCAAGTGTGAGATCACTACATGTACGAAAGATTAGCTTACTCCACAATATGTAAAAGATGATACCACTACACATGCAATGGTCTCTATAACTCTCGAATCCAGTTTTGCTCACTGCTAGCAGCCTAGGTTACTCTGGTTGACCATATTTTTTAAATCTCAACTCAGTCAAAACCTAATTATTACCTTTTTCTCTCCTTCAGTCATGACAAAGATGTTCTACCCCTGAAAGCACAAAGCACACCACCTCTGCCCACAACCTAGACATCCAATTTAATGTTATGATGCCTTTCTCATGATTTAAAACCAGATCCACCACTCTGCCCCACATTAAGCTCCTGTTCCTCAATTTCCACCCAAAAGCTGATTCAGATGACAGCAATCCCCAAATTTAACACAGCCAGCACATTCTAAAAGACCTTCCTGTTTCTTCTCTGCAACTCCGTCATAAGATCTTGAGCTTCACTTTCCACATAGTCTTTACCCTCCCTCTTTTCAGCACTCCTCTCTTTACCCTCACTTAGCTAGACGGTCTACGGTGAACAATAGTTACATCTTCAGAGTCTTAACATGGGACTTCAAAACTGTATATAGTGGTTCCCCCTCCTACATAACACAAACCATTGTTCTGCACTTGTCTAAATGGGCCTTCAACTCCCAAGTTCCCTGCTATGTTCCATTAATGCCCTCTTAGTTTAAAATTGTGAGCACCAAGTAGGTCTGAAATATTACTCCTTGACTAACCTATTCAAAACTGATCCCAAGAAGCACCTCCATCATAGGCAAAGTATCCCTGATCAGCAGCATCAATCCGCTTCCCACCACCTGGAAAATTGAAGGAATTCACTGATTCCTTTGGACACTCTAAATCAAAGGAGCTCTTGCGCATGTGGGCGTTCACATAATCTCCTGAACTCTTCTGATGTGATCCTGCATGATGACCATCAAAACTTTGCAACTTACCATTGCAAAATTTCTTGCTCTGGGGCTTCTGCATGAAATTCGTTAATTTTGTGACAGTGTATCCCTATTCAGAACAAAAAATGGTTCTGCAAAGATGCACTTTACAGAAAACAGTTAGGGCCAGATTTACAAGGCCCTATCGCCACTGGGGCGTCACTTTTTACGATGCTCCGGTGGCGCTAACAACTGCTCCACATTTACAAGGAGATGTAATACGCCTACTTGTAAATATGGGCCCCTCCAACGCAGTTTTCTGCGTCAAAGGGGCATGCAATGGGTGTTGCATTGGGTGTTCCATCACAACACCCATTGCTTTTGACTCTGCCCCAGATTTATGAGAAATCGTAAATCTGTTGCAGTGCCAAAAACTAGCATGGCAAAATGAGGAGGAATGCTTTTATTCCTCCTTGTTCTTTGCAGCGCGGTGCTGCGCCAGTTGCTTGTAAAAAAGGCTTTAAGGCCCTGATTTATACTTTTTTTACGCTGCATCACTGTCATTTTTTTTTTTTGCAAAAGCGGCGCAAACTTACAAAATACTATTATATTATAAAATTATAAAATTGTATTTTGTAAGTTTGCGCTGCTTTTGCATCAAAAAATGACGGTAATGCGGTGCAAAAAAGTATAAATCAAGGCCTAAGTGTTCTTTTCCTTGACAATTTCATTGAGCATAGCATAACTCATTAAAATATATACCTGCAATGAAAAAACAGCTTACATTCTAGCCCTGAAGTTTTATTACAGATATGTAGTTAGGGTCGTGTTTGACTGTGCTTCCTCCTATCAATGTGAAAATAATCTCTCTATTTGAAGGAAATCTTTGCATAGTTGAAAGAGAAATGGAAAGAGTACAACCTTGGTGAAGGGCAAAAATCTGGAAGCTGAAAAACGTTTGCAGACGAAAACCTTTGCACACTGCTACTTACTACCCAACCTGTACTATTGGTTTATGTACTTAATGTTCCAGTTTTCTTTCTCAAGCTGCATACTCCTGGTAACCTGTATACTGTATTTTTGTTAGCAGTTCTCAAGTGATGGAAGTACATCAACGAATAAATAAAGAGGTTCTCTGCACGTGAGAAGATTCAGGTCAGAAAGAAACTTTAATACAGAGCCTTGTAAATTGCTACTTCAGTAACCTTAATCTGAGTCTCTTAAGCAGAACACATTCTCCATGCAAAACAGAAATAACACAGACTAGCTGTAATAAAGACCAAAACAATTATCGACTAGCCAACTGCATCCCTCTGTGAAAAATATGGGTGATTTTTAATCAGGCTTATAGCCCAACCGGGCCAATGAAAGAACTGTAATGGATACACAGAGCCACCTGTTGGAAAGGATGGACCTCGGCGATGCAGCTGTCTTGATCCCACTGGACACATCGTTTTCATCCGGCATCCTCAGCATCATATTACTTCCAGTCATTTTTGAAAAACCGTATCACCGGGGTGTCCTTAGCAGTTTTCAGTTCCATACCCTCCGTCATACCTCATGCAATTCTGCAGTATTCATATCTGCCTCCAGTCTTGTTCAATGTGTACAGCCAGCAACTCCAAAATAGGCAGACAATACATAATTCACATGTAAACTTTGCTCTGAGGCTAATAATATTATGGGATTTTTTTTTTCCTATTTAACAATGGATGCTTACCAATTGGTTAAGCTTTAATGATACAAAGATTGAACTGGTATGAATGATTCAACCCCATTTGAAAAAACTTCTAAGCAATCTCCTATGCAGTTGCACCTAGGAAACTGCTACCCTGACACTCTCTAGGGTAAGCAAACTATCAGGGACAATAAAACCAGATCATTAAGATTTGGCTATTGAATACCTAACCACAATAGTGCCTTGTAGTCTTCTTGCACCTGGAGCAGCATAATTTAGGGTCCACCTTCTATATGTCATGTATATATACATTTATGCACCTATATACGACATTTACATTCAACGTGTGACTTAAATTAATTTCTGTGGGTGTTATATTTAATTAATTAACTAACTAATGTGTAACCATTGCAGCCACTAAGCATTTACCCATAAGTGTATTAAGTTGAACAATTGACTAATGTAATAATTTTCTTTGCATATTCACGTTTAACATTTACTTCTATTATATATACATAATAATGTAACAGGTATCCACTTTGATTTTTGAGAGAACTTAGATTTACAATAAGCCTTGATTGAAAAGGTTTGCTTTAGTGCTGCCAGTGTGTTGATTCTTTCTTCTGCAGGTGTGTTATGATGCTTCTTGTTAGCTAGAGAAAGGTTTGTTGTTTTGTATTAGACTCCTGATAGTGGGGCCTGCGGGAACGAAGTTGGCAACGAACTCAAAGAAATGATGGTAAGAGGAGGCCTTCTGTTAAAGGTGTACCAGAAAGGTGGAATGCTCAAAGCTACCAAATGCATAACTAATTCCGAGGAGAAGAGAAATTTGAGACCATACAACTCCTCTCACAAATGATTAATGGATTGGCAGTTGTTGGTGGGAGAGAAATATGGATGTTCCCGAAGCTACTTTGTATTTAACTGGAGTTTTCGTAAGTGAGTGAGGAAGAATGTTCGTTTGACCCTGAGAGACAGCAGATCTCTCTTCTGCTATGCTTTCCCTGAATGTGAAGCTTCATGCTGAACACTTCTCTTTTCCCCTAAATGTCTACAGAAGTTCGACTCTATGCAGACAGCTTCTGTGCTCTCGGCTAGGATTCCCCATTAGAAACTCTTGGGCTCAGCCTATTTTCTGATTTGAAAAGGAAAGTTTCCTTTATGGACTACCTTATTACAACAATTGGGTTTCTTTGCATTGTGGCAGCTACCATTTTGTACCTTATTTTCTTATAATGTAACTTGCTGGCACATTTTGGCCTTCACACAATATTGTTATATCTTCTGAATGTATTTCTACTGTGTGTATATACAGGTTTGTTAGAAACTGGGTCTCTACTTGGCATAGGTATAAACCCTTGTCCAAGTAGGGCCCAGGATCCTAGTCAGAGTAAGTCACTACACAGCCTAAATTATCCTGTGCTCACCCTCTGGTAACTTGGCACACTGCAGGTAGGCTTAACTTAGAAGGCAATGTGTAAAGTATTCATGCAATAACTCATACAGTAACACAGTGAAAAACACCATAAAAAGTGCGCCACACCAATTTAGAAAAATAGATAATATTTATCTGAATAAAATAAGACCAAAATGACAAAAATCCAATATGCAGAAGTCAAGATATCACTTTTTGAAGGTTACATCTTTAAGAATCAGTGGTTGTATTTTTTTACCACAGTACCTGGGATGCGCCAAAAATAGCGATGTACGGGGCCACATAGGAGGAGATGCATTGAAAAAAAAAGGAGCTGCATCGGATTTTCCATGCTGCAAGGTGATGCATCGGTTTCCAGGAATGCAACATTGGAAACTTACTGCGATGCAGGGATATTTTAAAGTCCAGGGACAATGCATTGAACAGGTGCTGCGTCGATCCCGCAGGCGAGGCAGACATTTTTCACTCACAAGGCAGGTGCTGCGTCCATTTCTGCAGCTGTTGCAACGATTTTCTGATGCACAGGGACTTTCTTCTCTTTGGTGAAGTCTTTGTTGCCCTGAGACTTCAGAACAGGAAGCAAGCTAAATCCAAGCCATTGGAGAGCACTGCTGGGGCAGGCAGAGTCCTTCCAGCAGAGTCAGAGGCCAGGAGGCAGCAGGGCAACACAATACTTCCAGCAAAGCAGTCCAGATGGGTCCTTTCGGCAGCAAGGCAATCCCTCTGACAGAGTCCACTTGTACAACCAGAAGTGTCTGATTTGGTGAGGTCAGAGACCCACTATATATACCTCCAAAAATGCCTTTGAAGTGAGGAAAACTTCACAGAGTGGTTTTGAAGTGCACAAGGTCCCCTTTCAACCCAGCCCTGTCTGCCAGGATCCTTGTGGGGGTGATCAGTCCTTTGTGTGGGGAATGGCCAGTGGCATTTGAAGTGTAAGTGAGAGCCCCTCCACCCTTCCTGCCCAGAGAAACCCATCTGTATGCAGACCAATGCAGATGCAGCTGAGTGTCCTCTGTTTATGGATGTCTGGGTGGAAAGGGAAGCTGTCAACCAGCACAGACCAGACATGTATTGAAGACAGGCTGTAAGGCACATGTGGCAGTAAGTGCAGAGAAATGCCTACTTTCTAAAAGTGGCATTTCTGAAATAGTAATGTAAAATCCCATTATACCAGTAAATAGGATTTCTTACTATCATTCCAACCATACCAAATATGATAAGTCAATTCCTCTCAGATCAGAAATTACCACTTAAAAGCTTAGAAGAGAATCTCTAATGATGGCCTATGAGAGGAACATGCTTCACAGCAGTGAACACGACTTTGGGAGTTTTTCACTACCAGAACATTTAAAACTTACAAGTTCATGCCTATCCCTTTACTTACATAATACCCTGCCCTGTTGGTTGCCTAGACCCTACCTTAGGGGTGACGTGGAAACAAAGGAAAATTTAAGGCTTGACAAGTACTTTTAAATGCCAAGACAGAAGGGGCAGGGACACTGCCACACAGGCCTTACAATGGCAGACCTGAGACATGGTTAAGGAGCTATTTATGTGGGTGACACAATCAGTGCTGCAGGCCCACTAGTAGCATACAATTAACAGGCCCTGGGCACATGTAGTGCACTGTACCAGGGCTTTACAAGTAAATTTAATATGCCAATTGGGTATGAGCCAATGTTACCATATTTTTAGGGCAAGAGCACATGCACTTTAGCACTGGTTATCAGTGGTAAAGTGTCCAGGGTCCTAAAGCTAACAAAAATGAGGTCAGAAAAAGAGGAGAATGAAGGCATAACGTTTGGGGTGACCCTTTAGAGATGGCTATTTTCCAACAGTGTTGGATTAATGTCTTGAAATAAGTCACTATATTTGAATTCATTGATTCTTGTTCTTTATCGTGGAGTCATATTAGGCTTCAAAAATCTGGAAATGCATTTCTGATGTTAACTCCCTTACAATGCTTCAAGACAAGCAAAAAAGGTATGTACGACCAATGGGGAAATATATTTGATATTATACTAAGTGATTGGGGTGCAGATATCTGCTCAATATCACACCTGATGTATTGATTGAGGAAAAACTAGAGAATGACAGCTGCACGCCAGTTTTGAGGTAAAATACTAACCCATTTAGAGAGTTTGATTCCCATTGTCAATACTGATGAGTGCCAAACAAAAACAAGTACAATGTATGCTCAACTCAAATTGTGAAAACAAGCCAAAAATCCATTTGCCCTGGAATTCTGAATACCACATTTGTCTAAATGACCCAGTAGATGTAGTCCATTTTTTTACCCTTTCTTAAAAATGCCATAAATGACATCACCAATACTTCTCAATATAATTTAAATCAGTGCGCATATTGAGCGTGCAACTTTTCAAAGTTCCTCTTATATGTACTACTTGTGCCATAAATCAGATTACCTGTTTATCATAATTCATCAATCCCAACTGCAGAGATTCAGAGATAATTGGTAAGCCAAAATTCTAAACAAGAATTGTGGTATTGCCCACTCTCAGGATGCACATGATAACAGTCATCAAAGCAACGCTTCCTTGGGAAGTGTCAAACTTCCTTTATGCTCTTGACCTTGGAACACAATGTATGTTGAAGTCCTCTTTACCCTGAAAATATATATTGATATGCTACTTTCCTTTCTTTGGAAATGCTTGTATGGTCTCAACCTAAAGATAAAATCTAATGAGTAAGATCTGTAAATGATGTCATCAAACATTGTTATCTCCACCTGTTATAGGAACTACAATTCTTCTGACTTCAGGTTCTTATAGCCACATTTTCCAGCATGCCATTCTTGCCCTTCTTGGACATTTTCAGAATTCATATCTGTTACTCTTCACTTTCCACCTGTGTGGATATCCCAATTTGTTGCTTTTCTGTTCACCCCTCCAATCTTTTTTGAAGCCTGCCGGAGTCTCTCTCCACTCTTTTATGACAGAAGACATCAACAGTAAGGTCAGTCCTTCCAAATAGACCATTACCTCTGCGTTCACCCCCACACAGTACTAGTAATTTGAATATAAGGTTACTTGGCTAACTCTCATCCCAAAAATGCTTGGAATTCCTTTGGAACTCGTAATACGGCTGGTGGTATATCCGTCACTTTACCGTCACTTTTGGGACGGATTAACACCTCCTCCAAAGTTGTAATCAGGCCCTGAATGTTTTGTGCTTTTTCTAAAAAACATCAGTTCATGTGGCAAACCAATGAAAAGCATACTTTGAAAGATCCTGGCTACTAGAGCCAGAACAAAGGCATTAAATTGAACAAGAGACTACTGGCAAAAGAAAGGTGGTGGCCATTTGGTAAGTGGGAGGAGGGTGGTGCCCATTTTAATGTGGACTTCTGGTGGAATTAGTGTGAAAAATAGATGTTGTTTCGATGTGTGCAGTTAAGTTCAAATGTATAAGCACGAGTTAAAGCTCACCAATTGTGAACAAATAGACAAACTATATAGGGATAATTAAATAAAAAAGACTAGTCAAAATATTACAACAAAGTTCAGAAATCACTGACAGCTGTAGAACCTTCAGGAGGTTCATTCAATGGTGTACAGTAGAGGTGGTCTTAATTCCATATAGCATAATCATAGAGAATTTCCCAAGAATTTGGCAAGATTCCGCCTAAATTATGCAAGAAGAGTAATTCTGCATTTAGTGCTATTTCTTAACACAAAAATGCCATGTACATCCAAAATGGCCACAAGAATGCATTTTACGCTATGAAATAGTGCTAAATGCAACAGAACACACATAGCGATTGGGAGCAGATGCTCAAGCTTGTTAAATGTGCTCTTCGGTAGGATTTACATGCAAATTACTTTTAATTATGCACGCAGGAGTACTTTCAGAATTATCATTAATTCTGCGTCAAACAGTAACAGATTTACTGAAATTACTCCCATTACTGCAGCGTAATCGAAATTCTGCACAGGCCTAGTGTACAGTCATTGCGGATGGTGACTAAGTCATTTTACCCCTTCATAATACATTTGAAAATAATAATCCACATTCCTTTTTTTAATATGTTTGTTTATTTTGTGTGTCACAGTTTTCACAGTTGCTATCCTGCTTTTCTGGCTATTTGCTAGCACCAATAATTTATCGCGCAAGTTTATTAGAGATAACCAGTTCGATGGCAGCTTTTTATACAAATGTACTGTTTTTAAATCTTTGTTAGGACATTTTAGGTGTTTCTGTAGGTCTGGAGAAAGACAAAAATATACTGAGGGTATCTGGATCATTGCTTTGTATCTAATGGTTGCTATAGTTTTGCCCTTGGAGTCAACGTTTAAAAAAAGCGTCACTCACATTTCAGTTCAGCCCTCAGGAGCATTTGCCCTTCCCAGGTCGGAAGATATTGTTTGAAGACACCTCACCTATCAGCCATTCATATGTGATGTTGTATGATGCATCATTATGACACACCACTATTGTCTTGTTAATTGCTCCTTCTTTCAGAGTGATTCTCACTACCACATTAGAATCTCACTCGCATTTTATGCATCCACCTGACCATGATATAAGCACACCACACCTTAATATTGCCTTTCATTTTAACATCTCAAACTGTAGAAGTTCACAGACATTTTCCGTGTGTATTAAGGGCTTAGCGTTTGGAGCCACCTTGCTACCACCTCCCACTACACAACTGATTCTATGCTGAACACCCTTTACCAAACACGTTATTTGGCTGTTTGGGTGGAAAACATGTTGTTCCTCTGCTCGGTTGATATTGCCAACTTGAAGATTTCCTCAGGTTTTAATGCACTATGTTATTGTCTTATGGTTATCACCTTCCCCTCTCGCATCCATCAGCAACTACCCCCACTGCCCAACAAATATCTCTCTCTCTAAGCGACTAATAAACATTAATTTAGTGGTCCACCACTGCAAATGTGACCCACCATAAAATTATCACCTGGAAAGTGAAAGGAATGCACCCCCCAGCATGCCGATATTCCATATATTCATATATCAAACGTCACTCTACACATATCGCCCTGCTGCAGGACACCCAATTTTTGTAATGGAAAACTCTGTCATCGAAACCTGAGGACTGTTATGTGTTTGTTAGGGGCCGGCTTGAATGGCAGATGTATCCTTATTGGTTCAATCTATGTTTCTAATACAGAACAGGCTGCATTCTTCCACAGTCTATCACTGATAATGTCACTCTGGAGCGGACTACCATGGCTCATAGGAGGATACTTTAATAGTGTCCTTGATCTAACACTCAACCGCTCAATTGCCCCTCTGCCACCTACCCCGGCCACCGTCAACGCTCAGATGCTACAGGACTGGCTCCAGCACTGGCACTTGACTGCCATTTGGCACTTCCACAACTCAGACATGAGAATGTATTCTTTTTCTCCCCTCCACATCATCTACATGTTCGTATAGATGGAATTCTTGGCACATCCAATTTACTTCCCACGACCCTTGACACTGACTACTTGGAATGCACCCACTCGGATCATAACCCCCAATATTTACAAATCACTTGGCAAACAAGTCCTACCAAAATCCCACCCTGGTGCCTTCAACCAATGGTTCTGGAGGACCCATCCTTCTGTGCCTCCTTGAATACAACTAATTTTATTTATGTCAATGAAAGCAACAATATAGCATCGAATAAGCTGGTTGAATAGGACACATTTAAAGTTACACTTTGAGGGCACTGTATAGAGACAAAATGGACCATGCGCCAGAAACTTCAAGAAGATATCTCCAAAACTGAGTGCCTGCTCCTGAGTCATGAAAATGAAGCCCTAAACCCCACCACCCTCCACTTCCTCTTAGATGCCAGATGGGAACACACTGAACTATTGGAAAGACTACGATATTTAAATTATGCCACCCATTCAGCTCGCACTCAAGCGGCGGCGGATAGGTCCGGCCGACTCCTAGCTTGGCTTATTGACCAAGACCACCCTAGACACCCTATCTCGACGATATAGTCTACCACTGGTATACCTCTGTACGCACAACAAGAGATACATGAGGAAATGACCACCCATTTCACACAGCTATATCAATCGGCCAATTAAGCAAGTACTGTTGATTTTGACCTTTCTTCTCCCTGCTATCACTACCCCAAATTATGCTGGATCAAAAGTCAGAACTCGATAAGCCCATTACCTTATTTGAAATTCAAAAAGTGATACGGTAACTCGCCACTAGTTGTTTCCCGGGTCTACCTGCAGAACGTTATAATGCCAATGCACCTCTTCTAGCCCCCCCCTGCCTGTTGACATTATACTATGAAGCCCTCTCAACCAATTGCCTTCCTACCTCTCAAAACCAAGCCCTGCTAGTGTCCCTGCCTAAACAAGACAGAGACCCCTCTTTGCTAGGATCCTACAGACCACTTGCACTTTTTAACACAGACCACAAAATCCTGGCCAAAATCCTTGCTGACCCCCTAACTCCATTGATCTCCTCCTTGGTAAACCCTGATCAAAATGTGTTCACCCCGGCCAGATGCACCTCACTGAGACATTTCTTCAGGGTCAAAACCTACCACCATCCAACCACGCCTAATGCTGGATGCATGGTTTTAGATCTTGAGAAGGTCTTTGATTCCCTGGAATGGCTCTTCTTATTCAACATTTTACCACGCTGTGGTATAGGAGCCAAGTTCATCAAATCAATGCAACTGCTATACACTCTTCCAACAATCAGGATGAAGACGGGTGCCTTGATATCTGAACTCATTCAAATTTATAGAGGCACCAGACATGGCTGTTCCCTCTCCTTTTCTCATTGGCGATAGAACCATTAGCCATTGAGCATCGACAACAGGGTGGCCACTCAGGCATACCCCTGGGAGATGGAACCCTTATTGTTTCAGTATACGCTGACGACTTACTGTTGTACCTCAGGAACACACACTCCATCCCTGAGACAATTGCTCTGACCTTGAAACAATTTGCATCGCTTTTGTGCCTAAAGGTTAACTGGGCAAAATCCTGTTAATTCCCCTTGGCACCTGACTCCCCTGACCCACAACACATCCTTAATGGGATATGGATCACATGGCAGCCACATACATTCTGTTACCTGGGAGTGTGTATATACCACTCCCCTACTAACCTATTTGATGACCATATTAAAAGAACGGCCACATCTCTGCGATCTCAAATGACATTTTGGCACATACGACCAATAACATTGCCTGGACGAACAGCACTCCTACAAATGGTGGTTTTACTTCCTGTATTATTTCACTAACCTATCCCTATAGATCCCAGCAGCCCTCTGCTCTTTTGACCGCCATTTTAGGGGATTCATCTGGCATAATCCCCACTGCAGAGTTGCGCTGGTGAAATTACTCTCCCCTTTAAACCAGGGTGGCCTTGCAGTCCCAAAATGGTTAACTGGTCAGCTGTTGACGGACACAGCCACGACCCTCCCAGCTTGGATTTTGCCCCCCATTACACATTTATTCCATCCATGCACGCAAGTTCACACTCCCAACCCTGTGCTGCAAAATGTAGCCTACCACTGCTATCGCAGGTTCCTCCAATTTACATGCTGTCAAGTCCCTTACACACCTGCACTTGTGCTTCTAGGCACACCAAGAGGAAACACTTACACCCAGATGCAGGAACTAACAACTTTGCATTCTATTGGTCGCCACACACTGGGCCACACAGTTGGCGACTTATTCCGTGAGGGTACTCTGAACCCTTTCGATACACTGATGTCTGAAGAAAGCTTACCTTCTGGGCAATTTTTGTTATACAACTTTATCCTCTCTTCACTCCGGGACAAATGGGGAGACACATCTCAAGAAACCCCAACATATCTCACACTTCAGTATCTACACATGAAGGGCGCAGGCCAACATCGAGTACGCTGGTTTGTTGACTCCTTTTGCACACATACTACTCCCTCACTTGCGACACTTTGCCAGTGTTGGGAAGAAGACCAGACCCCTCTATACACGCTCACATTCCAGGTAATGCCACTTTAAACTCATCCAATTTTATATCATTCACAGAGCATACCTTACTCCCGCCAAAATCAACTCCTGTTTTCATTATAGGGATACCTCGCTGTCACCAAGTAGATGTGAACCTTGTGCACATGCTATGGTCTTGCTCATATCTACACACTTACTGGGACAGTGTCACATCTGCCCTATCCCATTGCACTGACCGCCCAAACTTACACACATGGGAAATCTGCCTGCTTTGCCTTTTTGACAGACACAAGAGAGCAAAAGCTACCACTCACTTCCTAGATTTAGGCCTTCTGACAGCTAAGCACGTCAATACCAAAATATAAAAATCTCCTGAACCCGTCAGTCCTGAAGGCATGGATAAACTCGTTACTCACATGGGCACAAGCAGAGAACGTTGCATTACACAAGGAAGATAATCTGGGACTGCAAAAATATCAGATAGCCTCTTATTGGGACATTCTCCTGCCTGAATTCTCAGCACTTACCTCCTCATACATTACTGATTAACTGACCTTCAACTGAACTTTTGCACGACAGAACTATTCTGAATCGTTCACCATCTAGCTTACATGATTCCCCTCCAGAATCACATAAACGAATGCGATTAAGATCCGCTGATGCAGCAGCAATGCAAATTGGTACACGGCAAATAAGGGAGTGGGAGCCCATAGAGGTGTCCGCTGCGGATGGTTTTGTTGCACTAATTTAAACCATTGTTCTGATTTTGTTGTTCTTGAAGAACTATTGCTCTGAATACTGTTTATCTATGCATTTTCCCTTCTCTCCATCACACCTAAGACACTACAACATCAAAAGCACACATCTACTCGAATTGTCACTGTTTCAATATCGAATCCTCACTATGATATCACTGAATACTGTAGAATAACCAGTTACTGTAAT